>NC_137819.1:62157758-62222758 GCF_963921795.1 Nannobrachium achirus
AAGGGTGACATGGCATGCATGCATACACCTACGCGTTCTCACACCAACCGTTTATCACCGTGTGACATCTGCTGTGTAGTGTGTGTGTGTGTGTGTGTGTGTGTGTGTGTGTGTGTGTGTGTGTGTGTGTGTGTGTGTGTCGCTGTGTGCGTAAGTGATGGAGGAAGTCCATAGATCTGACACTAAAGTTACAGGGAGAGATTACCTCAATAAAATGTGTACTCTTTCAAAGGCGAGGGGCCCTATATAAAAGTCCTCCATGGTAATGTGTGTTTGTTTGGGCCAGCGTGCGTGCGTGCGTGCTTGCGTGCGTGCGTGCGTGCTTGCGTGCGTGCGTGCGTGCTTGCGTGTGTGCGTGCATGCGTGCTGGTCCTGTTGGTTCAGCTGCTCTCTCTCAGATTCACACCTCCTGTGTAGCAGGGAGGCCTGGCCCATGCGGGAGGAGGGAACAGGTGCTAATGAAGCTGCCTGCTGTAAATGGAGGTGAATGGTTTGGACCCAGGGGTGTCGCACCAGATTCTGGGCCCTGGGTGCTTTAACTATTGAGAAATAGCAGATATACAAGCAGCGCAGCACCGAGTGCCGTGCACCACTGACATAGAAACATAGCACATGTTTTCACGATTTTTCAAAAATATCAGATCTACAAGCTGTGAGCTTCCTTCTCTTTGAAGGAATTAGAGCACCATATACCGGTTTGTTAAAATACAGGTGCGTAGACCCACCCCATATATGCACAGTTCACACAGGTGGCCAATTTATTCCTTGAATTCATGAAGATTTTTTAGTTTTTGTTGCATTTCTAAGACAATAATTTGATGACCGGGTCATCAAACAGATTTATCTATCTGTGAACTTCCCATGCAAACTGATGATATTTCTAATGTGATTAATCCGTTCTCAAATCCTCTATTAACGGCTAGGTGTGATGTCATGCTCATTTCAGCACAGCTGGACAGCCTATTTCAACCAATTGCTTGGTCAGAAGAACTACCTGTAGTATAATATAAATATTTCTCTCCACTTATATATTTTTTCTTATTTTTGGGAAACTCCTCTAAGTACCACCAGAGGGGTGCCCATGTACCACCAGTGGTACATGTACCACAGTTTGAGAACCACTGAATTAGAGGAAGGAAAGAATGTGGTCTTAGTGTGTGCGTGTGTGTGTGTGTGTGTGTGTGTGTGTGTGTGTGTGTGTGTGTGTGTGTGCACACGTGCGTGCATTTGTGCGTGAATGCGTGTTTCTACTGATGTAGTACATGTATACATTTATTTATTTGGTCTCTTGAGGTGAAATCGCACCAGGGACGTGCTGGCCATTGGGAAAAGCGGGACAACTCCCGAACGGCCGGTACATTCTCGGCCGGTCCAGGCCGGCCATTAGGAAAAATGTTTACTGTTTGCACAAAAGTAAAAATTAAACTGTTTGCACAAAAGTAGTGAAAACAGCAGATCTACAAGCATACAACGCCTCGCACCGCGAAGGCGTTGTGTGCTTGTAGATCGGCTGTTTTCACTAGTTTAAATCATTTTTTAAATGATAAATACAAAACAAACAATTTTGGACATACAAGGTTTCCACCAGACAACAACGAAATATAGGCCTAATTCATGTAATTGGCCCACTGGCTTGTCACTTGTCATGATCTGAAATGGCAAATCTTTGAGTAGCAGCAGCGCTATAGAGAGATCTCTCTATAGCGTGCAATGAGGGCCTCTCCAAATCTTTTTCCCGGGCTGAATCAGGGGCCCAGCACGTCCCTGAATTGTACGTAAGCCCTGAATAAGCACCCATGCATTCATTTAACACCACGCTGCATTTGTGAGAAGCGTCTGGGGTTTCTTTCACTGCAAACATTTACAGTAGGCTGTTGAGCTGCAAAACACCCGGCAAAGAGCTTGTGTGCTTAGTAAACTGGAACAGACCACGCCTGGGGCTGAAAGACACTGCTGACTGTATGCAGAGGCATGTATGCAGAGGCAGAGCCTATCTCTAGAAGCAGTGATTTCTCTGCACACACGCTTTAAAGTGAAGTTGAACTTTGGTGCAACCTTGGGTAGTACAGCTACCTGGGAGTAATGTTGCACAAGTCCAAATGTTGTCACCCATTTTTAGCTGATGCTTCTGTGCTCTACAACAGTGGTTCTCAACCTTTTCAGGCCGCGGCCCCCAAAATAATCACGAGAGTTGAGGCATTACATTTTGAATAACATGGTTCTACTGTGAAAATAGCAGATCTACATGCTCACAACACCTCGCGCTGTGAGGCGTTGTGAGCATGTAGATCTGCTATTTTCTGCCTCTAATATTTGACAATTTGGCCAATGTTTAATTTGTCATTTTAGAGGTATTAAAAAGTCCTTAAATTGTCACTTTAGAAATGTGCAGACACCCTACACTTAAACTTTATGTTGGTTTGTTTACTGTTGAGAGAGAAAACAATGTTGCACATTAAGTTATAATCATCTGGGGATAGTTTTTCATGATTTCTTCAGTATTCACTGTCCAATGCAACCTGCATCCGAATCAAGGGGAGGTGCTAATACTTCCTTTACATATGATGGACGCCTGACATTGCAATTGTCCACATTTCAGAAGATGCACCGTTTTGTTAAGTATCCAAGTGTAAGAAAAGTCAAGTGTACTAAAAAAGATATCGTTCATCACTGTCTGGCCAAAACCTCTTAAACTCCATTTTTGAGGTTTTATATTTTTTGGCATAAATCAGGGCTATTGAACACCCTTTACATCTGAGTGTTGGTTAAAATAATATTGAACCAATGGAAAGTAGTAAAAGGTGCTTGGGACAAAACCTCCTAACTCCACACTTTCTGCCAAACCAGCTAACTCCACCCGATTGTCCCTCTCTTTTTTTCATAAATATGTGCAATTGAACACCCTTTACGTCTGTGTGTTGGTTAAAATAATATTGAGCCAATGAAAAGTAGTAAAAAGCCCTTTGTCAAAACCTCCTAACTCCACTTGAGCTCATTTTCCCCAAAATTATCATTTTATAGTTAGGAGGTTTCGGCCTGACAGCAGAGATATGATGGATGCCTGACATTGTGATTGTCCATTCAGAAGATGCACCGTTTTGTTATATCCAAGTGTATGATAGTCCATTCAGAAGATGCATCGTTTTGTTATATCCAAGTGTATGATAGTCCATTCAGAAGATGCACCGTTTTGTTATATCCAAGTGTATGATAGTCCATTCAGAAGATGCATCGTTTTGTTATATCCAAGTGTATGATTGTCCATTCAGAAGATGCACCGTTTTGTTATATCCAAGTGTATGATAGTCCATTCAGAAGATGCATCGTTTTGTTATATCCAAGTGTATGATAGTCCATTCAGAAGATGCATCGTTTTGTTATATCCAAGTGTATGATAGTCCATTCAGAAGATGCATCGTTTTGTTATATCCAAGTGTATGATTGTCCATTCAGAAGATGCACCGTTTTGTTATATCCAAGTGTATGATAGTCCATTCAGAAGATGCATCGTTTTGTTATATCCAAGTGTATGATAGTCCATTCAGAAGATGCATCGTTTTGTTATATCCAAGTGTATGATAGTCCATTCAGAAGATGCATCGTTTTGTTATATCCAAGTGTATGATAGTCCATTCAGAAGATGCATCGTTTTGTTATATCCAAGTGTATGATAGTCCATTCAGAAGATGCATCGTTTTGTTATATCCAAGTGTATGATAGTCCATTCAGAAGATGCATCGTTTTGTTATATCCAAGTGTATGATAGTCCATTCAGAAGATGCATCGTTTTGTTATATCCAAGTGTATGATAGTCCATTCAGAAGATGCATCGTTTTGTTATATCCAAGTGTATGATAGTCCATTCAGAAGATGCATCGTTTTGTTATATCCAAGTGTATGATAGTCCATTCAGAAGATGCATCGTTTTGTTATATCCAAGTGTATGATAGTCCATTCAGAAGATGCATCGTTTTGTTATATCCAAGTGTATGATTGTCCATTCAGAAGATGCACCGTTTTGTTATATCCAAGTGTATGATAGTCCATTCAGAAGATGCATCGTTTTGTTATATCCAAGTGTATGATAGGTCATTCAGAAGATGCATCGTTTTGTTATATCCAAGTGTATGATAGTCCATTCAGAAGATGCATCGTTTTGTTATATCCAAGTGTATGATAGTCCATTCAGAAGATGCATCGTTTTGTTATATCCAAGTGTATGATAGTCCATTCAGAAGATGCATCGTTTTGTTATATCCAAGTGTATGATAGTCCATTCAGAAGATGCAGCGTTTTGTTATATCCAAGTGTATGATAGTCCATTCAGAAGATGCATCGTTTTGTTATATCCAAGTGTATGATAGTCCATTCAGAAGATGCATCGTTTTGTTATATCCAAGTGTATGATAGTCCATTCAGAAGATGCATCGTTTTGTTATATCCAAGTGTATGATAGTCCATTCAGAAGATGCATCGTTTTGTTATATCCAAGTGTATGATAGTCCATTCAGAAGATGCATCGTTTTGTTATATCCAAGTGTATGATAGTCCATTCAGAAGATGCACCGTTTTGTTATATCCAAGTGTATGATAGTCCATTCAGAAGATGCACCGTTTTGTTATATCCAAGTGTATGATAGTCCATTCAGAAGATGCATCGTTTTGTTATATCCAAGTGTATGATAGTCCATTCAGAAGATGCATCGTTTTGTTATATCCAAGTGTATGATAGTCCATTCAGAAGATGCATCGTTTTGTTATATCCAAGTGTATGATAGTCCATTCAGAAGATGCACCGTTTTGTTATATCCAAGTGTATGATAGTCCATTCAGAAGATGCATCGTTTTGTTATATCCAAGTGTATGATAGTCCATTCAGAAGATGCATCGTTTTGTTATATCCAAGTGTATGATAGTCCATTCAGAAGATGCACCGTTTTGTTATATCCAAGTGTATGATAGTCCATTCAGAAGATGCACCGTTTTGTTAGATCCAAGTGTATGATAGTCCATTCAGAAGATGCATCGTTTTGTTATATCCAAGTGTATGATAGTCCATTCAGAAGATGCATCGTTTTGTTATATCCAAGTGTATGATAGTCCATTCAGAAGATGCACCGTTTTGTTATATCCAAGTGTATGATAGTCCATTCAGAAGATGCATCGTTTTGTTATATCCAAGTGTATGATAGTCCATTCAGAAGATGCATCGTTTTGTTATATCCAAGTGTATGATAGTCCATTCAGAAGATGCATCGTTTTGTTATATCCAAGTGTATGATAGTCCATTCAGAAGATGCACCGTTTTGTTATATCCAAGTGTATGATAGTCCATTCAGAAGATGCACCGTTTTGTTATATCCAAGTGTAAGAAAGGTCAAGTGTACTAAAAGATATGCTAACTGTTGTTCAGCAGTCACTTTGTAAGCGGGAGGGAGGGTTTATGTATCTGTGTGTTTCTGTGGCAATACCAGTGGGCAGGGGTGTTGCAAACAAATTCTGGGCCCTGGGTACAAGGATTCACTGCGGGCCTGCCCCCATGAATGTTCTTCATAGGGAGAGGGGGTTTAACCCATTTAGACTGGGAACACATTATTACGTATTATTTTGTGCTTTAGCTATTGAAAAATAGTAGATATACAAGCTCTGTCACAGCGTAGATCTGCTATTTTTTTAAATCGTGAACATACATTTGTGCAAGTCTTTGAATATTTCAAATCCTTCTAAGGTTTTTTGAAAAACCTATATGTTTCTATGTCAGTGGTGCTCAAATTTTTTCATGTGAAGGACCCCCAAAATCATAGGTATTTGGCCATGGACCCCCATCTCAAAATATTTAGTTTGCACACATTTTCACGACTTATCAAAAATAGCAGATCCACAAGCTGGCAGCACGGCACTTGGTGCCGCGCTGTGCAGCTTGTATATCTGCTATTTTTCGATAGCTAAAACATAAAATAGTTAAGGCCCCTCCACCTTGGGCCCTGGTAACTCAGTCCCACTCCGTATTTTACTATAAAGCTGATCTACAACTCACAACGAACTGTGTTGTGAGCTTGTACATCTGTTATTTTCTTAAAAGGATCCCTGGCTAGTAAGCCATGTAGGCCTTAATGGCCTTACCCCCAAAATGACTTTTTTCATTACTGCTGCCATGGTGACTTGAGTTCAATAGTATTTTTAGATTTTTGTTGTATTTCCAAGACAACCCTTTGATTACAATAAATGTACCCCCATTGATTCTGGATGGGGACCCACATGCAAAGTCATTTTGGGGGTAAATTACTCCTTTAATATGTTATAATAACCCTCTTTAACCAAAATATACAATTTAAAACACTTATATCTTCCTTTGAGAAAAAGAAGTTCATATTTTCAACCCATGGGGGAGCCATTACAGTGTCCGTTACAAGCAGTGATAACGTCATAAATGCTGCTTGACTGGTCGGGCCAAATGGAATTAATGGAAGTTTACAATATTTTAAACATGGTCTTGATGCTCAGATTAACATTAGGAAGTAGTGTGATGCGTTTCTGTTCTGTTCATGGACAATTTTAGGTTTAGGGAACAAGGGTGGGAAGTACGGTAGGCTATTACGTTTGGGATGATGCAAATATATTTCAATAGGTGGCGGTAATGCAACATAATTATGGATGCCAATCGCCGTAAAACTTCAGGAAGAAGAAGAAGAAGAGGTACGGAAACACGCAAACACAACAGCAAACGGCACCATAGAGTATATATAAAAGAACGGCACCGGCAAACTACGTGTTGTGATAGTGGTGGCTCGGGTCGCACGTTTTTCTCGCAGAATGGACGACAAACATAAGCTTATCGCGCAAATGCCCCATCCAGAGGCCCTTTCGCTGTTGGTCTTGGCAGGTCACCTGAAAATATCGGGTGATTACGTTAAAGTCGTGAATACCCCAATTGTTTTTGATGATGATGATGGCTCATCTCGATCTGGTAAGAACCTGCATCAGAGACACATACTTATCACAGATAACACACGCCCGAAGTGAGTTTGAAAACATAACCAACGATTAAAAAAACTCCTACCTACTGGGAGAAATACAACTAAATGTGCACATCAGCAGCAAGATGTGTGAACTGTTGTGACTAAAGAAGGCCGTTGATTGTTAGATTGATTGAAGAATGTATTAGAAGTGTGGATAGGAAAAATGTACAAGGTCAACTAAAAGGAGATCATAGAAAGCTCTACGACTTATTTACACAGGAACCACTTTATGTTGAAGAAGACGTTTGCATTAATTCCCTCGAATGTGAAAATCTGGCCAATGGACATTTGTTTCTATCGATCTGTAGGGGCACTGTGGACTGGAGTAGGTATCATTTCTGGTGGAATATTCTATTTTAGACTATTTTAGGTGGGGGTCTCCGAGTACTTCCACTAAGGAAAGTAGGCTTTATAACTCCCCAAAGCCGTCTTTGTTTCGTTGAGTAGCGAAACTGTCTTTGTTATTTTAGAACCACACGAGAGGATGTACCGGCCAGAGCCGTTTAAACAGAGTCCTGCCATTGAGGGGTCATAAAATGAATAGTCTGAAAAGGGGCTCCACACACATAGGGTAGATTTTTCGCCACCTGTTTTTTTCTTAATCTTTAAAGGGTATATTTTAAGATTCTAAAACGGCTAGTTCCATTCCTTGATTCTGATTGGCTGGTTGCTGTGGTATATCTGAGACTATAACCCACACCTTGAATCAGTTTATATCAAAGCCAGTTATTTTTTTCCACTGTGCCGTGAGGCTGAACAAGAGAAGCGAGCGTTTGATTTCGCCTCAAATCCTGCCGTGCGGGTGCTTCTAAGCACCACCCGCATGCATAGGACAGTGACTGAATGGCTCCGGGCGGGGCTTGTAAAGGCAACAAGCGCCCTCTATTCTCCAGGCACCACTCGGTTGTTTAGCTTAGGTTGCTATGCTAGCGTTTTTGATGTGATGTTCACCCACATAGCAGCTAAATCTGGATGAAAATAAACACTCGGCTGACGCCTCGTGTTTCCCAACGCCTCTCAGCCGGTGTATACTACGCCGGTAACCACTCGCCTCTTGTGGCTTATTGCTTTATTCTGCCAGGTAACAAGCTGAATTTACAGGTAGTTGGGCTCTCAATGGAAAACAGGCTCTCCAACCGTGCATATAACGAGCACCACTGCACTGTCTCGTCAAATATAAGAAATCAGCTGCGTTGGTCCCTAAAGAGAGCAAGCGCGCCTCTCCCCCACACTATGCTAGGGGGCTAGGCTAGCGGTTTTCATGTGACGTTCAGGGACATAGTAGCTAAATGTGGCATTAAAAAATTACAAATTCCTATCGAATATCTTAATTACAATGAAATGAAGTTGACATGTTTTTTTTAAGGGCAACAGTTGTACAATCGCAATATTACACTCGTGACTCGAGGGTCTGCCTTATCACGGTTATCTGGCACTTAAAGGAGTAGTTCACCCCCAAAATGACTTTTTTTCTATTTATTAGTCACACCATGGAGACTAGAGTTCAATAATGTTTTTTTGGTTTTTGTGGCATTCCATAGCCTTACATTAAAGGGCCACTTCACCTCTGGGACAACTAGATCTTATTTTATTGTTGTTTCGGACACAATCAACACAATCCTGAGTTATTTTTTGTATTCAATCTGTGTTTTGAGATATTTTAGTATTTCAGCTGTGCTAGTGATGCATTTTGCATCATATGATGCATTTTGCATCATCATGCTGCATCATATGATGCAAAACGCATCACTAGCACAGCTGAACTACTAAAATATCTCAAAACACAGATTGAACACAAAGAATAACTCAGGATTGTGTTGATTGTGTCCCAAACAACAATAAAATAAGATCTGGTTGTACCAGAGGTGAAGTGGCCCTTTAAGTCGATCCTGCAGTGGCTTCCGCATTCTGGCTTTGGGATGGCTGCATGCATGGAGCGTCTCACCGCTTAAGGGCCATTTATAGTTACGTATGGTTGATTTTGTGTACGTTTGGGGGCGAGACAGTACGTACGGTAATTGCGTTGACATTCATACTGACCGTACGGTCTCTGTGTACAGGGTTCAATAAAGCCTATATGTACATACTATATCCACTAGATGGCACCCACATGCATCTTCCCAATGAGCAAATGCAACATGCTACATACATAGCGCCTACATTGTTGACAGAGAGGTTTATAGACACCCTTGGAGGATACACTCGGATTGAACGACACTAACCATCGGCGCTAGTCACTGTGCTGTCCGGGTATAATATAAAAAGGACTGGAGAATGGATGAGCATGGACACATGCCGTTGCGAACGCCTAGAGCGCGATCTCAATGGGGGCGCCGCCGACAGTTAACGAGCCACGGTACGGTAGCCACCCAAACCGACCCAAAACCGACTAAAAACACCCCGTGCACGGGAGTGGAGAGAGACGCATTTGAGAGAGCTCAGCTGGTAGAGAGCGCTGATTTGATTAGGCTGACATGCGGGTCTGCGTCCTGGCCTGTTCACTGTTCAGCGTGTATTTGTGATTTTTTTGTTAGTTTTTTTACTTCCTCCAACGAAATGGATACAAGAAAAAAAGACGAAACATTTCTCCCTCTACTGCCCCCACGGTTGACACAAGTTCGCCACGGGTAGTTCATGTGTACGTACGTTTTTAGCGGTTTTTATCCGTCGGGTTGAGTGTTGTCCGTAAGGTTACGGAGACAATCAATTACGTCCGGACGGCCGGAGGAACCGGATTAAATCACTCTCCCCCTCCGTCTCTTGTGTATTCCTGCGGAGTTTATGTATTACTATGCATGGTACTTTAGACAGACAGGTCGGGGGCATGGTCGGCAAAACTGCAATTGCGACGTACTACACATGCACTAAAATGCGAAATATAGCACATCGCAGAAGTTCTGCAAGATGTATGCGACTTGTCCGGAAGCCTTGTTTAATGTATTAGTCCGTATTTTTAAATAAAATTAGTTTTTACCAAGTGTACAGCTTTTCCTCGTTTGCTACAATGTTAGCTGCAACAGCGCCTGTTGGTGGCTGGAAGCATTATTGTGCATTCTTTCGTATACATCATGTCCTTGCATGAGCGAATGGGGGAATGGATGAACGTCACGTGATAAGTGCAGCCATGTTTAACCAAACCAGAGATTCTCGATTTGGAAAAGACACACACTTGGTAAAAACTCGTTTTATTAAAAAATACGGACTAATACATTAAACAAGGCTTCCAAACAAGTCGCATAAACCTTGTTTAGAACTTGTCCGGAAGCTATGTTACGCATTTGTGCATGTGTAGAGCCGCGATAGCAGCTTTGCAGACCATACCCCCGACCTGTCTGTCTAAGCGGTAAGACGCTTCTGCCGTCGCCCCAATGTCACAATGCGAAAGTCTCGGCCGAATGCGTCTTAATGTAAGGCTAGGCATTCCAAGACAAAAATTCTATTCAAGTAATTTACCCCATTGATTCCGGATGGGGACCCGAATCGATTTGGGTCCCCATCCGAAACGAATGGGGGTACATTTAGCCTATTGTTATCATATTGTTGTCTTAGGAATGTGACAAAAAACTAATAATAATAAAATTATTAATAAAACTCAAGTGTCCATGGTGTGAATATTTAATAGAAAAAAAGTCATTTTGGGGGTGAACTACTCCTTTAAGTCCTGCCTACGGAACGAGCCGAAGCAGCAAGACTGTCGTGCCAGATAACCGTGATGATGCACACCCTCTCGTGTAATATTGCTTAAATATAGTCTCAAGGGGTTCATTTTTAACCCTTCTTACTCAAATCCGGACTCTAAACCCCAAGATGGAAACATTAAGAAACGAGCATAACTTTTGAAGGAAGCAACAGCGTCAGCCCAACCTACTGAGACAAATTAACCTATTTTTCTATACAGTTTGGACCCGAGGAATTCAATAAAGTGGTTATTATTAGAGATGTTACCGATCAATCGGCAATGGATCGGATCTGGCCGATCAAAGCGTCATCGGCGATAATCGGTGGTTTAGATCAAAAGGTACATTCACTGATCCGATCTAGGGCTGCACAGTTAATCGTTTTCAAACCGAAACCGCGATGTGAAATCTCGCGATTAGCGAATCGCAATGGCGATTTTCGGCAAAGTTGACTTCCCAAGCAATATGGAGACGTTTTAATTTTAGAAATCCCTTCATAATTGACTAAGCAATTATCAAATCAAACTATGGTGACTTTCTTTGCTTCTTAAATACCAGCGCATCGCCGCACCGAGGATTAGCATTACAGGTTGCTCCAATCTCATCAGAGGAGAGGAGCCAAGCCAAGGCTTGACAACTGTCTGTCTGTCTAACAGCACGTAAAAGTGTATGATCCCTTCCAACGGAGTACTCCATGGCTACAGGTAGTTAATGTTCTGGTAATCATTATAAATATAACATCCTTAAATCCTTGCGCATAGATTAAATGCTCCGTTTGTTGTAAGCTGAAAGTGAAAGTAATTTCTGTGCAACGGTGGCTGCCCCTCCTCCTCCAGTGAAACTTATGGTGTGTGTCTTATGGTGCATTTTTTTGCCTTGATGAAACTTAAGCAAGGCAGCGACATACGGTACTTTCTTCCTTGACAATAATGAGAGGCAGACAATACCATTACTGAGATTTTTCTGAATATAAAAACGTTTTATATTGCTAAAGCAAAATAAAAGGGAATCTTTTGGAAATATAACTGAACTGAATCAAACCATTTACATGATTGCCAATTAGCCTAGTTAGTAATAATCAATTTATTTTTTAAATGTATTACACAATAAATATTTAACGGAAGCTTGACTTAAGGTAGTGAAGTGATTTTCCTTTGGTTAAAATAATTTATTATATCATCCTTTTAACAAAAAAAACTATCACTTATCCTACCTTGAAATAAATATATAAGTACAGGGGTTAAGGTTCTGTCCTGAGGAGTCCCTAGGGGCCATTTATGAGATCAAGGCAGATTTGCTAAAAAAAGAAAACAAAAAATGGGGGTGTGTAGGGGGGTGTAGCCATGGCTGTGATGTTAATAACATGACCGAAATCGTCAAAATGCAGCATAATACTTGCTAGTAAAGTCAAAATAAATTTCCGTCTTAGGATTTATTTATTTTTTAATTTTTGCTTTAGCCCCTGTAAATATCGCGAATAAAATCGCAATCGCAATATTAGTCAGAAAAATCGCAATTCGATTTTTTCCCAAAATCGTGCAGCCCTAATCCGATCCGATCGGTGCATCCGATCAACCAGCCGTTCAGTATGCCCACTTGAGGCCATTTTGGGGTATTGATTTTAGGGATGTGCGCGATTATTCGATTATCCGACTACACGGGGCTGATCCCACTATTCGGTTTGTAAATACAATTCGTTTAATCTATTAAATATATTTTTAATTGTTGAGATATGAACTTTATTCAAAATTTGCATCTTGCACCCATATTAATGTCATTCCTTTATAATAAAAGTTTGCTTTAATAAGTAAAATAAGCAACTTAAGAATTACCATGGGTGATTTGCGGAGCCTGACTGTCACACTGGTCACGATGACCCAGAGCGGGTGCACCGCGCTGGCAGCATCATTCAGCGGCAGCAGCAGCAGCAGCTGTCTGTCTGTCTGTCTTTCTGCTGCTTAAACATGAGTAGGCCTACATTGAGTGATTGAGCAGCTGCAGCATCATTCATCATTCATTACTGTTAAAACTTGCTACGATGTAAAGTTTGTCTGAGTGCTGTGATGGAGGAATCAAATCCAATAAAGGCGACTGGATGTGAATCACCGTTACCTCGGCTCGTTACCTCGGCTCCAGTAGGCTAATTGCCTGCTGCATCAGTGTGATCCGCTCATCTGAAGAATAATCCATTTTGAGGTGAGAACATGGAGAAAGTAGTCTCAATCATAAGTTGGCTGCGAATGCCATAAATAATGGTTTAACGTAACAGAGATGAACAGGTTGCTTCACCCGACGAGACGAGGCCAGTCAGTCCAGCTGCGCTGCGCTGTTAATTGGTAATTGACCTACTTAGGGTTACGTCTCTCACTCACTGGCACTGCCACTGGTGATGTAATAAATTATTTTGGAGCAGATTCCAATAGTATAAAAATTATTAAAAGGCTTTCATATACTCTTGATATCTTGTTCACATGAGGTTTAGCCTAATAGATGTGCAACATTTTGGCTATTTTCTGCGTGTTAATGTCAATAAATAAATTCATCAATTAATTTTCGTTTATCCGAATATTCGGTTACAAAATTGTCGTGTACACGTCAGTGAAATTAGTCGCTAGGAACATCCCTAATTGATTTCCACAGTGCTGAAGGAATAATTAGTTACTGCTATGATAATAAATACATAGTAATGCTGGTAAATATCTATAAGGTAAATATATAAATGAATTCATGAGTGAATTAATTAATTAAAGTTAAAACATTAACATTTAGAAAATATAAATAATATATAAATAATAACTTGATCGGATCGGTGATTGATCGGAATCGGGTGATCAAACTTTTGTGATCGGTGCTCGGTGATCGGTTCCAAAAAACCTGATCGGACCATCCCTAGTAGAGATGTTACCGATCAATCGGCAATGGATCGGATCGGGCCGATCAAAGCGTGATCGGCGATAATCGGTGGTTTAGATCAAAAGGTAAATCCACCGATCCGATCGGATCAGTGCATCCGATCAACCAGCCGTTCAGTATGCCCACTTGAGGCCATTTTGGGGTATTGATTTCCACAGTGCTGAAGGAATAATTAGTTACTGCTATGATAATAAATACATAGTAATGCTGGTAAATAACTATAAGGCAAATATATAAATGAATTCATGAGTGAATGAATGAATTAAAGTTAAAACATTAACATTTAGAAAATATAAATAATAACTTGATCGGATCGGTGATTGATCGGTATCGGGTGATCAAACTTTTGTGATCGGTGCTCGCTGATCGGTTCCAAAAAACCTGATCGGACCATCCCTACAAATAAAGGCCCATATCTTATTCTACCTGTCTCAGCCCATTCTTTAAATGTTTGCCTAGCTGCTGAGTGAAGTTCAGCCACATGTGAATTCCACCCTGGCTTAACATGATAGGTATGCCTATTATTGTCTTTGTATAAGGTCTTACCAGAATCAAAAAGGCATTTAATTATGAGATCATACAAGAAGCACAATTCTTTGCAGTTTACATCACAACATGGTAAAGCTTCCTTTGGTAGTTCAACAGATTCTAGCAAAATGTCAGTGTAACTGCTCATCCGTTAGACTCGACCAGTCAAGCTTACCAGAACTGACTCTGTTATTATCAACACTTAACATGGGCATGTTCTCCACTTTAATACTCATTACAATCAGAATATGGTCAGATGTAGCTAGATCATAGCAGATTTCCATGTTTATCAGCGAAGCGTGCGCATCCGCAGTGGATATGCAATGATCGAGCCAAATACAGTATGCCATGCGTCACTGACGTACGTGTAGCTTTTTGCAGGCAATAACATTTTACTGGACATACAGGCTATTATCCTTGCAAAATTACAGTAAGTGTCTTGCAAAGATGGAATTGACATCGGAGACATCTGCAGTCATCTGTAGTCCCCCACCACATACACACAGGTTGAACCGCATTCCTCAATAAAAGCATTAATACACGCCAGTCTGTTACAGTATTCGTCCACATTGTCATATGACTCATATGGCGTAATGGCGTATATATATTAATAATTATAAACAATCTGTCAGTGCTTTTAAACTCGATGGCTATAGCCCAGTCAACGTCAAGTCTTACCACTGACATGACCGGGTCCAATGTGCAGCTCCATAGTATCACTACACCTCCCGGTATTCTCCCACGTACCAGATCTTGTCCCTGAGGTCGGTTGTTGACTCCCCAGCTCCGTGGAAGTTGGGGTGCAGTGCATTTAGCCCATCAAGTTCTTGTTTGGCCAACCACGTCTCCTGAAGACAGAGTATCTCACACTGCTCTAATAGTTTATCAACGACAAGTCGTCTCGATTTGTCCCCTGCACTGTGCCCAACGCGCAGGCCACGCGCATTTTATGACACAATCCGTATCCTAGCGGTCCGTTATCAGGATACAGGCCTGTGCCCCCCCGGCATCCGCCCCTCCTCGGATAGACTGGTCCCTAGGTGGTTCAGGGGCTGGCCCAGGTGAGCCTTCTGTAAATACAACTGTAAATACAGTAAACACGTCAACGCGTCGTGGGCCTCCAGCGACATCAAAGAAATTGGCGTGTAGACACCTCGTGGGCACCCGCTGTGTTAATTACATTTACGTGCAAACTTTAGCCCTGCAAATAGCAGTGGCTATTTGAAAATAGCCGATCTACAAGCTCACAACGTGTTGTGAAAATAGCCGATCTACAAGCCCACAACAACGCATCGTGATGCGTTGTGAAAATAGCCGACGACTGCAAAAATAGCCGACAACTGAAAATAGCGACAATAGCCGATAATGTTTATCACAATCCAACATCTATAGCCTACTCGAGTCTAGTCGTCGTCTGTTTGTGATCATTCATCATCATCCCCCTCCAGAGCAGAGCAGCAAAGCAAAGCTAAAGCTGCAGTAAAGGCATTGACTCCAGTCCTCTGTGTTGAAACGAAAGTGAAAGCCTTTTTCTGTATCATATCAAAAGGAATATAGTCCCGGGATGTGTATGGTACATGTGTCTGTACTTCCGAGCTTGGATCGGTTGAAACAAACTTTTTAAGCATGTTTAGTTAGCCTGCCAGCCTGCCTGTGTGACTGAATTGCGTGCCGTGCTGCTGTTGACTCTTGACTGACTGAGGAGTCGAGGACGAGCATTGAGGGTTCTGCGTTCACAGGGACGTTCAACAAGTTGGAGGAGGCGCATTCAAGAATGCAAGTGTTGACGTGAGGACGAGGTTTAAGAATGGTTTTATTGTCAAAACCCACTACATTTGAATTAAATTGGATAATTGACGATAATCGCGAATATATCAAAAATATTCACAAATATGAAAAATAACCGCGAATAGACTAGTTGAATCCAAGGCTGGTTCCTCCTCATCCATGTACATGAGTGAGTGAGCATCACATACAGTGTCATAGAAAACATAATTTGCCTGAGGTGGTTCATTGGCAGCCTGTGCCACTCCCATTGGAGAGCTCATCTACTGTCTTTCCGCCATTAGTGAAAATACAAATTAAAGCACTGAAAAGGTTCATTCAAAAGTTATTCATTAGTTTGCTGTTCCATTGAGTCCCATCTGTGTATATAGGGGTGCCAGATAGGCGTAGGTGTTGATGAAAAACGTCACAATTTGGACTCAATAATAAATAATGAACCCTTAAGTCTGTGGAACAGCTCTGTATTGAATTTAAGCTCACATTCACCAGGGTGGGTTGCAACAAACACATAGATTAAATGAACATAAACCCCAATATAAATGATATTCGAAAATGCAAACCAAAATAATAACCAAATATGAAATTCTAAGAACTGGGGTTATCAATAGGTTACTAATGCACACCACCTTTTATTACGAAACCAAGGAATTGTCTGTTCAAAATCAAAAGTCTGTTCGCATATGAAAGAAAAGGTCCTCTTGCTTTGAGTCTAGTTAATGGTCTGAAATCCTCTTGCTGATTAATAGTCAAGGGTTTGAAATCCTTGCTTTAATATTGTTCTGGGTTACCTGTGTGTAGAGTTCCATTAACCCTTACAGTGCCTATCCCGAACATGTTCGGGATATTCGGGATCAAAAACAATTTTTTATTTGCTATTTTACTTACCCCGAGCTGCTTGGAGCAACGTGGGTGGTCCCGGCTCGCCCAGCGCTCACCAACGAGAGACGCTAGATGCTCCGACGATTTATTCCATTGAAAATGGTTTAAAATAAAGTTTAGAGCCCCCCAAAAAAAACCTCGGTACCGGTACCGGGACGTATTCCAGCGTGCCTATCCCGAACATGTTCGGGATATTTAATAAAATGAATTATTTAATCGGAGGCCTCAACGAAGCCCAGCTTCAATTTTCCATCCATGGTCCAGGCCAACACTCAGCCATCCACGGGCCGTAGTCGCGCTAACGGCCGCATCCGCGCCGCCCACTCCAATAATAAGTCGCATCTTTAGACAGGATTTTCTCCGGATTGTGTTCCCAGACCCAAAGAGAAAGTTTTTTGTGGCTGAAATAGCTTTAGATCGGGCTTCTAAATGGGTTAGTTATTAAGTTATTTTGGCTACGTGTCAGCTAGCTTCCTCCTCTCATCACCCATAGCATTGACTGGAGTGAAAACACAAGCCAGTTGGGAGAGGGTTGACGAAAGCTATAAAGAAGGTCTATGGAGAAATTTCTGGCACTCTAGCGCCCCTTGTGGCCGGGCGGCACTGAATGAGTTTTAAGTTCAACTCCAAGCAGGAAAAACCTGAAGGCAAATTTAAATTCTCCCTGCATTGCCACGCAGTGGAGTTAGAATATTCTTTTTGCAGGCCTGCTTATATATTATGTAGAACTGTTTTTAAATTTGCTCCAACTCAAGCCAAAATGGATAAATAAAAAGAAATGAGCAAAAACACTGAAAATGCTGAACAACTGTCCTTCAGTGCTGCTGCCAGCAAACAAGCTGAACTTCCCATGATCTTCGATTGCATTTATTAAAATGGGAGCAAAAGCTTGTTGGGAGCAAAAGCTTATCGGTTACATAAGCAAAATTTGTAAATAAAAAAAAGTGCGATTTTACCAATTTTTTTAAAGGGAAAACAGTAACACACCTGTTTTTTCCTCATAATAAAGCTCCCTATTTTCATTACATTAAAAACAATACAACAAGGATGAAGAAAAAGAATAGGCTATGATACAAATGTTTTCTATATTAAAGAAAAGTTTTTTGCAGTACAGTAGGATTGGCATAATCACATCATGTCTGTAATGTAACACATCGCGGCTGCAACAGCCAACGGCAGCAGCAGCGAGACTCACAAGCCCTCTTTAAAACGGGATAGACGATTTGTAAAATCCGATTTTCGCTGTTTGTTTCCTGATGAAGAACAAGCTTGTGTCAGCGTGTGGAAGACAGCAACCGCATGCATGGATGTTAAACCGACATTGGTGTCGGGGGCTTGACACAAATGTGTGACTGCATCGTTGCATTGAGTGATGTTACTCAGACATTGATGTCTGGGGCTTTATCTGTGACAGCGCACTTTCCTTTCTTTTCTTTTCTTAGGCCACCATTCTGATGGCTTCATGCTTGCTCTTGTTGTTGTTGTCGGCTTGTTATTAATGTTAACACTTGTGTGAGAAGGAGGTGACGCTATCACGTATCACGCTGGAGTGGAGCGAGGCGCAAGCTAAGGCACCCCCAAAGGACAAACGGCCACAGCCGATAATTCGAAGTCCGAATCCCGTGCCTTCGAACGAAGCTTTGAATATTCTTTTTTTTTTTTTTTTGGGAGTCAGCCCTACTTCCCCACACCCTGAATCACACACTGTAGTCATCAGAACTGAGTGGCTGATTGCCAGGTGTCAATCATCGTTGTCAATCGTTCCCTAGGTGATGGCCTGTTAATTAGTCAATAATTGTCAATTAGAGTCAATTATGACTCTGGACGTCACAGCCTTGAACTTTACGATGACCTTTGTGTTATTTATAGACTGCCTGCCAAACTGGGAATTCCATCTTGTCTGTGATAAGGGGAATCAGACAAATGTTCCTGATATGAAATATTTTATTGTGCCCAAGATAGGGACACCAGGGTGAAAGTCATAATAAGAAAAATACAATTTAAATGGTTAACAAAAGACACCAACCCTCCTACTCTAGCTACTTGCCTGCATTTTGCAGTTAAGTCTGATTTTAGTCAGATATGTGAAATCTGTTTCTTCTTTTCTTCCACATCTAGTGCCATTCCTCCTCAACACTCCAGATGGACCTATTTTTGACAAACACAAGATCTGCAGGTCAGTAACCCCAGTGATCCCTCCTACTGTATCTACTGTATGTCATTTGCGGATGCCATTTTTGCTGCTTGGCTTGTGCACTATGTTGACACATGGATTTTGTATTATCATGATATTCATTCATTCAAATGTTGTTTTTCTCTGGAATACGTTGAGAAGTGTGGACTCTGATTTTCAATGATGTCAATATTACAACAATAAAACAAATTCATGAAAATGAAATCCATAATGCCCAGCCCTACTACTCCATAATGCCCAGTGTAGGCTACTGGGGAAATGTGTACACATTTCAGTAGCCTGAAGTAGCTGTTATGTGTCCCCACATAGGGGAATTTTGGTGTCCCCAACCCTGCATCAGGGTTCTCTGTCTAATATTACTAGGGCTGTAATCAAGCACTAATTTTAGGATTTGAACTTGGCCAGGATTTTCTGGACGAACCTTCGAACAATCGTGTTTCTTTATTTTTTTTATTTTCTTTACATTAAAACCATTGACTTCAACCAAGCTGCAATCATAGATCCTATAAGGAGCGGCATTGCACACCTATTTTCTGAATTTCCATGTGTTATTGTCAGATGCTCTTCAAGCTCACAGCGCGTCGTAATGAGACTCTATGTGAACTTGCAAATCGGCTACTCAACACACTTGCATGACAAACACAAGTGTTTCGAACGAAACGCCTGTTTATTTAGGTCTGGAAGGAGGTACTCCATCCTATGGTTGGCGGCAAGTTTGGCACTCACGTCAGCTCCCGGAGCGCCATCAATTCTAGGTAATTGATGTGTGCTTGTTGCTCAGGTGGGGGCCCCACCTCCCATCTCCGTACACCCCTGCCGTCTGTGGTGACCACTTTTCTGTGGATCACAGCCCGTATTCTACAACCGCTTCGAAGGAAGTTCGGTTCCAACCAGGGGCCCAGGGCTGCTTGGGCTCCTTTCGAAGACCCGGACTAAGGTGCTGCTCTGCGTGGAGGCGATGCCCAGGGAGAGCCTCCACCTCTGGAAAGGTCTTATGTGAAACCTTCCAAGTCTCACCAGGTCTAAGGCTGAAGCCATTAGTCCCGCGAGACGTTGCACCAGCTAGAAGGGGACCTCCTCAGCGGAGAGGAAGGTGCTGGTGTGAGACAAGAACTTGTCTACCCTCTCCTGGGAGAGGTGTGCGATCAAGTTCCGGGAATTCAACTCTGTTCCTAGGAAGGTGATCTGTTGAGACGGGGTCAGCACACACTTCTCGACGTTGATGCTGAATCCCAGGGAAGAGAGGTGCGCTAGACAAGTGTGGTGCTCCACTTCCTGCCTGGAGGAGGCGCTTATGAGCCAATCGTCCAGGTAGTTTGAAATCCTTATTCCCTGACGTCTCAGAGGTTCGATGGCTGTCTTCGTTACCATCACGAAAACGCGAGGACTGAGAGACAGGCCAAGGGAAGAACAGTGTACTCGAACACTTTCCCCTGGAAGGCGAACCTCCAGAACTTCCTGTGTGGAGGGTAGATTGCGATGTGCATGTACCCATCTTGTAGATCTATTGAAGTGAACCAATCGCCCTACCTCACCGACCGCAGCAGACTAGCGGTGGTGAGCATCCTGAACTTGAAAGTCATCAAGTACTGGTTGAGTTGGCAGAGGTCCAGAAGGGGCCGCAGCCCCCCTTTTCTGGGAACCAGGAAGTAGGTGGAGTAAAAACCCAGACTGAGTCGGATCCACGGCACTTCGCAAATGGCCCCCTTTAGGAGGAGGCCCTGTATCTCCTCCACTGCACGGCACAGTGGGCCAGTGGGGTGTAGAACTGCTTTGGTGTGCGGGAAGCGTGACGACGCTTAACAAACACACGATATCTCTAAAAATTGAATGAAACAAATTAAAATCTGTTAAGGGTGTTCATAAAAGTCTGATTAGATGACAAAATGACCAAGTTTTTTTGTGTGTGAAATATCCCTTTAAAAACCCATCGCCAGCCAACTTAAAATATGAATGTGCGCTAATAACGCCAGGAAATAGCTATATTTTATCAACATGATAGGGTATAATTTCATTGTTTTCAAAGCCATGATGATATACCACCACAAAAAGACCACTAGAGTGCGCCATCGTAACACTAAAACCTTCAGAAGAAGCCATGTATAAACCATGAGTAAAGGATGGGAAAGTGACGTCGCTCCATTGACTCACAATGGGAGATCCGCGGGCCGCCATCTGTGCTCAATCCTGTTAGATTCGTGCATGATCGTCTAAAACCACCATCGGTCTGGGCAGCGGAACGTATACAGACGCCACACAGAAAGTTTCCGAATGAAAATCCGACCTAGTTAAGCTGCGTAAGGGTCGGATGGTTTGCATTGAGCCTAACGGCTAGCAGAAGCTAATGTAAACAGGAAGGCCTGGTTTAGCGGTGACGTCATAATCGTATCCTTTTTTTTACGGTCTCGTGTTGATACCAGCCGAAGGTAAGGATACCGTTTCGCTCCGTCTATTAACCCAAATAAAAGCTTAAACAATGCTTTCATATAAAAGTCGATTAAAGTCGATCGGCAGGGGCGTCCATAATGACATAGTCGACCTGAAAGTTGACCGGCGCTGATGTTGTTAACAGTCAGGTTACCAAACCAGCTAGACATACCATATCTCAGAATGGATTCTATACTAGCCCTATAGAAGGTCAACATAAGAAAGTGTAGGCGCCAGGCCTGGAATTTCGTCATTTTAGGGGCTAGGCCACTTGGCCTTTAGTGTTGTCAATTCTTTGAGGGCACAAAGGCCAAGTGCCAGGGCAGGAAGTCCACGCCTCGACGGTCATAATTAATGTTGCTTAAAAAGTACAAACACAAACTGTTGACATTTTAGACTAGTTTTAGTCATCATAACAATTATTTTACCCCTTTATTTACCCCTTTATTGGACAAAGATTGCCATGTAATCATAATTATTTCACACATTTCCTCATCCTTTTGATGAAAACAACTATTTAAGGAATACAGTACAAGACAACACGGAACTAGTTGTCTTGTACTCACAAACGTGTGCACGCGCATACACACAAACAAACGCATGCACATGAATACACGCTAGCATGACATGCACGCGAGTTTGTGTGTTTGTTGTTGCTACACGATAGGCTAACAGTAGTAGACCTACATGGATTTAAAGGACAACTTAGTTTTTTTACAGCAAGGGTTCATAGTTTAGATTGTAATTAGAGAAAAAAAAAGTGAGTGTTAAAATGTTTTCATTTGCTTCGTTCTATTGTTTTATCGCGTTTACCATGCTAAAATGTGGGGCATATATACGAATGGGCGCATGCGTACAAGTGGCTAAATATGTCTATTTAGACACAATAAGCCAGCAGTTTCTTTATTGCTATTTACTGTAACACTTCTAGCCCCCATAAGTCACATCCAACCATGAAAGGTTGCATTGTATCTTGGGAATGGGCTTATTCTGTATAAAATGACATATTTAGCCACTTGTACGCATGCCCCCAACCACTGAAATAAGAATCTCTAAAACAATAGAAAGAAGTAAATGAAATCATTTTAACACTCATCTTTTATATTCTTTAATTACAATCTAAAATATGAACCCTTGTTGTAAAAAACTAAAGTTGTCCTTTAACATTTTTTAAGGATTTTTTTTTGGCTAATGCTAAAGTTCAGGTACGTGCAGAGCCGTTCACTCACATTCTCTCAGTCTCCACACATCTGGGCGGGGGGATTATTTCCATCACATCATCATCAGCTGGTTCCCTGTTCTAGTCTTATTATTCCTTTATTTTGTCGCTTGTTGGACATATGGCTTGATAATGTTGGAACATGTTGCAAACCTGCTCCATGCCTCTGTGACAGATAAACATTGTCGCTTAGTAGTTTTGTAACTTTGACTGCTGTGAGCGCAGCAGCATTTCCATTCAACTCTCTCTTTGCGTGCGCGCTGCTCTGCCACTGCATGTCAGAAAGCAGCAGCTGTTTGACCGTGATGCGCATCACAGGACATATTTCATACTCTTTGTTTGTGAAATAAAATGAAGACAGATTTTAGCCCAGTCTTTATTTTGTAGTTCTACATTTTCTTCGTCTCTTTATTCCTCAATGAAATTGTGAACTGCTGTGGGCGCTGGGCACTGCATGAGGCACCACGGCCACTGTGGCCGTTTGAGCAAGTCATTTTTCGAGGGGCACACGGCCAAAGAGAGGGGCAACGATGGCCATAGCTGTCGTGGCCACCGTGAAATTCCTGCCCTGGTAGGCGCTGATGTATCTTAGAACACATGGTTGTAACATGCGTGTGCCAGCTCAGATCCTGATCAATCTGCACTCCTAGATAATTATAGGAGGTGACCTATTTGATGTTATGGCCATGGACACTGATCATACTATGGTCTCCTGGGGTCTACTATGACCTCCTCTGTCTTGTTTACGTTTATTTTCTGATGATGTTTATCACACCATTCATTCACCATGCTTGAAGCTGAAGATCTGGATTTCCCGCTGTCCCTGGAGGAAGAGCGCTGTGTGTGCTGTTTCTTGCGGTCGGCCACCGAGGGGGCAGCCGGTGGGGGCATAGACAGCCTCGACTACCAGCTCTCTCGTCTCTCCTGGCGGCGGCGTGCGCCTGGAAGAGCTGGAGCACACCTGCCAAGGGCGCAGTCCCCGAGTGGGGCAGGTCGCTGAGCTCCTTGTCCGGTCCGTCTTTCTTCCAGTCAATGGGGTCTAACCAGTGGCAGACCTCCAGCGACATTAAGTGTTCCATGGTCCTGCTGTTCCTTGCCACGGCGTAGAAGTTTAGTTCTATTAGGAGGTCCATGGCCTCCTTGAGCTCAGCTTTCACATCGAGGTCAGGAGGCGGAGTGCGGGTGCTCTGGGGCAGCTTCACGTAGGCTGCCAGGTCTGTGCCAGGAGGCCCACAGCATTGAGGGCCCGCACAGAGTGCCCAGATGACCGGTAGGGCTCCCTGCGCTTCTTGGAGACATGTTTGTCATGGGGGTCCTGCAGGATGGGATGAGTGCCCGAAAGAACATAGGGGCTCTTTTTACCTGGCTGCTCCATCTAGAACCGGGCCTGGAGGGTGGAGGCCAGAGCGGGACTGATGTGAGGACATCTAAGAATCCCCATCTGCTGGGCCCCCTCGAACTCTGTGGAGAATTCCAGTTTGTCCGGGTCCTTGTGGGTGGTTCAGGAACCCTGGACCACATCCTGCAAGCCTGTGATGGCCGGGAGGAGAGCCCTCACTGGTGGCGGCGGAGGGACAGGGTACAAGCCAAGCCTGGCTTGCTGGGCCGCAGCGGGCTGTTCCCATACAGGAACGGACAGCCCTTGTAGCCTAGTGGCCCTCTCCAAAATGGCCCAGGGTTCCATGGAGAGGGCACCACCGGTGGAGGTGGCAGCGGTAGCGGCACACTGGGGGGTGGGCAGGGCCACCGCCTGTGACAGAAGCGAGCTACCGACTGCCGAGGGGGTGGATGCCTGCGAGTCCGGCATGGCCACCCTCGCAGGCGTAGCACCAACACTGGCTGGGGGGGGGGCAGCGAGGCCTGCCCCGGTCCCAGCGGCAGTGGGAGCGAGGAGAGATCCTGCTCGTTGTCGTCGTTGTCTTCCCCCTGATCCTCCTCCTCGCTGTCATTGTCCTCCTCACGAGGAGGAGGAATCCGAAGAGTCGCTCGCCGTCGCGCGGTGGGCTGGGGGAGCAGCAGCCCGACTCGAAGGAGATGGCTGTGAAGCTGTGCTGGGGCCCGGGGCCTCCGCGATGTCAGCGTGGATGTAAGGGAGGCCGGAGAGGAGGCAGGGAGAGTAAAAGCGGCCGTGTCGCTGTGCCAGGGGCATCCTGCGGCAGACCCGACAAGAAGGCCTCCCTTCCAGGCCGCTGGTGTCGTGCTGCCAGACAGACGATGCACGCGGAATGGTGATCGTCTGGGTCGAGCTTGTATTTGCACTCGGGTATGGCGCAGTTGGCGAGGGGGCTAGAGGTAGCCATTGTCAGCGTCCGTCCTTAGCCGAGAAGCACAGGAGCTCTGTGGCAAGAGGCAAGCGATAAGCTAATAGCCAGGGGTTAAAGTTCTCCGTCCTGAGGAGTCCCTAGGGGCTATTTATGAGATCAATGGAGATTTGCAAAAAAAAAAAAAAACACAAATCCGCTTGGAAATCCGTTCAGGCATTCATGATTTATGAGCCATTATGTTTTCTTCAGATGTCTCTCACAAAAGTTATCCATACAGATGCTAATGTAATACTTCGGGCAGTGTTTCATTTGGGACCGACGCAGCATATCCTGATTGGTGTTAATGGCAGTACTAGGCGGAGGTTTCTCCATGTGGGCAGTGTTTCTCTCATAACATTACCCACGTGTGGTGGTTCAGTCAGCGGTTGGTTTAGTTGTGAATGAAGGCGCTCGTCTCGGACATGCTTAGCACAGTCAAAAACAAATGGAGATGGCCAGACTCTATTCTAATGCGGCTAACTAACTGCAGTATAGCATCCCCACCTTGTTTTAACATGGGTGGATTGTTTAGCTGTGGTTGGCTGGATGTAACGTTTGACACAGGAAAGCCATTCAGGTCCCTGTTTCTGTTGGGTGTGCAACAGAAAGCTATGTGCAACAGAAAACTGGTTTCCGGTTGGCTGTCATTTTAGGGCTGAGTAGGTAGGGAATTTATTTGTTTTATTATTTTTTTTTATTTTTTTGTGGGCATTTGATGGGTAGCAAGGAATTTTATTTTATTTCCTCATGGGAAGGATGGGTAGGTAGTTTAGTTTTTGTTTTTTTTCCCTATGGCAATGATCGATATGCTTCTTTTTTAATATATTCTGTTTTCCTGAGTTACCAATTTCTAAATCATTAAATGGTTCATGTACACTGCACTTACAAAATAGTGTCTGAAAACAACAATCAATAAACAATTGAGAAGCCGACTTGTCTCTCTCAGGGGTTGACACTAAGGTCTCAGAGGCACTTGCCCGTCGGGCAAGTACAGGTCATGTTCTACTTGCCCTCAGGTCATGGCCACTTGCCCTCATAATCGTAACATTTGAATTAACGTTCATTTTAACGTATTTGTTACCTTCTACTTGCAGTGATGTTGCTAGGTTTTCAATATAATGGGGGACCCACAGGTGGTCATTCAAATAGGTCCCAGAAAAAAATTATGGGTCTCCAATTAAATGTTTTTGAGAGTTGTGAGCTTGTAGATCAGCTATTTTCCAACATTTGCATCTTTCTTGTATTATTTTACAATTTGGCTAGTATTTGTTTTTATAGTATAGTTTGATTACTTTTGATGCAGCAATGGTCTTTTTTTCTTGTCTTTAAAATTATTTAAAAAGTCTTTAAATTATTACTTCGTTGTCATCTAGGGACCCCTCCAAAATCATTTGGGGACCTCTGGGGGGGTCTCGACCCACAGGTTGACTCACTCACACAGAATGTAGTTTTAGTGGATGAATGAAAGTGGAGCAAAGATATTTGTTTCAAGACAGTTAGAAAGTATTTATTGCTCTGGTGTTTTCTTTTTACAAACTGTGATTCTCTTCGAATGCTTTATGCTTGTGTCGCAACGTGAATGATCTGAAAACAACGTTGTGCATCAGAGCGGCTCTTGGCTCGCTCCGATGCCGACTACCGTGTGTGGTTCGCGGCTAGCTTTTCTGCGTGGTTCGCTGAAAAGAGAGGCGGCCACGGCACGTCGCGATGGTAAAATCTTGCTCTTTCGAAAGACTATCATTTAGTCCGGAGGGTTTTACCGACTCACCCCATGGAGGTTAAGGTTAGAGTTGGGTGTAAAAAAGATGACATGTAGAAACAGCGAAGCTATCCCCGTCGCGACAGACACTCTTTGGAGAGAGGATTGATCCTGCAAACGTATTCACATTTAGGTTTTGCGCGAATGAAACCCACTGATTTATACATAGTTGCATGGCTGGAGGAGGACATGCATGTGCTGCTGCTGTTGTTGTGAGCCGCTGTCTCCTCGCGATGACGCAATGACGCATGAATAGTAAAACAAAACATTTGCGCACATGATATTTTAGACGAAAGAAAACTTTGATTAAACTTCGCGAATGTGGTCGCACCAAATATATTTTTTGTAAGACGTTTTTGATCGACTCGGTCATACGACCAAACTTCCATTCCCATTAATTTAGAACTTGACAGATTAACAAACAAAGGTCTTAACCTTTGAATGTATGGTTACAGCCCTATCTAATAATACACCTTCTCCGAATACAATAGCAGCACAGGAAAACACAAAGTACAAATTCATCTTATTATCATATATAGGGCTGTCACGATTATGACATTTTACATGACGATTAATTGTCACTCAAATAATTGCGATTAACGATTTAATTGTGTTAAATGGTAAATGACAATTACATTTCTGTTTGGCTTTTAGGCTTTGAAGTTGCACATGGTAGATATGACACATAACCTAAATATACAAAGAAATTACTGTCATATTTGACAACTTTATACTTAAAAAAGAACATTGCTTGTGGAAATAGCCGATCTACAAGTTCACAACGTCGCATCGCGGCGTGTTGTGAGCTTGCAAATCTGCTATTTCCATTATTAAATAGCAAAAGAATATGTATATGAAAATGTTTCAACATGGAAACGATTATGGCGATTATGTAAAATAATTTCGATTAGACGATTATGTAATAATTGTGACAGCCCTAATCATATATTTGTATTATCCTTTTTCATTATATTATTGCAGCATCGCATTACAGTAGGTCTCATATGAGTTTCCTAGTAGATACCTATAGCTCAGGTCTGTACATTTGGTTTACATTAAAATCAAGGCATGCTGAACAGGGTTTGTCTGATTCAGACTAATGAAAATCATCAACCTTTATTTTCCATCACATAGGAGATAATGTATTTCTAATCCCAATTTAATTCCGCAGTGAACTAATCAAGAAGAACAATGCGAACGTTGATCCGAATAGCCCGTTGCTTTACTGGGACGCCAAAAAGCTTCAGGTAAGATTTTGTGTTGACGAAAACATGTACAGTAATAGCATTTCTATACTGTAGCTCTCAAAAGAGCAGTTCATATGTCTGTTAGTTTATGTATGTTTTATAGTAAATCAAGAGACTTTCTCTTTGGAAGTTGTACTTTGTCATTGCCTAATCTGAAGCAGTTTCCTCTTAGCCATCAAAGCTCATACTTTGCCATACAGGGAATTGTGAAAATTGTCGCTTTCTACAAGCTGAAAAAATCTCTCATGTTGTTATCTTGTAGATCTGCGCCTTTTCAACCAAATTGTGAAGATTTCAAAAATATGGAAATTGTCTGAAGATATTTTAATTGTTTAAAAACATTGTTAATGTTGGTTCATGCTTTGTTTTTGTAGCCAGATATTATGGCAGTCCTCCTCATGATTGGGGAGAGAAAACATCAAACCCACGTCATGGACACAATGGTTTGCATCCATGAAGAGTTCAAATACCTGGACACATGCATGCAAGTCGGGAACTTCAACTACCTATCTGGTGTACGGACACACACACACACACACACACACACACACAAATAATACGCTCACAAATGTGTGCGTATTATCAGTGTTGGGAATAACAGCGTTATGTAACAAAACAATTTTCTCTGTAACTAATAATGTAACGCATTACCTTTCCGATTTAGTAACGCTGTTATTGTTACTGTGGTGTAAGGGGGCTTGTTAGTCAGTTATTTTCTATGATCAAAATGAGCCGTTTCTCCCTGCCGTGGAGCCTGTCTTTCACCGACAGTAACATGAACCTGAAACTTACTGGCCGCTCTCAGACTAACTTGAGTCAATGCACGTTGCAGAGGAGTGATAACTAACCCTAACCCTTAACAACCTCAGTAACAGTGACGAGTAACTAACCTGCCGACGCTAGTCGGAACAGTGGGTGTCGGCATATTGAGCAACCCTGGATAGTTCAAGTTATTTCTGTTGTGTGTGATGTCAGACCAGAGCTTGACGTCATTCTACAGTAGATTCTGAATCCAAAAACAATGAATAAGCCATATATGCTGTTCTCTTCTGTTTCAGATTAACCCTGATTCCCTTGATGTTGTAGTTTTTGCATCACTGTTTCTCATTATGGGTGAAAACTATGATTCCACGTTCCAAGGATTGGTACGAGGTGAATGTTAATATACTGTAAATGTATGTGCTATTAGCTTTTATTTTACAAGTAACCCACTTTAACATTCTACTGATGACCCTAACATTCTCATTTTCGGCCTGGGATTTATGACATCAGAAATCTCCATGTATGGGCATAAAAGGTTTTTTCTTTTTCTGGGAATGACCATATATGGACTTTTTATTTTATTTTATCCTTTATTAATAATAATATGCATACAATATATGTTATGCTCATACATGGAGATGGGCATAAAAAATGTACGTTAATTAGTAATGCCAAGCAGGGCCTTGGTGAGTTAGGGCCTTGGTTTGATGCCTGTGGATCTCCATATATGGGCATAAGGGGGTACCCTAACATTCTCATTTTCGACCTGGAATTTATGACATCAGAAATCTCCATGTATGGACATAAAAGGTTTTTCTTTTTCTGGGAATGACCATATATGGACTTTTATACCCTGAGAAATCTCATAGCTTTTCTGACTGTCAGTACAGGAAGTGATGTCACGTGACTTCCTTTTTATGCCCATATATGAGAGTCCTTCTGTACCACATCACTGTGTCTAACTGACATCACACTGACATCACTTCCTGTACAGACAGACAGTCGGACAAGCTACAAGGTTTTTCAGGGTATAATGCGACCTTCGGTCGCAACTACTTTGTTATTGCTCATCCATGATCTAATCTTGAAACTTGTTTGCCACTCACTTCTCTTCATTCTTCTGCTTTTCTTTTCCCTCTCTCCTTTCTCCCAGCATCCTATAAATCTTTGTTTAACTGGTTTGACCGTGTCCGTAAAAGCCTAGTAGGTGTGGCAGCAGAAGGCATGATGACTGGTCAGTTCAAGCGTAACTTGGACTGCATAAAGGTGGGTTAGCATGCTGCATGCACTTTTAGCTAGCTTTACATCTAACAACTGTGAAAAGATTTCTTAGTCGTAATAAAATCAAGATGAGTCGCGGCACGCTCCCGTGATTTGGTCGTTTCCCCAACGTTAAGTGTGAGGGTATTGGTCCGACTCGATTTTTGCCCCGACATGAGACCCTGATTCTGTTAGAATGATATTTTCACAAATCGCGGCTGAGTCTGAATGAGTACAATGACGTAACAACCAAAACGCTAGTGAGCCAAAAGCCATTCATTCCCCAAGACGCTGAGCTGCCAGCCTGGTCGCCACTAGTATGCAATACCGAGGGAAGTAGGGGTGCTGGGGGTGCGGCCGCAACCTCTCCCCCAGGTCCCACCGCCCCTCCCTAAAGGGGGTTTGGGGGAAGAATATTGCCCCTTGGCAAGTAGAGGCTCTGACATCAGTGGCATGAAGTAGGGGCTATTTGGCTACTTCTATTTCCAGTACAATTTCAAAATAAACGTGTTGAATGATCGATTGTATAGACGAAAAAAAAGAAAGACTATCGTTTTGAAATGTGCTTCTGAGCACTGTTTAGAGAGGAAATGGCTTTCAAAGGACGCCCCTTTTAACTGTCGTCTGAGCGTCTGACTCCCTGTGCGTACGGCGCGTTGTGGAGTCGTGGTGAAATTAACAACACGGGCATAAAGGAGTATAAACAGAACACCAAGACAACACAACCTAGGCTATAAAGGCATTAAACATCGTCCTCTGCTCCTCTCTCCTCAGCAGAGAGGAGCCACAACTCAGTGAGTTGTGGCTATATAGACTTAGAGTAATGATGAATGCTATGCTCTGGCTAATGTACACTGTTGTGGGCTAGTGGCTATGGTGAACCAGAACCACTGATTCCAAACACTGAGGTCGGGACCGATGTGTGGATCGCGTCGCGGACACATTGTATGGGTCTTGAAAATAGCCAATCTAGAAGTTCACAACGCAGTGCGAAGCGACTCGTTGTGAGCTTGTAGATCTGCTATTTTCACTACTATTAGTTTGGGTCCCCTAACGTTTAATTTCTCTTGGTTCACGGGCTAAAACGTTTGGGTACCATCATGCTTGCTGTAGTAGACAGTGGTGTACAGTAACTAAGTAGATTAACTGAAAAGCTTTGGGAACTGAATGATTATATGAAACTGGCACGTGTTTCTGTCTGTTGGTACCAAGAAATCCATCTGCTATAGACTATATCTTGCTGGCTGGTGCATGTGGAGAGGCAAAGGGAAAGTGTAGTGTGCTGTTCCTGATTATGTTGCATTTCGCTAAAAAATAGACTGCGGAAACCCGAATAAAACACAATCAAAACTGCATAAAACCGAAAACTTTGTACACACACTCCTTGCCTGCCAATCCACGACCTCCACCCCTCCAGGGACCCCCGGAGCTCTAGGGACCCCCTGGCGCCGCCACCAAAAAGTGTAAATATGACCCCCCCAAAGGGGCTGCTCACGGGTAATGCATCCAGAACGGATGCAAAAGTGGTCGCCACATAAAATGCCCTAACTCGGGCTAGGAGCGACCGGGACAGCCGGGGCCGGTACCCACGCGTTTAACTCGGCGGCGCGGAGATAGCCGTGGGTACTACTGCCGCCCACTAAAAAGGCCAACGACCGTGCCCAGGGGTTCCCCGGGGGCCCAGCCACCGCCAGGGCCCCCTGCGGACCCCTGCACCATCGGGAAAAAAATATGGGAAAATAGTCAAAAGTAGCTGATCGTAGATGTGACCTGACGGTCGCTTATCTCCCGATTAGTAGGCCTGTCACGATTCACTCAACCCACGATACGATTCGATTTCACTCAACCCACGATTTTTTCAACAAATTTATTTTCCAGAGAAATTACCCCAAAAAATCCAGTATTTTTTTTTTGTTGCTTTTAACAATACTGTTTTCTCTTATGCTCTTTTCATACAGTAGAACTATCAAATGACAAAAAAAACAACAATTACATTTCAGTTCTCTTGTCTTCTCTTACAAGGAATCCTGTATTTTTTTTTTACAACACTGTGTTGTGTTCTCTTATCCTATACACAGTAGCAAATAGCAAATGAAGGAAAAGTGTAAACTTGTCAAATCCTGTTGTTTTAAACAACTCTTACCCTCTTTTCAATACTGTATCAAAGAATGCCTTTTTCCTGTGGTACAAGCCAACTGTACTGTATATTGAATGTGTCAATTCTTGTTTACCATTCCACCGGCTTATATATTGACTGTGTCAATTCTTGTTTTCACTAGAAACGTTGTTTCCACATTGTAACCAGTGGCAGAGACATGCATATGTACATAGCATTGTTGTTGTTAGCCCTTAGCACTGATTAGTGCTATGCTCTGTAGCAGCAAAGTAATGACACAGCACTCAACTAACTGCTCTCTTTGTCAATCGAAAATCGCGGAGCTCTGCTCTGTAGCCCAATGGAGGCATGCTGGCAGCTGTGAGTGGGTGAGCCTTCCTACTGTAGCTGCCGCTGCCTGCGTCTGCCTGACGTTAGACGTTGAACACGCAGAGACGTTGAAGACAGAATGGAGATTAAGTCGAGGGCGACCTCTGGTGGTCAAATCGCGATTCATTTTTAAAAAAAATCGATTTTCACCGTCCCCCAATAAAATCGATTTAAATCGATTTTTTCGTAAATCGTGACAGGCCTACCGATTAGGGAGTCTTGCTGGTAGATTTGCTATTTTCACCACCCAATAGGGCTAAATTGGATTAATGTTTTATTTTTACTAGTTTATTGTTACAGTTACTATCAAAACCTCCAGTCAGTCTGTCTGTCAATCAAGTTACACGTCACACTTTTCCTCTACTCATCTCCACCACCGTTGCCTCTATCCATGCCAAACTTTGCACACACACTCCTTGCCTTCTCACATGGCCTTCTAGCGCCACCATCAGGCCGTTCTTGCAAAACACATTTTTGGACACCGCTCCTATAAATTTTGCCCTGAGATCATGCAAATCGGTACACAAATCGGTTTCTCATGAGACTAGTTTCTCCATGTTCTCACCTCAAAATGGATTATTCTTCAGATGAGCGGATCACACTGATGCAGCAGGCAATAGCAAACGGCAAATAACTAAGCAGTGGGCTGTCGCAATTTTTCAATCCAGTTCGCAAGAAGACAAGTGGAATAGATTTCTTTTTTTTAGTTAAGTCACTCATCATGGTCACACCTGTGACTTCCGGGAAGCCTTCAAAATGAAGGTACTTTAAATTATTGACTGGACAGCCAGAATATCATATGAAGCTTGACCAGTTTATAGTCAAGTAAATGGCCTATTTATAGTCTGGATTGTTTATCTAGAAATATATTTAGTGTGGTTTCCCACACTACATAGTTGGAACTGGTTGATTCCATTTCTACACTCCCTGAGTTAGACCTGTAAGGGTCCATTTGGTTCCATTTGTACACTCTTTAAGGTAGGGATTTTTTTATTTATTTTTTTTATTTATATTTTTTGCTGCGCAGTTGAGATGAGAGGGCAAAATGCACTGCTCGTCACAAATCAAGGCTCACGGCGGAAGCCTTTCCCCTCAACAACACTATAGTACCAAGGCATCTTATGCTATCATCTTGGCTGTCAAATCAGTGATCCTTTCTGCCGTGTATCACAATGTGGAAGCCTCTCTCGCTCTCCGTTCTCCCTCCTCTCTGCTCACTGACTGCATCCACTCCACGGGTGTCTCGCATTAATGTGATTTGACGACAAGTAATACGCATACATTGTGTTTGTCAAAATTCTCAACAACATTATCGCACATGACGGCGACGCTGCCATTAACAAGCGAGCTTTTGTTTCAAGCATGCACAAGGCAGGAGGTAAAAAAATACAGTCGGCACGCACCCCTATGGCGCGCACACATGATCAGGCCAGCACAGTTTTTCTTAACCAGTAGACCGCGAACTTGACTAGCTTGAGTAGCCTACATGCATGCACTAACACAAGCTGTGTTTAAATGTACACCTTTCCTCCAATCTGAACTAAATAAACCCGATTGAAGGTTTTGGATCAAGGTGAGATCAATCTGATCCGGTTTTCACATGTGCCCACTTTTAAATCGGGTTGTGACACAAATGATTAAGTACATCGCATTTCCCTATATCCATTAATAATAATAATAATAATAATAATAATAATAATAGATTCTAATACAAATGCGCAGCTCCACCAAGTGAAAAAAGAAGCTGCAATGCTCTTTTAATTACAGTGGATGTGCGTTCTGCTTATATGCAATATGCCTATATTGTTATATTATCATCACACATAGCTTATAAGCAAATAATAGGGATATGAAAAAGGAGAGGAGTGTGTGTGTGTGTGTGTGTGTGTGTGTGTGTGTGTGTGTGTGTGTGTGTGTGTGTGTGGGACGAGTGCATGTCTGTGTTGTGCATTTGCATGCATGCGGCGCTTAGTCAGGTCCGCGGACTACTGGTTGAGAAACACTGCTGGACCGTGCTGATGCGCGTGTCATAGCAGTGCGCGCTGACTTGCCTGACTGTATCAAGTCTATGGACTGGATGCTTTTGTTTACCTCCTGCCCCTGCAAGCATGCTTGACACGAAAGCTCGCTTGTTAATGGCAGCGTCGCCGTCGTGTGCGATGATCGCAAAATACACGTTAATGCGACACACCCATGGACGCGGTCGGGGAGAGAGCGAGGCAGACACTGCTCCACAAGTGAGGCAGACACTGCTCCACATTTTATACACTAGCCTGGGGTGCGCCAGCCACTACGTTCCATGGACTATCACTCCGCTTCTAGTCTAGACTCCATGCTAACGCAAGGAAGAGCAATTATTTATTATAATTATTATTAGGGCTTTGATGCAAGTTCTGATGGGTGCAGCTGCATACGTTGTGTTGCTTAAAGTAATGCGCCGTTGTGCTCTCCTCTCAGCTGCTGCTTAGCGAAAAAGAAAGTGAAAAAAGTCGATCAACGCGTCGATTTTCGGCCGCGACGCGTCGATTCGCCAATAATGCGTCGATTAACATCCCTATAAGCAATCCATTATGTTCTATGGGCCGTCAGGTGCAAATATGTATTGCTTATAAGCTATGTGTGATGATAATATAACAATATAGGCATATTGCATTCACTATAATGACAAAATGGCTGTAGTTAAATACTTCTAAAATTGACTATATATTCTTCCACTTGTCTTCCTCTTCCCCTGTAAATATTATTTATCTGATGAAGGATAAAGGATATTTTGCTGGTGGGCGTTGTAGACTATTTATAATTGCAAGAAGACAATTAAGATGATGTTACTGGCCAGGTCAAAGACGCACATGAGGATAGATGCACCAGGACAGGGTAACGTCCAGTCACAGTAGAATCTCTCTCTTTCAATCTCTCACACACACACACACACACGCGCGCACGGGTCCATTTGGTTGCACTTGTTTTTGGGTCGATGTGTTAACTACTCCATCTCTCGTGATTTTTTTTTTGTGTTTTGTGTGGCTACTTTAATGCAGCGTGCTCTCTCTCTCTCTCTCTCTCTCTCTCTCTATTTTTGAATGTATGTCTGCTCTGTCTGCTCACAACGCATCACAACATTATGCTTTATGAATAAAAATAGCAGATCTACTATACAAGCTGTGACGCGTTGTGAACTTGTGGATCGGCTATTTTTTGGCAAAGACATTTGGTGGAGAGTGAAAAAAAGACTATCAAGTACTTTCTTTAGAGGTAAATTATGGACTATAGAGGCTTTGCTGTAAGTGTTACTGCACATGCTCAGTGATGCTACGAGCCCTGCATCCTGAGTCCCTGACCCATATTTTTAATAAAGGACTCATTAAACTAAGCATCCCTGCATCCCCAGGATGCGTACAACTCTATCCTTCCTGCTATCAATCATTTCACTGCACCAGCTGAGCTGCATGTGGTGGAGTCAGGTGGAGACAGCTGTGCCTTCTGGCATTATTTATGAGATGATTGAGATTGTCTTGTAAATCCATGCTTCTGTCCTTTATCAACTACATACAGTAGTAAAGTAGCTATTTGCCACTATTTGTTTAAATTAAAGACCTTTTTGATGTTTTCGCTGTTGATACATAAAGCGTGTGTGTGTCGTCACAGGACCCATAAAAGAATTCTGGGACCCATTTGAATGACCACCTGTGGGTCCCGGGACCCATTACATTGCAACATCATTGCATGCAGCTCGGCAAAGTTGAATTCATCCCAGTGATTTACGTTTTTCGTGGCTGTCGCCACTGGGTCCCTGCTTTGATCTCTCTCAGCTAAGGGGTCCTTGGCCTGAATTTTTTTTTATTTTTTCAGATTACAGATTTAAAACAAATGTACCAATGTGCAACCCACCTTTATTGTCCCATACCTTGATGTATTGGATGTATTCTACAAATCAAAACTAATTTGTTCTTCTCCATCTCCCCTCAGAACATGGATCGTTCAATCGATGGAAAGGTAAGATAGTCTGTTAAATATTGATTTATTCTCGTTGAATAATAATCATTGAACTATCGTCACCTTGATGTCCTTATGTGGGGCAAGTTGTCTTTATTTGATACTGTATTTTATTTAGTCCATGAGCCCTAAAAGCTCTGCCAGGGGCCCTCGTGGGGGTTAATCCGTTCTTGGTCACGGAGAGCACAGAGCGCCTCCGGTTGCCAGATTCTGTGAGTGAAACAAGCGAACAGGTCTATAAGAAAACAAGCCCAAAAGAAGCGACCAGTTTCACCTCTTGAGCTCTATTACATTAGCTATTTATTAAAAGAATGTTGAAAGCAAGGCCACTAAGCAACTACATTACACACACAAGCCCAAACAAAAGAAACCTATAGGAAAACAGGATCAAAGTCGCTTAAAATGAGCAGACCTGGCAACATTGTCAATTTGTGTCAAACCAGCGTCTGCCAGCCATCTGAATGCAATGTTCGTCGCCCGACATTTAAATGACAAAGTTTGCCAACTAATGCCAGCAGACTACAACAAACTGGCAGTTTGGAGTAGCCTGGCGTTGCTCATACTAATTCCTCCCCTGCGTGTACACAACACCATCACTACCGCCAGGGGGTGGTGTTGTGCAGTCTGGTTTATTAACCAGGCTAAGTTTGGAGCCGTTGGAACTAGGCTGTTTGGTGTGGAGACACCTTTAAATAACAACCCCTTTAAAAATGCCCTCTTTGGTCCCTCTTAAAGGTCCTTCACCATCAATAATTTTCACTTTTCCTAATGTAATAACGTTTTTGTGGTCCTCCTAGCACCTTCTATCCTCACAGAGTCCTATTGTGTCTTTCTCTGTTTTTGGGAAGGCGGAAGTGAAAAGCTTTCCACGGGTTCTCAGAACAGGCTGTACTGATAGTTGAATGTCACCCCCCCCCCCCCCCCCCCCTCCAAGAAGTAAACAATCTACTAATGTCATATTAACATACACAAGTGTACTAGTTATATTTTCTAATTGGGTGCTTCTGAATTGTTCCAGTGTGTTTGTGTCAGTGTAATCCATGCTGTTTGTGCGCTGTGTTTGTCTGTTGACATGGAACGACGAGTCGCAGCGCTTCCATGTCCACACTGCTACTAGCTGAAATGTGCATGAGCCGTGATGATCCGTTGATTTCTGAATCAGTCAGTGCTCTCCGTCTCGCGACTGCGAACCGGATCCCATCGTTCATTTAAAAGAGCCGTTAAAGAGAGCCGAATCGTTTGCGAACGTCTCATCTCTACTGCCGACGGGGCAGCGTCTACTATCGGTGTGCATGCAGTGCTGTACAGGTAACATACTCGGTGTTGTGCTCGGCGCTGCTCGCACCGAAAAGTACTACTGAAAGTAGTACTTTCTGTACAGTAACTGCAATAAATGAAGTAGTAGTATACATTCATTACTAACGGCCCTGCCCCCTTTTCAGACTGTTTGTAGAAAGACGACTTGACCTACTGTAAACATAATGTTAAACTTAGTTGCATGTCCTCCCAAAGAAACCGGTCTTTCAGATTACATTATCAAATCACTCCGTATGCGCCAAGGAAAAATGTTTGCCCTGCATTTGTCACATCTGCCTTTTATAGTACACCAATTGATTCCTCCTTCAGATTTTATCCAGAAATCATGCAAATCGGTACACAGTACCTCTAGTCCAGGGGTCTTCAACGTTTTCAGGCCGGGGACCCCCAAACTGATGGGGAGATGGAGCAGGGACCCCCTACCACCTCGTAGGGTGGGGGGGTCAGGGCTACGACATATTTTTTATTTTAAACATGTACAAGTTACAGCGAGCAGGGTGGGCCGTACCACTACCATTTCTAAACATACTACTAATTAACTAATATTAACTGAGAACAAATGTCAATAATATCAACAATATGTCAATTGCATAGTAATCATGTATTCAAGCTATTCAAAATGGATAGAATCATGATTTATTTTTTAACATAAATGTGGAAAATGGCAAAAAAAAAATCATTTTTTGAAATCTGTTTTTTTTTTTTCTTTTTTTCTTTTTCAATCAATAATTTTGCGGACCCCCTGCAGTACCTCCGCGGACCCCCTAGGGGTCGCGGACCCCCTGTTGAAGACCCCTGCTCTAGTCATTAAACGAAACTGATCAAGATTGCTTCCAAAGTGTGTTCAGTTTTGAACAAAATGCCTCTAATCATGACATTTTGCACACATTCCTGCTAGAGGAAGAAATAACCACTTTTCAAATTGGCCCCATGGTGGCGCTATAATGTTCGATTCGTGTTAACTCCACCGATTGGTGTAAAGTGTTGTATGCGCACTCCCTAGAGGCCAAGGAAAAACCTTTTCCCTGCATATTCCACATCAGACTTTTACAGCTTCACCAGGAGGCCTGGGGAAGCCAAGTCTATGAGGGAAATGAATGGAGATGTTTTTTGGCACCAGTAAACCACGCCCACTGCTATACTCTATACAAAAGGATGCTAAAAGGATTAAACCCAAGAAAGCACTATGGCTTGTTTCCATTGGAGTCCTGTGTATTAGATGTATCAAAACATTTAATGATAGACAATAATGTACACAATACTATGCAATAACTATGCGGGGGGGGGGTCTCTTTTCTGGTGATAGCTTTGGATTCACTGTGCGAAGAGGCAGAGCCTATTTCAAATTCAACAACTTGACCCTGGACAGCAGGAATTCGAGTTCGAAAAGGCCCCAAAAGTCGAACTGATTGTGAGACCTCAAACTTCTCCTGTTGATTACTTACATTAAGACTATGAATTTTTGTATTTAAAGTTTTCTGAAATGATGTTTAAATATGCAAATTAAGCATTGTGCTAATAATGTATAATATATGCATTATATAATATATGTAATTCATATATATATGTTACAGTTAGTTTGGGTAACTTAGATTGGGGTAGGAGCGCTTGTTTTTGTTCACCTGGATGTTCAACCCTAACCCTAACCCTAACCCTAACCCCAAACCTAACCTCAGTAAAACTATGCCTAAACCTAACCCTCAGTCAAATTATTCCTAGTTCCCTGAAGGAGGCGGCGCCTGCTCCACCTTGTGCACAAAAACGAGCGCTCCTGTTCTTAATCTTACTGAATCTCAAACTAACTGTGACATATACACACACACACACACACACACACACACACACACACACACACACACACACACACACAAACCACTTCATGCATAAAATAAACATCTATCTATACATGTATTTTGAATATTTATTTTGCATTCATTTGAAAGAAGACATGTTAAGGAAGTAAAATAACACAATATCAAAATTGTCATTTCTGGTTTTCATCTGCCATGTCTCACCTTAAGGGTAACCCTGTTGTTGCTGTTAAGATGACTCCACCTACGTTCCGGTTCCGGCACAATTTCCAGTGTGCTGGGAGTGATGACACTCATTCCATTGGATATGTGCAAGCTGTGCTTAAGTCCAACTTAACTTGCACCTACAGTGAGGGCACGTAAGTTGTTGTGTCAACACACACACGCACACACATACACACACACATACAAAGGCAGACAAAAGACATGGTATATTTCACTGCCTTGTGCCTCTCATTGATTAAAAACTAGTCAGATTGTTCCTTTGACTGGTGGTTTATTTAAGAACTCTTGCTGGCTCCAAAACCAGCGTAACACTGTAAATAAAGCAAAAAACAACACAACAACAAAAAACAAAACATAAATAATAGAACATAAAGCACAACAGGTAACTCATAACATAACAAGGAAATGAAAATACAAAGACAAAACAATCCATTTACCTCACTGGCTGCATCCACAGCAATGAAGGTAGCGAGATGCCCAAAGAGTACATGAACTCGTAACAAACTTTGCCAGCGCCATGCTGCTAACAAACACATGTCCGTCCTCACACACTGAGTGCGACACACTGAGCTGCTGGGGACCCATTATCCGGCACACATATAGCAATCTGGCCGGAATACATGTGGATAGGCAACTTCCGGCACATGACTTTGAGCAGAATAAAGAAATATTAACAACTTAGAAAATAACAAATAAATGAATAAATAACTGTCAATGGCAGCAGCTACAGTATAGTTGTTTGAAACTGAGATTGTCCACTCTCCTCTGACAGTTCCCATGGCTCCCAGGGGGAAGCGCTGGTATCCACTTCTAGGGGGAGTAGGAGAGCTATGTTAAACTGCTTGTTGGTTTACAGAATGTTTAAGAAGTTGTGGAAAAAATAGCTGATCTACAAGCTCACAATCTTCTCTGTCTCCCTCTGCTTTGTCTGTCTCTCAGTTAGGGGGTCCCTGCTTCATCTCTCTTTCTCTGCTAAGGGGCCCCTGCTTCATCTCTCTCAGCTAAGGGGTCCCTGTTTAATCTCTCTCTTTCTCTGCTAAGGGGCCCCTGCTTCATCTCCCTCAGCTAAGGGGTCCCTGTTTCATCTCTCTCAGCTAAGGGGTCCCTGCTTCATCTCTCTTTCTCTGCTAAGGGGTCCCTGCTTCATCTGTCTCTCAGCTAAAGGGTCCCTACTTCATATCTCTCTCTCTCTCTCTCTCTCTCTCTCTCTCTCTCTCTCTCTCTCTCTCTCTCTCTCTCTCTCTCTCTCTCTCTCTCTCTCTCAGCTAAGGGGTCCATGCTTCAGCTCTCAGCTAAGGGGTCCCTGCTTCATATCTTCCTCTGCTAATTGGTCCCTGCTTCATCACTCTGCTAAGGGGTCCCTTTTTCATCTCTCTCAGCTAAGGGGTCCCTGCTTCATCTCTCTCAGCTAAGGGGTCCCTGCTTCATCTCTCTCAGCTAAGGGGTCCCTGCTTCATCTCTCTCAGCTAAGGGGTCCCTGCTTCATCTCACTCTTTCTCTGCTAAAGGGGTCCCTGCTTTGTCTGTCTTTTCAGCTAAGGGGTCCCTGCTTCTCTGTCTAACCGTGACTGTGTAATTTGAACACACAATTAAAGGGAAATGCCACCCCTGGGACAAAAACCCTTATTTTACTGATATTTTTGACCTAATAAACACACTCTTGGGGTTCTTATGTGTTCAAAATGTGTCTTTAGAAATCTTAGTATTTCATGATATTCTGTGTTTGACTGAATAATAGTGATGTGTCGTTCATGAGTGATTCGTTCATAAGATTCGAATCATTAGCATGACTTGTGAACGATTCGTTCAAATCCCTGAAATGGGTCGTTCACACTTTCGTTCACACCCCCGCCCCTCCCCCTAAAAGCCCCGGCCGGCAGACAGGACGCGACGGCGGGCTGTACTCGCGACGTAATAAAAACGCTCCCGCGATTGTGTTTTTCACGGGACGATCGCACTATGAACGAATCATTTGAACGGATCATTACCATGAACGTGAGTGAAATGATCCGATCACTGAAATGAACGGGATTGCCCATCACTACTGAATAACTCCAACTCCCAGATTGCTTTGCATATCACCATTCCTCAACTCCTCCTAAATTCCCACCCATATAGGATGTCCTTCCCTCTAGACTCTGCCCACACAAAACATAAACAAACACACATGTAGTAGTCACATGGTGTCGAAGTGTGTTGTTATGGATTGGATTGCAAAGTATTCACCTCAAACCTTAGTTTTACAACTGAGATATATAGGCCTACCTTATTGTTGTGTTAAATAGGCTATTGTTTGCTCAGATGTAAATTAATTTCACTGACGACTCATGAAGATAAAACATGATGCTCCTGTCCATTGAAGTCTTCCTCTGTTGCGTGATGGCTGGCCTGGGTCCTGCATTGGAATTACATCATGCACCGTCCAGCACACCAAAATGTATATGTATTTATATATTTCAGCTACAACCAAAACATGCTTTACTATGTACAGTAAAGACAGACTATGCATTTATCCATGTTCTAAACATTATCAACTATTCGGCTAAATGATTACCAGTTGAATACACAGGGAATATGCAAGTAGGCCTGTATTCAAGTAGCCCCCCCCCCCCCCCCCACGCGAAAAAAAAGAAAGAAAGAAAGAAAAGGAATTATACTGAGGTGGAAAAAGTACTAACATGTCTTACTTGAGTGGAAGTATCAATACTGCAATATAAGTATACTCTGTTACAAGTAAAAGTTCAGGAATAAAATAATGTACTTGAATAAAAGTATAGCCTACAAAGATATTGGCATCAAAATATACTCAACCAAAAGTAAAGTACAAAATGGAATGAAATGAAAATAGCAGATCTACAAGCAATGCGTTGCGACACGTTGTGAGCATGTAGTGGAGTAGTCTAGAAGTAAAGTATTGAAAACTAGAAATACAAATAAAGTATAAAATACCTGAAAATGGTAGGCTCTACTAAGGATAGTACAGTACTTGAGTAAATGTAGGCTACTTAGTTACGTTTACACCACTGGCATAGATCAAATGATCTCACATCCAACCAAATGTTTAACATGTGCAACCAACATGATAAAGAAATAGTCGTACAATAGTATGAATAGCAGTTTATTTACACAAAGGATTGGCAATTACAACTTATTATTAGCACAGTAGCCTATTATTTGATCATGTTAATCCATTACACTGCAGCTGTTGAATCATTTTCTGTCAGTGGCTAGACAACGGCGACGCTGTTGTCTGAAAAAAGAATGAAACAACAAGTAACATTAGTTTAATAGATCGGTAGGCAACTATTTTAGCATAGCATTATTGGGCTAAATGTAAAGACGCTAGGCTGCGCCAACCGTGAATTCAACACAATCTCCTGTTCAGCAGTTTAACCAATTTGCTACGTACGTCTACACAAACGGTAAGATTACAAAGATTAATTGCTTAGTGAAGGCTCACAGATGTCACCATAGGGTACGCTCCAGCAGAATGTCCCGTAATGATCGTATTATTTAACGAGGAGCATTTTAATCCGATCGGTCGTCGTTTCCTTAAAAAGGTTTTAATGTATCTACGTGCAGTACACCTCGCAACCGATGGGGTCGCATGGCTGACAAACAACAGGAAAAAAAATAAGAAAAAAAAATAAAAAATACGAAAGACACGGGTAATTCTGCTTGAGCGTACCATACTGTGACATCTGTGAGACTTCAGTAAGCACTTTATCTTTGAAATATGAACGTTTGTGTAGACGTACGTAGCAAATAGGTTTAACTGCTCAACACCATGTTGAAGTGAATTTATTACGGTCGTCAGCGACCGACGTATTCAGGGCTATTAGTTCACAATGTTATTTACTTACTCAAGTCGAGATGATAACCAACGCCGTCCATCTGCCTTCTGCTCGGAATTATTCCTGTGTATTTGGGCTGTGTCTCTAACTATATAACTTGGAAATACTCATTTTCCTCCAGTCAAAGTGTGCCTGCAGCCAACATAACAAACAAACTCAGCAGAGTGCAAGTGGGGGTGGGGTCGTATAACGTTCTGGGTGGAACCATAGACTGAACAAAATCTTTGGGACAACCCTCTGCTTTTTCAGTCAACAGAGCACGTAGTCCGGAAAGGAAAAGAGACCTTGCTACAACGCATCATTTGACGCGTTGTGGCAAGGTGTTATATGCAATTTTCTAAAAACAGAGTTTAAACATAAAAATGACACCAGTATGGTGTTCCAAAACTCCCAAACAACTTGAATATCAGGGTTTTTGTCTCAGGGGTGACGTTGCCCTTTAACCATGCACAAAGGCTGTTTCCCTAACCCTATCCCTAACCCGATTTCAAGGCACTTTATAAGAAATCTAACACATGTTGTTTGAACGTTTTAAGCCATCTCTGTGGCATTAAGTACCATGCATAGTAATACATAAACTCCGCAGGAATACACAAGAAACGGAGGGGGAGGGTAATTTAATCCGGTTCCGCCGGCCGTCCGGACGTAATTGATTGTCTCCGTAACCTTACGGACAACACTCAACCCGACGGATAAAAACCGATAAAAACGTACGTACACATGAACTACCCGTGGCGAACTTTTGTCAACCGTGGGGGCAGTAGTGAGGGAGAAATGTTTCGTCTTTTTTCTGGTCTCCATTTCGTATGTGGAAGTGACCTCATGCATGTCCGTGGGCATAAAAAAAAAAGAAAGAAATCACAAAGTAACCAACACGCTGAACAGTAGTGAACAGGCCAGGACGCAGACCCGTTGCAGCCTAATCAGCCTCTCTGTCAGCTCTCTCGAATGTGCCTCTCTCCACTACCGCGCACGCGATTTTTGCGGGGTGTTTTTAGTCTGTTTTGGCTCTGTTTGGGTGGCTCATTAACTGTCGGCGGCGCCCCCTTGAGATAGCGCTCTAGGCGGTCGCTTGCAACGGCACTGCGTGTCCACGCTCATCCATTCTCCAGTCCTTTTTATATTATATCCAGACAGCACAGTGTCAGTGACTAGCGCCGATGGGAGAGTGTTTTCTGCAGGTCGTTCAATCCGAGTGTATCTGTCAACAATGAATGTAGGCGCTAGCCTATGTAGCATTTGCTCATTGGGAAGATGCATTTGGGTGCCATCTAGTGGATACAGTATGTACATAGGATTTATTGAATCTAATGTAACACAGAGACCGTACTGTACTATGCATGTCGACGCAATTACCGTACGTACTGTCTCAACCCCAAACGTACACAAAATCAACCATACGTAACTATAAATGGCCCTTTAGTTGGCACAGACTAAGCAGCAAAAAATATCTATCATTGCTTTCACCTCTTTCTCTGTTGTTGAAACCCACCAGATGAGAAGGTAGCTTCACACCTAGCCTGGGGCCATTTGAATAGGCCAATTTGCATGTGAATCAATGAAAACCTTAAACAACCATCTTCCCATCCCCCCAAACTCCACTACAGTCAGATCAAACATTGTAGCCTACTTTTCTCCCCAATTAGGGCATTAACGAAAAAGTCGCCAAGTCGACTTCATTAAACAAGTCGACCCCCACCAGAGAAGGTCGAAGTTGAAAATAATAATAATAATACTTTCTATTGTGAAAACAGCAGATCTACATGCTCACAACGCCTCGCATCGTGAGCATGTAGATCGGCTATTTTCTTAATTTTTGCCTCTATATATTTGACAATTTGGCCAAATTTGTCATTTTAGAGGTATTAAAAAGTCCTTGAATTGTCACTTAAATGTGCAGATACCCTCTATAAACGTATACCTTATGTTGGTTTGTTTACAGTTGAGAAAAACAATGTTTCACATTAAGTTAATCATCTGGCGACCCCTCAAAATAATTGGGCGCTATGGTCCCAATGTCCCCATTGTCTTGCTAAATCGCTGCTGGAGGTTGTTGCGACCCCCAGTCACTCATGCTAATTGCTTCCAATACACAAGTGAAGTCTGTCTGCTATTACATGTTCAACCGGTTCTGATGGGCCAGGCAGCAGGCTGCAGTGGTGGAAAGTAACAAATTACATTATACTCACTCAAGTAGCCTACTGTAGGCCAAGTACAGTTTTGATGCTTTCTCAGAGGCAAGTATTTTAGGCTACTTTTACTCCACTACAAATATTTGAAAACAGCTAAAGTTACTTTGCAGATTTTGATTATAAAGGCATATATTAACCAGTTATATTTAGGCCATTAGAAATGAAAATACAAGATCACAATGCAACAAAACGTCATTATGCAAGTACATTTTGGACATGGGACTTCTAACAGAGTATTTCTACTTTTAGCTACTTAAGTAAAACATGTGAGTAGACCTACTTTTCTTTTTTCTTCACTGACGGCAGGGCTGCTCATCGAGCGTCGGCTCGCTCGCTCGCTCGCTCACTCTCTCTCTCTCTCCTCACTCACTGTAGTCAGTGCGATGCAAAGCAGTTCATTTCTGTTAACTTTCACTATAGCCTATACAGTAGCTTGAATTTCCCTTCCTTTATTCACATTTAAACTTAAAGTTATACCATGTAACTTTTTTTATAAAACAAATCTTAAAATTGTCCTAACTGTTAAAGGAGTAGTTCACCCCCAAAATGCATTTTTTTTTCTATTGATTACTCAGGCCATGGAGAGTAGAGTTCAATAATATTTTTAGGTTTTTGTCGCATTCCTAAGACAAAAATTTGATTTGAGTAAATTTACCCCCATTGATTCCGGATGGTGACCCGTGGTGACCCGTTTCGAAACGGGTCACCATCCGGAATCAATGGGGGTACATTTATTGTAGAGGTGGGCAGCGATTAATTTTTTTTAATCGCGATTAATCGCACTCAATCCTGGAGTTAATCGCGATTAATCGCGATTAAAATGGCTCATTTTAAGTCTGCCGAAGGCATTCGAAATTAGTGGCGTCCCTGAAAATCGCGGCCCCCATCCCCTGCAAGGATGGGGGCAGGAGCCCTTTTGCAAATGATAACGGAGTTCTATCCGTCTGTCATTCAATGTTATATGAGATACATAAAGGTTTCCTGTGTGTCACAGGTTAATCCTATCGGCTCGTTAAATGGCAATAGATAGGAAATACCCTGACCTAAAAGTAAGCTATATGTGTGTGCGTGTGGTGGATGCGTGTGCATGTCAAACTAAAACAAAACGGCACTGTCCCCGACATCACCACTTCGCATGTCCACTCACCTACTGGCCACGGCCAGCTCTGTCATTGGCCAACACAGCCGAAGCGAGGTGCTGGATATGGTCCGTTCAGATGCGGGTACACAACCCGTAGTCTTTTTGTTGTTTTTATATTTTCTTCTTTTTTTTTCTCCCGTAGGGTTTTTCTTCGTTTTATGTATTAGTCTCTGCACATCCACGACGCTGGTTCTCCAAACAGCTGGACAGTCAACAATAACTTTCTATCGTATGCGAAGCTCCACTATTCTCCACTCATGCGAACTATAAGGCCCCGGAGGACAGCGTTATCCATCCGTCTCTTATCTTCTGCAATCGCCGTTGAGTTGTGGCCTCCGTATGTACGTTAAAGTCAAAGATATATCGTCTTCCACATCACAGCCATAGATCGCAGCCCGTAACAAACGAACCGCCACGCTTCTTCAAACACTTCCTCCTGTCTGTCCCCGTGTGATGACGTCCATTCATATAGCCGTGCCTCCGCCGTCATAACGCACAGAGACAGTGCCAAAACAATAAAAGTAAAATAACCAAACCATGTGTGCAGGGTGTGGAAACTGGAAAGATACGTGTAAGCCTATGAGGCACAATATCCTAACATCTCCCCCCATAAAGAAAAGAAAAAATCTATTTTTTCTTTACACTGCCAATAACCTAATTCTTACTGCTCTACCAACCTAACCTCCCACTGCCCTAGAGAGAGTGTCCGCAATGACGTTATCCTTCCCTGCTACATGCTGTATGCTTAGATTGTATTGCTGGAGGACCAGACTCCATCGGAACAGCCTCTGGTTCTTGGTCTTAAACTTCTCAATAAACACCAGAGGATTATGATCAGTGTACACCACAACTTCCCCACAACCATTGGTCACATAGATCTCAAAGTGCTGCAATCCTAACAACCAGGGCTAGCCCTTCCTTCTCTATGGTGGAATAGCGCTTTTGGTGACAAGTGAGCTTTTTGGAGTAGTAAGCCACTGGCATATCCATCCCGCTGCTATCCTCCTGCATTAACACCCCTCCAATCCCCACATCACACGCATCTACTGCCAATTTAAAGGGTTTCCCAAAATCAGGGGCATGTAACACTGGCTCCAATCTCCCCGTCTCATTATCCTCCTCTGTCTCATTCATCTTCTGTGTCACCACTTCTTGGTTAACAGCTACTACTGGCTTCCCATCCCGTCCATGATACAGCTTCAACATGTTTATATGACATAATCTTTTCTTTTTCCGTCTATCCCGCCGAGCCTGTGCTCGCGTCACCACACGAGCCGGAGAAATTCCTGGGAATGTGTCCTGCAACCCCTCAGTCTCCCTTACAACAGCTGGAGTTGTGGCAATTTCAGGGTCTGCATATACCTTGTCCCCCGCTAGGTCATTCCCTAAAATGAAGTCCACCCCTGGTACTGGCAAACTGGCGACCACCCCCACAGACACCAGCCCGCTCACCACCCTAGACTTTAACATTACTTGGTGAATAGGCACAGACATGAACTCTCCTCCAACCCCTTTAATGAGAGCATAGGTGCTGAGAAACGCCCCCTTTCTCTCTCCCACCTTTTCTAGCAACAGAGACTGACTGGCTCCTGTGTCTCGCAGCACCACTACAGGACTCTCTTTTCCATCAATTTCTACTGACCCTTCTGAAATGAACTTTTTGTACATTTCAAAAGTTCTCTCCTTCTCTTTTGTCTTCTCAGACTTGGGGCTCCTCGAAACCAATCCCAATGGTCTTACTCCCCCTTCTCCCGACATGTCATTTTGCAATTTCCAACATTCCGCTTTTATGTGTCCCCTTTCCCGACAGTAATGACATGTTGGTCCAGGCGGCATTCCCGAAGGTGCCCCTGACCTGTCATTCCTCCCCTTCATCCCTGTTCTAGAGTCTCTGCTACCAGATGCTACTTCCTCCTGTGGCTCTTGATAGCTATTATTCCTTGCATTAACAAAATTTGTCCTGTGCGATAATTCATACTCATCGGCCAGTGTTGCCGCCTTTTGTACATTATCCACTTTGTGATCCTCCAAATGGGTTTTTATTTCTGGGGGTACACACCTTTTAAACTCTTCTGTTAAGATGAGCTGCCTGAGTTTACTATATTCTTGATTTACATTTTGGGCACGACACCACCTATCAAATGCCATTTCCTTTTGTCTAGCCAATTCCAAATGTGACTCTCCTGCTTTCCTCTGCAAGCCCCGAAATCTCTGGCGATATGATTCAGGTACTAATTCATAAGCAGCCAATACTAGTTTTTTCACAACCTGATAATCAGCTGACTTCTCCTCATCTAGAGCTGCATACACCTCTTGGGCTCTTCCTGTCAATGCACTTTGTGCTAACAGTGACCAATATTCTGAGGGCCATTTTAAACTGTTTGCCACCTTTTCAAATGACAAAAAAAAGACATCCACTTCCTGTCCACAGAATTTGGGCACCAGGCATATATTACGCCCCACATCAAACCCTTTCTCATTTTTAGCCACCCCGTGCTCCAATCTCTTTATTTCCAATTCAACCCTCAATCTTTCTTTTTCCAATGCAATACGCGCCAGCTCACGCTGCGTTTCCTCCCTCATTTGCTCCAATGCTACTTTTTGTAACTCCACTGCCGACAACTGCTGACGAGTGACGTTATCAAGTGGCTCTCCCCCCACTCTCTGTACCAATATCTCCACCATTTCCCCTTTCTTCACATCTGGCGCTAAATCCACCTTCAAATACTCAGCCACTTGCTTTAACTGTTCTTTTTTCAGATCATACCACTCGCCGAGCCTACGGGGTTTTTCCAAAAACAGCTCGGGTTTAAATTCGTCCCCCATGTTTACTCTAATACTTGGCCACTACTACAGACAGACTTATAATAACTACTAGACTAAACACAACAAGGTTCAGTAGTGACGAGCCCCCATCTGTCACAGGTTAATCCTATCGGCTCGTTAAATGGCAATAGATAGGAAATACCCTGACCTAAAAGTAAGCTATATGTGTGTGCGTGTGGTGGATGCGTGTGCATGTCAAACTAAAACAAAACGGCACTGTCCCCGACATCACCACTTCGCATGTCCACTCACCTACTGGCCACGGCCAGCTCTGTAATTAGCCGATCGCTATGCCCCTCCTAAAGCCGTGCTTGCCCAATGCCACGTTTAGCGACAGGTTACTAAGGCGGGTGCCTTGGCAAGCTGCCATGGCGGCGTGCAGCAATAGCACCCAGCTGCAGACTAACCTGCCACAAACGTCCAGGAAGAAAACAATAGCCTATACTAAAGTCAGATTAACATACAGTACACAAGTGTTACCAGTTATATTTTCTCATGAAGTGCTCCTAAATTATTCCCGTGGGTTGGTTTGTGTAGGTCAGTGCAATCCGTTCTGTTTTTGTTTCAGTGTTTGTGACACGGAAGCGAGTGGGTGGGACGTTCGCGAACGAATCGAGTCTTTTGAACGGCTCTTTGAAATGAACGATATGATTCGGTTCACAGTAGGGAGCCGTTCCTTTCTATGAACAGTGGTGGGAAAAGTACTACATTTCTTTACTTAGGTAAACATATCAATACTGCAATCAAGTTTGGAATGTTATTAATGTAGGCTACTAGAGTAAAAGTAAAATAGTATTGGTATCAAAATGTAGGCTACTTAAAGTACCAATATTAGAACGTACTCATTATGCAGAATGTCCTGTTTCACAGGTTTTCTAATGAGTAAAATGTAGAAAAATCATTTGCAAATAGCTGATCTACAAGCTCACAATGCATCGCAACGTGACACATTGTGAGCTTGTAGATCACCTATTTTCAAATGCCAGAAATGTATCCAATGGCCAAAATGTACAGGCCTATTTGGGTGGAAGTGATTTACAATCATAATCAAAATCTACAAAGTAACCAGTAACTAAAATGAGCCAGTCTTTTGAACGGCTCTTTGAAAGGAACGGATCTCAGAGATCCGGTTCACTTCAAAGAACCATAAATCCCATCTCTATCTAGCAGCCAGACTAGCGGTACACCGATGCGCGCCGCCATGGCAGCTTGCCAAGTCTGCTGCGTTAGTAACCTGTTGCTAACTTGGCATTGGACGAGGACGGCTTTAGGAGGGGCATAGCGATCGGCTAATTGGCCAACACAGCCGAAGCGAGGTGCTGGATATGGTCCGTTCAGATGCGGGTACACAACCCGTAGTCTTTTTGTTGTTTTTATATTTTCTTCTTTTTTTTTCTCCCGTAGGGTTTTTCTTCGTTTTATGTATTAGTCTCTGCACATCCACGACGCTGGTTCTCCAAACAGCTGGACAGTCAACAATAACTTTCTATCGTACGCGAAGCTCCACTATTCTCCACTCATGCGAACTATAAGGCCCCGGAGGACAGCGTTATCCATCCGTCTCTTATCTTCTGCAATCGCCGTTGAGTTGTGGCCTCCGTATGTACGTTAAAGTCAAAGATATATCGTCTTCCACATCACAGCCATAGATCGCAGCCCGTAACAAACGAACCGCCACGCTTCTTCAAACACTTCCTCCTGTCTGTCCCCGTGTGATGACGTCCATTCATATAGCCGTGCCTCCGCCGTCATAACGCACAGAGACAGTGCCAAAACAATAAAAGTAAAATAACCAAACCATGTGTGCAGGGTGTGGAAACTGGAAAGATATGTGTAAGCCTATGAGGCACAATATCCTAACATGTGTAAATAAGGCGAAAAGCTTACTAGGATCTCCTTTGAGTTGATCTTGTACCAGTGAACTGTACTGTCATGAAACTACAATCAATCAGTCAATCAATCAATCAATCAATCAATCTCTCTGGAAGAAGTTGCACATGATCTCTGCAGCCGAGGCTGAGGCGCTCCAACAAGACCACTCTGACAAGCTAAATGCTGGGTGCAGTAAATGTATTTGTCTGCAAACAGCCCAATGAGCCCATATTAACAGCTGCATGTTTATTTTATTTGTAGCCTATTTATTTAATAAAAAATAAATAAATAAAAAATTTTGGTGAACAAATATTTTTGACAGTGTACTCTGTCTCGTTTTTGCAAAATCTCAAATTAACAACTAAGAACCAGCAGCAGCAGCAGCTGCAGGCAGCACCAACAACAAACAAACTGGACCTAAAAAAACAACCAAAAAAAAAATCAGAAACAAAATCACTACTGTAGTCGCTGACTGCAGCGAGTCAGACAGGCAGTGCAGCAAGTGATGATGAGAGAGATCAGATTACACAACAAACACCAGCACGCAACAACGTGGCTGAAACGCACAACACAACAAGTTAAACAACACACAGTGCAAGTTGAATCTTTATTTACCTGATTGCTGCTGCCTGCAGTTCATTTTTTCATATCCAGATAGATAAACGCGCTTCATTACGTGTCAAACGCTGCATTCACACTACAGATATATAGTTGAACGTTTAGCTTGGTAATTCAATGTAATGTCAATGGAAACCAGCTTTAAAGCTTTCAAAGCTTTGTTCTGAGCATCTCCTCTATCTTTAAAGCTGGTTTCCATTGAGATTACATTGAATTACCAAGATAAACGTTCAACTATATATCTGTAGTGTGAATGAGGCATAAAGCTGGTTTCCATTGAGATTACATTGAATTACCAAGCTAAACGTTCAACTATATATCTGTAGTGTGAATGAGGCATAAAGCTGGTTTCCATTGAGATTACATTGAATTACCAAGCTAAACGTTCAACTATATATCTGTAGTGTGAATGAGGCATAAAGCTGGTTTCCATTGAGATTACATTGAATTACCAAGATAAACGTTCAACTATATATCTGTAGTGTGAATGAGGCATAAAGCTGGTTTCCATTGAGATTACATTGAATTACCAAACTAAACGTTCAACTATATATCTGTAGTGTGAATGAGGCATAAAGCTGGTTTCCATTGAGATTACATTGAATTACCAAGCTAAACGTTCAACTATATATCTGTAGTGTGAATGAGGCATAAAGCTGGTTTCCATTGAGATTACATTGAATTACCAAGCTAAACGTTCAACTATATATCTGTAGTGTGAATGAGGCATAAAGCTGGTTTCCATTGAGATTACATTGAATTACCAAGCAAAACGTTCAACTATATATCTGTAGTGTGAATGAGGCATAAGTCGCTAAAACCGAAACAAACACACTGTCACGTCACAGCTGTGAGCCTGCATTCTGAAAGAGGGGCGGGTTCCCAAAGAGTGTACAAGTAAAGCACAGTGCTGTGACACAGTGACAGCCAATCAGAAGACATCTCTGATTCAGAGATGTTTAAGTCAGGTAAGATGGCAGCAGACTGCCTGCGCTGTCCTGTGTGTGATGTCATTGCGCATGCAGCTCCCAGACCCAACTTTGATCCGCGATTAACGACGATATTTTTTTTTACCGCCGACAAGAGTCTCGCGATAACGCAGCACGATAACGCCGATAACGGCCCACCTTTAATTTATTGTTATCACATTTTTGTCTTAGGAATGTGACAAAAACCAAAAAATATTATTGAACTCTACTCTCCATGGCGTGACTAATCAATAGAAAAAAAGTCATTTTGGGGGTGAACTACTCCTTTAAATCGCTAAAGTTTTAGAACCCCCACTCCGTTATTTTCAGCTTCTAAAGCCTTCTCTTTATATGTTTTCTATGATCCCTACCGGGGACCGGTTTTCGCGGGAAAAATTGCGTCATCACACTACCGGCCAATCACAGCGAGGGTTATACACTGCCGGCCAATCACAGTGCATCTTGAAGTGGGGTCGCCATATTTGTAGTATTTGTAGTCGCCCGTGTGTCTCTATACTCAAAAGGTAATCTCGCCTACCAGGCAGGGTGAAGTAGTCCGTTTCTCCGGAATGCCTGAACGCACAGGAACCAGGGACACCTCTAAAGATAGCTCTCGGCGAGGTGGAGGCAGACGCGGGGTGTGAAGGTACGAAAAACGGCCGAAAGACGCGGACGCGACCGCGGTTTGCTATAGGGCTACTGACCACTAGTTGAGCATCTTACACAGTATAGCTTTAATTAATTTTCTCTGCACTGGTGTCGGGTTGGTAATTTGGGCTATTGTGTTGTCTGTGAATGAGAATGGCTAGAATGGCTACACAATTCACACATTTCTCCTAATGTGTTGCACGCGGTCTGTCGGAATGCAGTCATAGTGCATGAATGGGATGAAGGTGATCTCACATTTCACCATAACAAAAGCAGGCTACTCTGTTATTTAGTACATAAATACATAAATACTACCATACAATATCGGGCTTCGCCATATAGGTACGCGCCTCGCCATATCGGTACGGTAGGAGACATTTCCCCTGTTCGCCATTTCGGGCTTCGCCATATAGGTACGCACCCGCGATCTGGCACATTGTTAGCTTGTAGATCTGCTATTTTCAAATGATTTCTATACATTTTGAAGACTTGAAATGGAACATTCTGCTTAATGAGTACTTTTACTTTGGTACTTTAAGTACATTTTGGTGCCAATACTTGTGTACTTTTACTCAAGTACATTTTGAATTCCGGACTTCTACTTGTAACGGTGTATTTCTGTTTCATTGTGTTAATACTTTTACTTAAGTAATACATTTGACTACTTTTTCCACCACTGATTTGAAGAGAGACGTTTACTTTGAACTAATTCAGCTTATTTATCCGACAGAGAATCTTACTTAGTCTGTATGTCTGTCCCCCTGTCTGTATGTCTGTCTGTCCCCCTCTCTCTCTGCTGTAGTTTCACTGCGTTCTATAATGAACTAAAAGAATCCAACATGCCAAATAACTGGAGGTGCAGGAGGGACTCCTGTCATGCCCATGAACCCTGGTCCAACCCCGATCCAGTCAGAACGGAGAAGATTGTGGTGAACGCTCGGAGCAGAGATGATATTTCCCTCATGGGTACAGATGTGTGCACATCCAGTGTTCCCCTGAGATGGGAGGATGAATTTGCAAAACCATCCACGTTGGTGTCATTTCACCGCCAAGGTGAATACACAACGTGGGTGGTTGCAGTGAACCACCGAACTGGAGTAAGTCTAGAGTAGATGTGTTTTGTTACATTCTGCAACAGTATATTGATGTTCTCACTATAAACTTTGAACTGGTATAACTCATGTCCTTGACCTACAGACATGAAACCTCATTAAACAAGTGCATCTCGTCATACCGAGCAACTCTAACACTCTGACTTTTGATGCTATAACAATCGTTTGAATATACAAACTTTAAAGAGACATTTTAAAGGCAGTCATGCCTTGTTTGGCCTAAAGACATCAACTTGTGCCCCGTTTTCACTGAGCAAAACTTCTGGAAGTGTTGTCAAAAATGACGGCAATTTTGAAATTCACGCCATGTGAAAACGGCCACTTATTTTGTGTTCCGGGAGTTTAGGAGTCCGAAATTTGACGGCAAAATACCTAGTAATTTTAGCTGAAAGTACCGTGAGAATACAAATTTCCTTTCTGTGAAAACGCATACCGTTATTGTTTTTTTTGACAAGCAGGTGCGTAAGGAGCCAATGATAACAGTTAAATCATTGTATTTGGGATTGAAAACCTAAAGATTTCAATCAAATTATTTAGGCTATAGAGTCCTTGCATTAGGGATATAATTGCGGCCGTAGGTCGCAGTTTAGTATCAAAACCTCCACCGGCCGTCCGTCGGTCGGTCGGTCACACGTCACACGTCACACCTTTGCCCTGCTCATATCTCCGCATCAGTATGACATCACACCACATGTGTACACAAACCTTTGTGTACGTTGCTGTGGCAACAGTCTGTTGTTGCTGGTCTGTTAGTGTACGTTAGCAACCACCTTAGCAACCATGGTTTTACCTTAGCAACCAACTGTTTACCCTAGCAACCAACTGTTTACCATAGCAACCATGTGTTTTTACCCTAGCAACCAACTGTTTACCATAGCAACCATTTTTTTACCCTAGCAACCAACTGTTTACCATAGCAACCATGTTTTTTTTACCTTAGCAACCAACTGTTTACCATAGCAACCATGTTTTTTACCATGTTATCTCAGCTATAAGCCAACCCTGGCGATAAGGTCTGAGTCGAAGAAATGCTTCTTTCCTGGCAAGAATTGCCCCTTTATCCAAGTAGTAACGGCTGCAGCCTGGCTTCAGCCTGCGGTAAGGCGTCTGCAAGACCCAGCACTGCAGACCCAGGTCAACCTCTCTACTGCTCCCAGTGGCAGCCTTAGCTCCAGGCGGAGCCGCTCGATTGTCCACGACATTGCAAGCGGCGCGAAGGCCAGCGGACCTTGGTCCTGCTCTTCGCGCCCGAGCGCCGCAGGCGCAAGTGCCCGCGAAGAGCGGCCGGCCGCGCGAGTTACGAAGCCGTGGTGAATGCAATCGTTATATTTATGCCCAGGCCGTAAGGCCTGGGCAAGCCCACGATAAACGCCCTGTCTAGGTGAGTACAATGTCTGAAGAGTCACCAAAGCACTAGGGGGCAGTAAAGTCAAGTAGTATGGTGCCTGCAGACCAGGGTCTTCAGACCCGCATCTGCAGACTTCCCGCAGGCTGCAGCGGTTAGCTTCTCCCTTTATACTGTAGGGCTCGTTTGTGTATTGTATGACATCACGCCACATCATCGGCTGAGGACTGTGTGATGTCATCATATCTCCATATATGGAGACATAAGTTGCTCATGCCCAAATATGGGCTGGTGAGGTCAGACTTAGTGTGATGCGTAGGTTATCTCCATATATGGAGATTCAACTTCAATGAGTAACCATGGCAAACTGTCAACTGCCCGTATGTCTTGAGCGCAATTGAGAGCCTTCGTTAGACCCCTAAAAACCAGTACTTGGGATTTGTTGATGTAAATGTTCACATAGAGTGTAATAATTGGATTGTGGAGATAAGGGACCAACGGTCGCTTATCTCCCGATTAGGGAGTCTTACTGGTTATTTAGGCTATAGAAGAGTAGAGTCGCATTGTGACCATGGCTGGCTGCCTGCAAAAGTGCAATGATTTCTTAACAGCAGCTCCTTTTGGAACCTCTTCCTCCGCTATCTGCGGAGGGACTGGAGAGGTTCCGAAAGAAAGAAGCTGTTCTCAACAAAAGGCGCATCATTAGTTTATCGTCGTTGTCGTGTGATGATTGGCCTAAAAGTCTTTTGAGCAGCGACCTTTGAGCAGCGAGTCCACAGACCACAGCTACTCTAAAGCCCACAGGTGCAACACGTTGCATTAGATGAGATCCTTTCTGAACGGACCTTATGTGTTGTTGTTGCTGAGCATGAAGAATATTTTGTTTTAGTAAATCCATTTGTAGCGTTCAGGGTGAGAGAGAGAAGAGACAGGACAGGCACCGATGCCACCGCAGTGAACGCACCGAACTGGGGAGAGTGTTTTTTTTGTTTTTGTTTTTTTCAGGTCTTTCAGTCCAAGTGTTGCCATGTCTGCTAATTATAAGCGACTCTGGGCTTCATTTCTGTAAAGTTGCTTGTATATGATAGTTGCTGGTTACGTTTTATTTGTTGTGAGCTTGTAGATAATTCATATTTTTTCGTGTGTAGTTTTAAAGTGCTCAAAATGGAGCTTCCATTTTGAGCAGATAATAAAACACTTAAATCCGTTTTTTTCCCTGGGACTTTTGATCAATTTGCAAGAAACATTCTACACACAATCTGAGAACCATTAACTAGAGCAGGGGTTCTCCTTTCTTCCCTTTCGTCCCCCAGGAATATGAAGTTCTCCGGAGGTTCAATTGGGGATACACGTTTGTTGTGCCGCGTGTGCCGACAACCGCAGCAGCTATGGCACTCCTTGATCAGACGGATGTGAGGAATGTGGCCTACAACTATCATTGCTGTCCAGAAGAAGACCACCAAAAAAACCAACCAATCCACCGACATGCCTTGACCTCACCAAGGTTTGAACTCAAGGAATGTTGGCAGAAAAAAAAAGGACAATAAACCAAAGGTAAAATTCATAACATATTCATAGACGGACAACCATTGACTTTGCAAAAATATACAGTTGTGCTTGAAATTATTCAACCCCCTCCGACAAATGTATTAATTAGTGTAACCACTGTTCCTTTGACTTAAAACTTGTGAACTATGCTCAAAACTGTACTTTTTGGAACATTCAGTGTCTTTGCAATTGTTTTATATCCTTTTCTTTTTAACAAAACAATCATCTCTTCTCTGAACTTTTCTGACCATTCCTTAAACGTAGCCATGTTTCTAACTGCTCTAAACACAGCCAACAAGTCAACAAACGTCTAGTCATAGCTGGGAGGGAATTCCTAAACATTGGGCACTTGGTGACAAGTTTTAGATTTTTGGCATGGTGTTAGGTATGGCTATAAGGTTTTCAAAAATCATCGCAAACAAATTGAGATTGCCCCCTAGTGGTCTGTTTGCCATAGATCCAATATTAGATATGTCCATGTATGGTTGAAATCCCAAATAATTGACAGAGGAGTTTTTTCAATGGATTATGTTACTATGGGGTATGCTAAAGCTGGGAGCTTAAAATGCCTGTAAACTGGGATTTAAAGTTATACTATGTAACTTTTTTAATAAAACAAATCTTAAAAATGTCCTAACTATTAAATCGCTAAAGTTTTAGAACACCCACTCCGTTAATTTCAGCCCCAAAAGCCTTTTCTTTATATGTTTTCTACATACCCTTGACAGGGGCTGTATTTCCCAGCAAAATGATGTCATCTCCCACATGATACACTACCGGCCAATCACAGCGCCGATCATACACCACCGGCCAATCACAGCGAGTCTTGCTGTCTCTTCAGAAAATAGCTTCCCTTAGCAACTGTGTTTACATTGGTGAAGGAATCTTGCATGCTACTCCCTCAATCCTGGTCTAAAAATGACGGGAGACGGCTCTATGGATTCGTATCGGCGAGGCGGAGGCTGTCGCGGGGGGCCTCGGTGGTCCGGTGGGCCTCGGTGGTCCGCGGACCCCCGTTCCGGTGGTCTGCGGCGAAAAACGGCCGAAAAAAGCAATACCGCTAGTGACCACTAGTTGAGCAGCTTCCACAGTACAGCTTTAATATATAAAAAATCGTAACTGCACTTGGTGACAGGTTTTTGGCCAAATCTTAGCATCAGATTTTCAGAAGTTAATTCAATGGACGTTCTCTGTAACCTTTCTGACCCCAAAAGTCCATTGAGTTATATGTACCTTTTCCTGAAACCTTTTTTGTAATCCCAAAAAACCCAAAAGTCCATTGAGTTTAATGGACTTTTTCTGTAACCCCAAAATGTCTGCATGGCACACATCTGCACATAATGACGTCTGCAAGATGTCACATCTTTATCTTAACTGGTTGAGTGCCTATCCCGAACATGTTCGGCTTTATTTCAGTCCAATACAATTTTTTTTTATTAATTGACTTACCCTGAGCTAGAGTCGTGGGTGGTCCTGGCTCGTCCTACGCTAGCCAGCTAGCCATTTACATGGTCCGACGATATATTCCATCAAAAATGGTTTAAAATACATTTTTGAGCCCCCCAATGTTCACCGAATGTTCAGCGCCGCTTCCGGAACGTAGTCCAGTGTGCCTATCCCGAACATGTTCGGCTTTTTTTTATGAAATGAATAAAATGATCCGAGGCCTTCTGAAGCCTGGCCTAAATTTCAATCCAGTGGCTGATATCCACTCGGCCCCCGGCCGGCCGTAGCGAGTAACGTGGCTGCGAAATCGCCGCCGAATCCAATGAAAAACCACATCTTTGAAGGGCCATATCTCTGGATTGTGTTTATAGGGAGGCGCGCCGAGGTTTATTTACGGCGAAATCTCCTAAAATGATCTTTAAAATGACAAAATGCTAATAGCTATTCTGAAGCCCTTTTCATCCGGCGCCTTTCCATGACGTGCACGAACGTGAGCACGCGCGTCACTGCAACGTGAGTCCCCGGATGCTAATGCAGTCCCCTATGGGAGAAAGCCTGGCATTCTATGGCGCCATCTAGGGGCTGGCACTGGAAGCGTTATCTTAATAATCTTAATAATGCTATAATTGGCGACGCCAAGCCTTCTTTTCTGTCAGGGGATGGCATTGGTCAGTGCAGGAGCACACAAATTCAACTGGGCTTTCACCACAATATCCCCTAGTAGTCTCGCCATGTAGACTTCCTTCCCCACCTTCAATGGACTTACACAATGTATAATAAAGCAATAAGCCACAAGAGGCGAGTGGTTACCGGGATAGTATACACCGGCTGAGAGGCGTTGGGAAACACGAGGCGCAGCCGAGTGTTTCCGACCCTCTCAGCCGGTGTATAATACCCCGGTAACCACAAGCCTTGCGTGGCTTATTGCTTTTCTAAAACGGTCACAATATGGCAACATGAAAATCATAGACATGTACCAATTAAAACTGTTCTATTTCACTAATAATACACTATAAGGTCTGCTCTGCAAGAAAGTAGTTCCCGGCCAGGCAGCAGAAACGACACAGGTGCAGATAATTGGTGCACTGTGGAACACTGTGGAAAGAAATAACGCACCTGGGTTTGATATAAACTGATTCAAGGTGTGGGTTATAGTCTCATATACCACAGCAACCAGCCAATCAGAATCAAGGAATGGAACTAACCGTTTTAGAATGTAACTTACCTATTGCATTTCCTATTTATTTGTATCCCCATATCAAATGGAGCTCATAACAGTGCCATGCTATGAGCCGGTATATCTATTTTGAATAGCTAAATTATAAGATAATGGTTATAAGCGGTTTAAATCTAAAGTGACGCAGATGCTATCCAGGTCTTGTGGGGGGGGGGGGGGGGGTCCTCACTTCTCGCCTGTTTATGGGATAAGTGATAACTACCTTCACTAACTTGACTAATGGGTTCTGATTCTGAACACCACCTGCCGTTAGCAGTGATAATATAGAAAAAATATATATTTAGATGCGTAGGACTGTCACGATTATTTGTCACTCAAATAATTGCGTTTAACAATTTAATTGATTTTGTCTTAGACAATTACATTTCTGTTTGGCTTTTAGGCTTTTAAGTTGCACATGGTAGAGCTATGACACATAACCTAAATATACAAAGAAATTACTGACATATTTGACAACTTTATACTTAAAAAAGAACATTGATAGTGGAAATAGCAGATCTACAAGCTCACAACGAGTCACGATTGTAGATCTGCTATTTCCACAATTTTTGGAGCTGTGTGGAACACAAGCTCCCTATACGTGGCTGTGTGGGTCTGTGTGTCTGTGTGTGTGTATGTAGCCTGACTTCGGCGCGTAACTAGTGCTGCACCATTTACGCCACTCGTGCAATATATACATCAAAATGTGCGGCTCGGCCGGGAATGGTGTTCTATTACCTTTCGTTCCGATCCGCCTTACCATGCCGACGTAATCGGCAAAAAACGACGCTTAATTGTCCCCATTGACTTATAATGGGACAATGCAAGAAATCACTTTCAAGTATTTTTCTCTCGTAAACCATAGGAGCTACAGTTTCAAACCTCGGAGAGGAGATTCATAATGATTTTAAGAATGAATTGAAAAATAATTACATCACTCAGCCTCATGGTGGCGCTATAACGGCCCACTTTACGTTTTGCCCCGTAACTCTTGAACCGTGGATCGGAAAATTAAAATTCTTTTTTCCCTGGATTCCTTGGGTCAAGACGCATCTCCCCATATAGGCCTCGCCCATTTGCGCCAGGATAGATTTTCCGCCATCTTGAATTTTCTCCAAAACACACTTTTTGCTCCTTTTCCTACATATTTTCTTCAAATGTGACAAAAATCGGTACACATGATCTACACACACACACACACACACACACACACACACACACACACACACACACACACACACACACAGCTCCACTTCACACGGGTGTGATTTTTTACTTTAAAAAATGTCGCTGGCTCGAGTCCCGATCCTGGCAAACTTTGCTGCGTGTCACTCCCCATCTCTCTCCCCACTTCCTGTCAGTATGAACCCATTTAGAACGGGTACACATTATTGTTTATCATTATTTTATGCTTTAACTATTGAAAAATAGCAGATCTACAAGCTCACAGCACGGCACCGAGTGCCGCGCTGTGAGCTTGTAGATCTGCTATTTTTGAAAAATGGAGCAAAATTTGAATTTGACCCGATTCCATAAGTGTCTTTTGAATCCTTTAAGGTTTTTTGAAAAACCTATGTTTCTGTGTCAGCAATCTGGCCAGCCATCGTCAAAGAAAAGGTCCTTTTCACTTAACTAGAGCTTAGTTAGTCGCGGCACTCGGTGCCGTGCTGTGAGCTTGTAGATCTGATATTTTTCACTGGTTAAAGCATTCAATAATTCTAGGCCTAAATGGGTTTTAATAAAGGCATAAAAGCCCAAAAAACTAATATTTTTAAGTCCTACTGCTTCGTTGCTGTTGTTTCCATTGAAACGAGTATTCATCTGTGTGTGTCTGTCTCTCTCCCTCCAGGCTCTATGGGTTCAAGATCCACCCCATGGCGTACCAGCTGCAACTGCAAGCAGCCTCCAGCTTTAAGAGTCCAGTGAAGGCCATCCGCTAGGAATACACAAGAAGAGAGTGAGAAAGAGAAAATTATCAGGGGAGGACCCTACCCCCCCCCCCAACCTGAGGACTGTATTAGTTGGTGTAGATTAGAACAAATGAAAAAAGTTGTAAAGATTTTGAGTGTGAGAGAAATAGAAACAAAAACACGCACAGCCGTGATATAGCCTGCATACGCACGCATGCACACACACACACACACACACACGCACACACGCACGCAACCACACACTTGGGATTCCATGCACTTACTTTGCCAAACTTGTCTGTGCCAAAACAGGACTTAGTTGAAGAGGAAGTCTTTAACTCCACTCCATCTTTGGCATCATCCATTCACTACCACAGAATTTCTCCTTTTAGTTTTCTGCCGTTTTAAATCCATCTAGAGCCAGGGGAAGGATAAATACTCGATGTTATTTCCTTTGGTTGTGTTCCGTATTTGGCACAGTTTGGTAAATGGTGGTGCGTCTCCAGATGCGCACGCAGTCCATGACTGCCACTCACCGAGACAGTTTGTAAACCTTGTCACTGTCGCGTGTTTTCTGTTCAATTTGCCATAAAGATGTTGATAAACACGGTGCTGATTTCTTTTTTTTGATAAGAGCCTGAGTGCATTTTTTCGTTAACAAGTATAATAGAAATATGTTTAAAAAAAGAACTGAGGTGAAAAAGGAGTTAAAAGACGATCTGAATCCTGGAACTCCCTCCCAACTGCACTGACTCTACTGTCGTCCCTCCACACTTTAATTGGACTATTTAAGTTGACCTGCCTCTGCTTGTGACACATTGCTGCCTTATGAAGACAGACAACAGAAACTAGCTGCGTGGTTCAAATGATCTCACGTTTCGGTTACTAAAGTGGATCGCATTGTTGGTAGGATATCGTCGTTGTCGGAATGAAACCACCTATGTCCAAATACTGTTCATTTTGTATTAATCATTTTGAAAATGATTTCGACTAGTGAAAACAGCAGATCTACAAGCACACTGTGTGCTTGTAGATCCGCTGTTTTCACTACTTTTGTGCGCCTTGTGCGCCTTGAATGATGAATGCGAAAAGAAACCGACAGTGACTTTATACGGGCGTATGGGTCAAGTTTTTGTTCATGGGAAATCTATACCCTAGTAGTGGCCTAACATTTAAAGCATGTGAAAAGTGATTTCTGCTGTTTGCCTTCGTATTCCAGAGTTGTGTCGACTGTCAAGGTGCCCCTCTTCTGTATACTTTGTCTTCTGAAGTAGATGTTTGAATACCTTGTTGGTTTCCAGAAGAGTATAGGGATGCAGCAATTCTTTGTTTGTATTTTAATGTCCGTGTGTTTTTTTTTCTTCAGTCTATTCTGTTCACTTTGCCTTAAAGATGTTGATAAACACGGTGCTGATTTATTTTTTTGATAAGAGCCTGAGTGCATTTTGTTGTTAACAAGTATAATAGAAATATGTTTAAAAAAAGAACTGAGGTGAAAAAGGAGTTAAAAGACGATCTGAATCCTGGAACTCCCTCCCAACTGCACTGACTCTACTGTTGTCCCTCCACACTTTAGTTGGACTATTTAAGTTGACCTGCCTCTGCTTGTGACACATTGCTGCCTTATGAAGACAGACAACAGAAACTAGCTGCGTGGTTCAAGTGATCTCACATTTCGGTTACTAAAGATGGTTGTATTGTTGGTAGGATATCGTTGTTGTCGGATGGAAACCACCTATGTCCAAATACCATTCATTTTGTATTTATCATTTTGAAAATGATTTCGACTAATGAAAACAGCAGATCTACAAGCACACTGTGTGCTTGTAGATCCGCTGTTTTCACTACTTTTGTGCGCCTTGTGCGCCTTGAATGATGAATGCGAAAAGAAACCGACAGTGACTTTATACGGGTGTATGGGTCAAGTTTTTGTTCATGGGAAATCTATACCCTAGTAGTGGCCTAACATTTAAAGCATGTGAAAAGTGATTTCTGATGTTTGCCTTCGTATTCCAGAGTTGTGTCGACTGTCAAGGTGCCCCTCTTCTGTATACTTTGTCTTCTGAAGTAGATGTTTGAATACCTTGTTGGTTTCCAGAAGAGTATAGGGATGCAGCAATTCTTTGTTTGTATTTTAATGTCCGTGTGTTTTTGTCTTGCTACTGTGGAATTCTCAATAAACCTTTATTTTCTTTTCATATACAGTATATATATAGTTTTGTCTGTTGGCCCTCTGGTTACTCATGTGATCGCAGTTCTATTTTATGGACACTTGGTGTCAGTAGAGAACCGTATGCTTTGCATTTACAAAATCACTTCAGTTAGATATGAAACAATGGTTTTACTCCAGGTCCCTAAAGAACATGGAGGTAACGTGTTTAACCACACTTTGTGAACATGTGATGTTTGTTATAGTCTCCAAGCAGAGCCGCCATCATTGATTACCTCAACAATGCCATGTGTTGTCATGTTTTCAGTCATGTGCTGAATATTAAAATACGA
>NC_137819.1:62227758-62252758 GCF_963921795.1 Nannobrachium achirus
TGGCAGGATGGAAAGGGACATTAGTCTGTTATCTGCATTCTATTCTGCATGTCATTCATTTAGCTCTCCCAGCCATCAGTTCTGGGTCTGCAGTAAAAGCTATAGCAGAGAGGACCTAAAAGATGCACTGCACCCACCTTCCTTTAACCCGTTTAGGCCTAGAATTATTGACTGCTTTAACCAGTGAAAAATAGCAGATATACAAGCTCACAGCGTGGCACCGAGTGCCGCGCTGCGAGCTTGTAAATCTGCTATTTTTGAAAAAGTCGTGAAAATGTGTGCAAATCTTTGAATATATGTATTTTCAAAGCGAACGGTTGTAACTCAAATTTTGCTTCTGGGTGGTCCCTGGAACTAAATATTTTGAGATGCGGGTCTGTGGCCAAATAAATATCATTTTGGGGGTCCTTGACATGAAAAGGTTTGAGAACCACTGACATAGTGGTCTCTCAAGAACAGACTAACTGAGCTCCTGTTAAGTGAAACAGACCTTTTTCTTTGACGATGGCTGGCCAGATTGCTGACATAGAAACATAGGGTTTTTCAAAAAATCTTAGAAGGATTCAAAAGACACTTGTATAGAATCGGGTCAAAATTCTAATTTTCACGATTTTTCAAAAATAGCAGATCTACAAGCTCACAGTGCGCGCTGCGAGCTTGTAGATCTGCTATTTTTCAATAGTTAAAGCATAAAATAATGATACACAATAATGTGTACCCGTTATAAAACTTTAATTTGAATGTTTTTCTTGGACCAAATATGCTTCCTGATGGGTAGAGCACTGAACTTGAACCTTATGAAAAGGAAATTATGGATGCAATTATTACTGGAATAACCACCACAGTTTGATTTGTAAAACTAAATTCTGATATCGGGGAAATCATTTTACCACAGGTCATTTTTGAGCGGCTTTAACATGATCATTTGTTCCTGCTGTTATTACAAGTGGCTCATGTCTTGTTTCCACACAGTGCCCGTCAGAAGTTTGTGAGGAAAGCCTGGGAGAAGGCCGGAGTAAATGAGAAGTGGGCCGGAAGCAGCTGGGCAAAGAAAATCGAGGCCAGACAGAAGGTAATGCCAAGAGAAGACCACACAACTTGCTGTACACATCATGGTGTCTTTATTCTGTTCTCATTGACATGGTTGTGCACACTAGACACATAGACAAGGTTAACAAGATGTTTCAACTGAAGAGATTCTACTCCATTGTTTCACGGAAACTGATTCTTTACAAGACATTTTGTTAATTCCCGAGGGGCAATTGGATTTAGTCATTGATAAAAACACAAGAAATGCATGCACAGAGATTTAAAATATACAGTAAACAAATAACCCAAAGCAACTACAACGGCAACATAAAAGTGTAATAGCTATGTGTGGAACTAGGTGATTTTTTTACATGACTGCTAAATTGGACAGACAAGGACGAGGTTGCTGTTAAACTTGTTGGACGTTTGAGGGAGACTCTCACAAACTCAAAATCCAACATCAGTTGTCAAACTCCTTTGAGCTTCAAAAGAACACAACTGGACAGTTGTACAACATGCTCTCTCTCTCCTCATGAACTTGCATGTTACTGAACTGTCCCAAAGCAAAACTAGGCCTAAGTTGGTGTCTTGGTGACAAAAAAGGTTGCCAATATAACATTTTACTTTGGCCATAGAAAATAAAAGAAGCTCGGGCAAAGGCCAAACAAAGCTCCAGAAAACCAACAGATGACAAACTATATTGAATTCCTCCACTGTGGATAATGTCCCCAGATTAAAAACTGTTTTCCATAGTTTGTTACTGTGGGTGTGTGCTTGCTATGCTATTATTGTCCAGTGTTGATTACTTGTAGCTGAAATGTGACTTTGACTTGTCTGTTTCTTTGCAGAGGTCCAAAATGAGCGACTTTGACCGCTTCAAAGTGATGAAGGCCAAGAGGATGGTAAGTTTAAGAGGAACGCTTTGTCATTTACACCAGGGGTCTTCAACGTTTTCAGACCAAGGACCCCTTAGTTGAGAGAGATGAAGCAGAAACACCCCCACAACCTTATAGATTTGTTTGACAGCACGATCATAAGTATATCGTCATTGTCGGGTGGAAACCTTGTATGTCCAAAACCGTTCGTTTTGTATTTATTTACAACACCGTTGTGTGATCTAGATCTGCTATTTTCACTAGCTTTGTGCAACAGTCTTGTATGATGATGCAGGGCTTTACATTACGAAAGAAACATACAAATTTGAAACTTGGAGATACGAGGTGTCTGCCCGACAGTGACGATATTTTGGATTCATGTTAATGTGGGGTTTCACCTATCACTATTTAGTCTGCTCTTTTCCCCCTCCAAAGCTCTTTGCCAAAAATAGCCGATCTACAAGCTCGCAACGCCTCGCAGTGCGAGGCGTTGTGTGCTTGTAGATCTGCTATTTTTGGCTAAAGTTCTCCGAATATGGACACCACTTGGACATGGTTCAAGTGGTTAATATAAAAAAGGGGGGAAAAAGTTTCCATCACAAAGATTTGGAGGACCCCCTGTAGTAACTCTGAAACCCCCTGTTGAAGACCCCTGATTAACACCCTTTGTATTTTTTTTTACCTTTTTTAACTCTTGACCCATATTTATACATTCTTCAACAGAAATGTCACCTTTTGCACTTTTTTAAATATGAACTGTAGTGTGAAGCAAAAGCTTTGTCTTCTGTTGTAGCATTTCTTGTAGGTCATGTTTATTTTTTAAACGACCATAGTGATAAAATGCAACATTCTACATGTTGGATAATGGAGGTTCTTATTTCATTGTATCTGAACCACGTCTTTACATGTTGGATAATAAAGGTTCTTATTTCATTGTACCTGAACCATAATAAAGGTTCTTATTTCATTGTACCTGAACCACGTCTTTCTGTGTCCTCTCTGCAGAGGAACAAGATCATCAGGACTGAAGTCAAGAAACTGCAGAAGGAGGCCGCTGCAAAGAAGTGATCTAATCCTGGGAAACCAAATTTGTCTCGTTCTAAAATAAACAATCTTGACTTGTTCATTGTTATCCTGTCCATCTTTTGTAAATATAATTATACCTGATTAGTTAAAGGTAGGGTAAGTGGTATATCTTGATTAAATAGTGCTAAATGGCTTTAATGCTCCATAATACTGAGATTGCTATAATGTTTGCTCCTCGTCTCCAGCTAAGCAGTAAATGAATTTTCAGATATTCCAATTTAATCCAATCGGGAGAGAATGGAAATCAGGAGAGATGAGACCGAGAACTTGAATCTGATAATTGGGTCTTCATTGGCTGAAATGTATTTTCTGTTTATTCAAGAGATGACGGGGGGGGGGATACCACTCATTTAAACTTCCCTACCAGTCAAAAGTTTGGCACAGCTTTTCAATGTGTGTGAGAAGCTGTCCAAACATTTCACTGGTATGGTATGTCATTAATATATACCTTAGTGTTTCTGTGTCGCCATCACTTGACCTACCTTAATTTATATTTAAAAAGAGACCTACATGAGACAACAAATGTGTATGTGGTGCTTGAAAGGATTAAGTGTGGGATTGTGGGTTAAAAAAAGCCTACAGACTTAAGGTTCAAATGTCTGACAATATGTATGTTTCATCTGTTACGATACTTGCTAGTGAACATGGCACGGCCTGGTCTGAGGTCTCTTCCAATAATAAGAGGTCTACTTCACTCCGGTGGGTTACAGTGTTCTATTCATTTCTCCCACGAATGGTTTGATTTCAGATGGCATCTTATTCTGATGGGAGAGAATCTGTAATGTACTTGTCTTGTATGCCTGTAAAACACATGTAGTGAACTCTAATGGCCTCCCATGAAGCAGTGTGTGAAGTAGTAATGTGGCATCACTGCTCTTGAGTTTTCATTGTTGGGCTACTTGGGCCTAAAGATTGCTAGATTCCACACAGGACATTTGATTTGCTTTGTCTTGCAAGTTATATTATAAGTATGGTTATTATAGCCTACCTGTATTCGAAGATAGTTAAACATGAGTCAGATACTCTCTTTTACACCCACTAGGTGGCAGCAGAAGGTCATTTTATAATCTGACCTTAATAGGCCTGAACCAAGTATGAAAGTAACGCTTGTGTTTTAAACTAGGTGAATACTAGCCAGGCATATCCCCACATTGTTATTTTACCACTTACTCTATGGCCAACACTGAGTGAATATCCCCAGAAGATCCTTGCAATATTTCACTTTGAACTAGCATAACATTTTCTAATGTCTTAAAATTAAGACATTAGAAAATAAAAGGTGGCTATTACATTCACATTTTATAGCCAATGTTAAGCACACGGTTTAATCTCTATACAGTGTTTTTGTTTTTTATGGGATCCCTCACATTCCTCTCTAGGGCAGCGTTTTTTCAGCTCTCTGGGCCTATAGTTAATTGTGTTTACCTATAAAGATTCTGTTAGACCTGGAATAGCAGGGGAGTGCAATTATAGGCAACTGCCAGTTGATAGCCTTCACAAACTGCAACAGGGGATCAAAGGGTGGAGAATCAAGTGCCTAATGGTGGGGGAGTTTATCTTGGCCAAGCAGCTTCTGCTTCCACTCCAGATATAGCAGGTGAGTGTTTACAAACGTTACATAACGGCCAGCAGGGACTAGCTTTCATTCCAACTAATTAGTCCCCCTGCCCAAGTCTGCAGTCTGGTTGAATGAAGGCGAGTTGCTTGAACACTCGCACACATTGTATTGATTGATTGATTGATTGATTAATTGATTGAATAAATAGCTTATTAGAAGTGTGAATAGTAATACTACAGGACAGGCTTGTTTGCAAAAGAGAAATTGGACGTTTCACATACCCGAGGCCGAGACCCAAAAAACTAGTGAAAAAACACCAAACTAAAAAACGTTGTAGATCGACTATTTTCACCAGGCTACTTCTTAAACATTTGTTTTCTAATTTATGGCATTTCTTCGATTTGAATTGTATTTTGTAGGCCTAGATAATTTAGAAAAATCATTGCATTTTATTTATTTTTTAATTGATGAAAATCTTAGCTTTCTGTTGAACAAATTGTAGGCAATAAAATATAAAGCGGGACCCATAAAAAATATATATATATGTGTCCGCGACCTACACATGGGTCCCGACCCACTGCTTGGGAACCAGTGTTATAGAAGCCATCCATGATGATGATGATAAACATGCTTTTCTTGAGTACGTAGTTGTGACGTCAGGGATGAATGGGAGCGATGCAACTCTGCGCAGTGAAGGGACGAAGAGGAGGAGGGAGACAGTTGGCACTTTGACAGATCTACAAACGGCCGCAGTGTGGGAGAATAACAAATAACCGCACGTCAGTTTGCTGTGAAAATATCATGCATCTGCTGTAATATTCCACACATTTCAATCAGATCATCAGACAAAAACCCACGACAACAGAGTCTATAGTGGACCCGCGCGCCTGTGGACATGTGAAAGCGGTCTTCAATAACATTATGCGATAGGACGTTTTTGACGCTTGATTCATAACGCGCTTCAGTATGGTAAGTAGGCTGTGAATGATACTATCACACCTATTATAGACGCACTGCACTGCAGACATTTGGAATACGCTTCAAATTATAGCTGCTCGATCTTCTCTGTTTGGTTGTTTAGCTCCCTGAGTCCTGCATGGATGAATCTCCATGCGTGATCCGCATCCTCCAAGGCGCATTTCATTATGCTGCTGCTGCTGTCCATCCATGTCTTATGTTTAGTGTTGGCGTCGTAGATAGTTTCTCTATGATGGCAGGTTATTCTGGATACACAGAAGAAGACAGGCTGTGCGACAGTGGGCTGGCCGTCCCTATATACAATTCAATTTTATTTCGCTGTATAAAAAAGGCCAGTTACATTATACTCAGTAGGCTATGCAATGCATAGGCTACTCTGGTGTGTTTTTGTGCCATGTGTTAAATATCAGGTGTTTTTGAAGCGCCCCAATGAAAAGCACAACACTCTCTAGGTTGCAAATGTATTCATTGATTGATTTTGTGTGCTGAGACTGAGGCCGCTGCTTTGATAAGCCTATCGAGATCAATACATAACCTGTGTGTGTGTGTGTGTGTGTGTGTGTGTGTGTGTGTGTGTGTGTGTGTGTGTGTGAGTGAGAGAGAGAGAGAGAGAGAGAGAGAGAAAGAGATTGGACATGACATAATAATAGCCTATAATAATGGATTTTATTTATAATGCGCTTTACATTTGTGTAAACCTCAAAGTGCTACAATAAAAAATTGCATAACAAATATACACCATATAAAATATCTATAAGAAACACAAGCAAACATAAAAACATGCATGGGCATAAAGCCTATAGAGGTAAAACCAGTATAGCTAAACATGCTTTGTTAAAAGGGGAGGAAGTTTGATAATGTTATAGGGACAGTGTTGGGGTTATAGGGATATGTAAATAAATAATGTAAGTCAATGCAATGTCCATAGAAGTTTGCAAAACCGTGTTGTGTGTGTGTGTGTGTGTGTGTGTGTGTGTGTGTGTGTGTGTGTGCGTGCGTGCGCGCGTGCGTGCGTGTGTGTGTACATACTGTATTGTATACAGTTGTAAAGGCTAATAGAACACCGGCTCCAGTACAGTAAGTTAAGTACAGTTATACAACAGAGCTAAGCGTGTGCCTGGTATGTTTGGAATGCAACCACTTCTCTCAAGGATGGCTGACTTCTGTACTTACTGGCTACATGTTCAAACTGTAGCTTTTGTTTGTGCATCACACTGAGCTTAAAAAATCACACTTGTGTGAACTGAGCGGTGGAGTCTGTGCGCGCGTGTGTGTGTGTGTGTGTGTGTGTGTGTGTGTGTGTGTGTGACTGTGTGTGTGTGTGTGTGTGTGCGTGCGTGCGTGCGTGTGTGTGAGTGTGAGTGTGCCTTGCCTGTTCTGGCCTGGCCTGAACAACAGCGCCCCTCCCTTAACATGTGTGGCCATAAAAGGTACTGTAGGCTACATACAGACAGACACGGACGGACGGACGGACGGAGACAGACATACCCACACACACGGCCACGTATAGGAGCGTTGTGACCACCGCTCAAAAAAGCATGAAATAGACCCGGCAGAGAGAGACACACACACACACACACACACACACACACACACACACACACACACACACACACACACCGTTGTAATCATTTGCCCAATGGTTCAGCTCTAAAGGTGATTGGATTTGGCTTCACGCTGAGCTTTATCTGGTCATTTCTTCAGTGATATTTTAATGTTATTACCCTGCTCCCAGTCACACAGACCTGACCTGACCTGACCATGCACAGGGGTGTCACGGGGGGGGGGGGGGGGGGGGGGGGGGGGGGTCACTGAGTTACAAGGGCCCAAGGTGGAGGGGCCTTAATTATTTTAAGCTTTAACTAAAATAGCAGATATACTAGCTCACAGCACTGCGAGCTTGTATATATCTGCTGTTTTTGAAAAGTCGTTAAAATGTGTGCAAATCTTTGACTATATGTATTTTTTAATCGAACATTTGTGTTTTGTAACTCAAATTTTGCTTCTGGGGGGTCCCTAGAACTAAGTATTTTGAGATGGGGGTCCGTGGCCAAATACATATCATTTTGGGCGTCCTACACATGAAAAAGTTTGAGCACCATTGACATAAAAACATAGGGTTTTCAAAAAAGACTTGAAAAAAGACTTGAAATATTTCAAAAATAGCAGATCTACAAGCTCGCAGCGCGGCACCGTATATCTGCTATTTTTCAATAGTTAAAGCACAAAATGTGAGTGAATCCTTGTACCCAGGGCCCAACATTTGGGGGCCTTTTCCACCGTCAAAGAACCGGTTCCAGAACCAGTGCCGGTTCAACTTTCTTGGGAACCTTGGTTTGTTCTTGTGAACCGGCTTGCGCTTTCCAGCAGATTGAACCAGAGCCACAAAAACCAAGGATTTTGTGGTTCCAGTTCCAAACCAGCTCACCTCTGGTTCATCCCATAGGCGGGAGAAAGAACCAGAACCGGTTCTTTGCCGGTGGAAAAGGCCCCTTGGTGCGACACCCCTGACCATGCAATATCAGCTTACACTTAATTGTGTACAGTGATCAGTATACCGTACCATAAAGCCAGATTAGTTGCGCACAGGTACTTACAAATACTGATATTGAGGACATTTTGCCAGGCCTCGAGATCAGGGTTAGAAATAAGATTAATGTTAGAGTTGGCATAAGGCTAAGGTTACTAGGAACGTGCATTTTCAGTGCATGTTGTTTGATTCTCATAGTTTATAGAAACAAACTCTATGGCTCAGCCTAAAGAGAAAATTCCCTTTCTTTCTATGTTCCTACAGTTCCCATGATGCATTTCTTTGGCAAGCACCGGCCTTGCAGTCATACTGTATACCAGGGTTGTCAACATTGGACTGTCAGAATCCAGGAGATTTATTTTCGGGGGGCGCGCGGAACTCCCCAACCGGGGTCTGGGGGGTCCTCTCCCCAAAACGTATTAATAGATATTTTTTCCTGTGTTCTGTTGAATTTTGTGCATGTTTGATACATTTACCAGGCTTACTTTACTAGCATGGGTACAATTTCAGCCTTAAAATGCCAAATGTTGTTGTACAGATTTGATGACTGAAGCAAAAGGACATCTTTAATAATGATTTCTCATCTTTAAGTCATTACTTAAGTGAATATCTGTATGATCTTTCTTGCATGCATTGCCCCCACCCCTAAAGCGGGGGGTTTGGGGGTCCTCCCCCAGAAAAATTTTAACATAGTAGATGTAATTTCCTGTGTTCTGGTGAATTTTGGGAGTTTGATACAAAATCCAGGAGAAATCCAGGAGATTTGCCAATCCAGGAGACTCCCAGGAGAGGGGTTCAAAATCCAGGAGACTCCTGGGAAATCCAGGAGAGTTGACAGGCCTGCTGTATACTGTATATTTTCATGGTGTGGCTTCTCAGAGGCGAGCTGTCTGGAAAAGGGTCTTATCTGTGTGGCTGTGTGCTGGACTGATCAACACCAAATCGCTTGTGAATGTACTCACTGCCAGTAGGTGACAGAAGTACTGTACCTCCACCTTTTCACAACACATTATGTTTTATACTTTTCTATATATTTGATGCTCTGGGGCTGATACCTTGTGGTCAATAGTTCTTGTATTTGAGGCACCATATCATATGACTTGAGCCATCCCAGTGTGGGAACAAAGGGGATCTCATTTCGCGCCCCAGTGCACTTACGGGTGGGTTAAGTTTAGATGGGTTCAACTTCAATCCCAGTACTCCCCCTTCGCCCAATCCCAAGTTTTAGAGTTCCCTCAAGGAGGCACAAAGGTTATGGCGTCAAACCATCCCAGGAAATAAATACTCTCTGCATGGCACACCTACAGTATAGGCTGCATTCTGCCATAACACATCAAACAAGGATGGTGTCACAGTCTAAGGAGGAAAAAAAAGGCTTGCAGTTTTCACATTCACATATTTCATTCCAGTGACATTAGTGTGGAGTAATCTTTCAGTAAAAATGCATTCAGTCTGTAACAGAATCCTGAGACACTGCTCAAACTGTTTCTTACACTACTGTATATGTACATAGACAAGTGAATGCCTTCTTTCAAATTCTCCATTGGTGCTAAAGATACAATACTTGCTATTACCCTACGTAGTTGATCGAGGTCCCGCAAGGGTCTACAGTACACGCGATACCCTAATTTCCCCCCTCTCTTTGCCGAAACCCCCACGTTGACGTGCATTTCAGTGCATGTTTGATTCTCATAATTTGTAGAAACATTGTCTATGGCTCAGCCTAAAGAGAACATTCCCTTTCTTTCTATGTTCCTACTAGGCTCACGTAGCCAGGCTTTCTCATCTGTGAAGAGAAAAGCCTGGTTACGACCGTAGGCTGAAACGGCATTGAACGGTGCTACTTCCGCCGGGAGAATATCACCGGATGTTATAGGTTTTTCACAGCGTGGTGTATTCCCCTCTGGCAACAAAAAAAAACTGTTCTACTTCTCCCGACCCTTCGGTTGCGCTCATAATAAACAATATCCAAACAAAAACATGGATTCTGACAAAGGACACCTATTAAGAGCGAGTTAAGAGCTACAATCTATTTAGGTTTATTTCGCTGGAAGATGTAAACAGACTGCAACGCATGACATTAACCGCAGCACTTCCGCTGTCTACAGGTTCATGCCATTCACATCGCATATTGTGGCCAGGGTGAACTGAACCTACAGTTCCCATGATGCATTTCTTTGGCAAGCACTGGCCTTGCAGTCATATACTGTATATTCTTCCCCCCTCTACATCAAATCTATTTGCCGAAAATTGCCTATCTACAAGCGCCGATCAAACATTCAACTGCTTTTGCCCGAATGTTTGCCCTGAATGGAGACGCTAGGGTTCAAGTGGTTAAGACATTTCCCTTTGAGGGTTAAGCTCAGTCATTTAGCTATGAGCTTTGAGCTTAGGCAGATGGGGTTAAGGGAATGAGTTAGTGGGAATCAATTTAGTAATTTTAGCCATGTGTTTACTGTGTGAACCCAAAAGTGTGTGTCTTTCTTCTATGACACCACATTTCTATGGTTACTTGACACATCAGAAATCTGCAAGGTGTCAGACTGTCAGTACTTGGAGGGTGTTAGAAGTGAATGTGTGTATGTGGGACTGGGGTAGGGGGAGAGAGAGAGAGAGAGAGAGAGAGAGAGAGAGAGAGAGAGAGTTTAATATGAAAGACAGAGACATGGAAATGTCATTCTCCTATTATAAGAAATATGAGTCATTCGTTTCCCACAGTCTTAGTCCGTTGGCAGTGGTGCACGCGCGCACGCGCACACACACACACACACACACACACACACACACACACACACACACACACACACACCCTCAGTGCAGGGTTCATGCTTTGATACTTTCTGCATACATTTTACATAACCGCTCGCTCGTAGGACTCATCCTCGGGGCATCTTTGCATTGGTTTGCCACGCGGTCACGTTGATGGGCGTGTTCCCCGTGACTACTGTGTTTGTGTATGCCTGTGTAACTATGGTTCCTGACTGCATGCGAACCCAACTGAATAGAACACACCCACGTCACAAGGGGTAGGAAAGTGGGACTGAGTTACTAGGGCCCAAGGTGGTGGAGGGGCCTTAATTATTATTTTATACTTTAGCTATTGAAAAATAGCAGATATACAAGCTCGCAGCGTGGCACCGAGTGCCGCGCTGCGAGCTTGTAGATCTGCTATTTTTGAAAAGTCGTGAAAATGTGTGCAAATCTTTGAATATATGTATTTTTTAAGTGAACATTTGTAACTCAAATTTTGCTTCTGGGGGGGGTCCCTGGAACTCAATATTTTGAGATGGGGTTCCGTGGCCATACCATTTTGGGGGTTCCTTCACATGAAAAGGTTTGAGCTCCACTTGACATAGAAACATAGGTTTTTCAAAAAACCTCAGAAGGATTTGAAATATTCAAAGATTTTCACGATTTTTCAAAAATAGCAGATCTACAAGCTCGCAGCGCGGCACTCGGTGCCGCGCTGTGAGCTTGTATATCTGCTATTTTTCAATAGTTAAAAGCACAGGGGCCCCGCAGTGAATCCTTGTACCCGGGGCCCAGAATTTGGTGTGACGCCCCTGCACCCACACCCACCCAGCCAGAGAGGGTCACCTGTCAGGAATGTGCTCGGGACGGCGTGTCTTCTTCTTGTGTCTTGTGTTGTTGTGACGCACACCTGGCGCCGTGGATTTCCTGGAAGAGGATCAATGCCACCACCACACCTCCCTGAGTTACATAACACACAGAGTTGTACTGAGCAGTACACAGTACACACCTAGTTTACGTTGAACCGGTCTGCACACAGGGGCGTCACAAGGGGGGGGATAGTGGGACTGAGTTACTAGGGCCCAAGGTGAAGGGGCCTTCATTATTTTATAATTTAGCTATTGAAAAATAGCAGATCTACAAGCTCACAGCGGCGCTGTGAGCTTGTAGATCTGCAATTTTTTAAGCAAACATTTTGTAACTCAAATTTTGCTTCTGGGGGGTCCCTGGAAGTAAATATTTTGAGATGGGGGTCCGTGGCCAAATACATATCATTTTGGGGGTCCTTCACATGAAAAAGTTTGAGCACCACTGACATAGAAACATAGGTTTTTCAACCAAAAAAAAAATCAAGATTTTTCAATAGTTAGAGCACAAAATAACGCGTAATAATGCGTTCCCAGTCTAAATGGGTTAAACTCCCTCCCCCTATGAAGAACATTCATGGGGGGCCCACCGTGAATCCTTGTACTCAGGGCCCAGAATTTGGTGCGACACCCCTGTCTGCACATGATGGAGGTTATTACCAGAGCAGCTCATTATATATGGATTTTTGTATTTGTAGTTTTTCATTCTTTCTTTGTACATTTTTGTCTATACGTCTATACAGCGTAATGTTCTTAAAACCTAAGTTTTCAAATTATTGTAGTGGAGTAAAAGTACAATATTTGGATCCGAGATTTATTGGAGTAGAAGTGAAATTATTGCAAATTGGAAATACTCAAGTAAAGTTGGAAAAAAAAAGTAAATGTACTTAGTTACTTTATACCACTCTTCATTTCATATTAGCTATTTCATTCAGAGTTTAGGTCCTATTCTGCAGTGGCTGGCTTGCCTGGCTGGTAACTCTAAACTGTCTAACCCTAAACTTATCTCAGCAAGAGCCGCTGATTGCCACGTCCATGGACGCACTTATCTCTCATCCTATCCTCAGTAAAACAAATACAAAGTATTATAGGCTACCAAAACCGCCCCACCGAGCCAGTGAGCGTTAGGTCGGCGGAAAAGAATTTGGCGAACGGACTTGTTACCATCTCCGTACATGGAGTTCAGTGCTCATAGGGACCTACACACAAAGCCAGACGTAGGAGCGATTAGCACCGCTTAAAAACATTGTGACCAGTATTTATTTATGGATGAAAAGTACAAAAAATATTCTACTCACACACACACACACACACACACACACACACACACACACACATACACACACACACACGCACGCACACACACACACACACACACACACACAGCGGTATAGCTGCTCAAATTCACCGCTCCTCTTTCGAACTGAGGTTTGATTTATTCAGTTGGAAACGTGTGAGTCCTTCTCACTCCCTGTTTCCCCCCTTTTTCTCCCACAGAAGACAGAAGTCCGGTGTCTCCTGTTACCATCACATCCTTAGAGGATCACCTCACAGTCACCTGCAGGTGTCTCCTGTTACCATCCCATCCTTAGAGGATCACCTCACAGTCACCTGCAGGCTGGAAGCCTCACGTTGGTGCACGATCTGATCTGCTACCCCCGTCCACCCGGCCTCGTCCTGATCGCTAAGCTTTGTGGAGAAGTCATGGAGAACTGACCGGCCCGCGAGGAGACAGACGCCAGGCTCCCTCCGCGCCGCAGCCATGGCAGGGTTCAAACGCGGACACGATGGGAAAATCGCCGGACTGTACGACCTGGACAAGACGCTGGGCCGCGGACACTTTGCCGTGGTGAAACTCGCCAGGCATGTCTTCACCGGGGAAAAGGTACGCCTGCTCTAAAATGTCTGTTTTTAACCGTGGTTCTCAACCTGTGGTCCCCAAGGGGGGCCCCAGATTATTTAGGGGGGGTCCCCAGATGATTACCTTATTGTGCAACACTGTTTTCTCACTCAACAGTAAACAAACCAACATAGAGTCTAAGTCATACGGTACATGGGCAACTGGCGGCCCGGGGGCCACATGCGGCCCCCACCTTCACTTAATGCGGCCCTCAGGTTAATACCGGAATACTGATATATTATTGATTTCAGCTGTTACAATTCCAAACATGACCTGCTTTAATTCCGTCAGTCTATATTAGTAGCTTAATGACTAAAGTAGTATTAAAATGTTTTTTCTTTTTTTTTTAATGTCAATTCAATACATTTGTATTTAAGTTCATACATTTAATGTGAGTGTATAACTAAATGCGTTTGAAAGAGGATATCAATTAAAAAATAACAAAAAATTATTCAGGATTCGAATTCAAAATAAGCTAAAATAGCCTCGCATCGCAGCAGGAGATACTAGAATGCCAAAGTAAGAAGTAGCAATATGTAATGTGGCCCTCTGGAGTGAAGGTGGAAATATAGTGGCCCTCGCCATCGTCAAAGTTGCCCACCTAAGTGTATAGCACATTTTCTAAAGTGACAATTTAAGGACTTTTTTAACACCTCTGAAATGACAAACTAAACATTGGCTAAATTGTCAAATATTAGAGGCAGAAATTGTGAAAATAGCCGATCTACATGCTCACAACGCCTCACAGTGATCGGCTATGGGCTAGATCGGCTATTTTCACAACAGAACCGTGATATACAACATGTAATTCCTCAACTCTTTAAGTGCTCCTCGGGGTGGGGGTCCTCAGTTAAAATATTATTATTTTGGGGGTCGCTGCCTGCAAAGGTTGAGAACCACTGGTTTATAACATGTAGGTATGTGTGTACGCCCCTTTGACCCCCACTGCTCTGTGGGGGTCAAAGGGAGGCCAGGATCAACAGGTGGCCCACGCAAAGGTCATAACCACATGAACCCTGGTGTCCCTACTAAGGGCATGATATAATAGGCGAAAGCAGGCGAACATTCTGCTAAAAGAGCAGTGCTACAAGCTAGATCGTCTATTTTTGGCAAAAACATTTCATGTAGAGGGAAGAAAGAAAGAAGTACAGACACCCTAGTGAACCAAGTACATACTGGATAGGGTTTAAGTGGTTATTAAATTGGTGATGCATTGGTGACTTCACTTGAAACCTTGGTGTGGTTCTGGACAGCCAGCTATCATTCAAGGCACACATTGTATCAGTCACCCGCTCCTGTAGGTTCACACTCTATAAATAACATCCGTAGAATCAGACCCTTCCTCACCCAGGAGGCAGCCCAGCTCCTCATCCAGACATCTGTCATATCAAAACTTGACTATTGTAACTCTCTCCTCTGAACTTAAGTCTCTCCAACTGATCCAAAATGCCGCGGCATGACTGGTCTTCAACCAGCCAAAATTCTCATATATCTCCCCCCCTTCTCCGCTCCCTCCACTGGCTCCCGAACTGAAGACTCACCTCTTCAGACTCCACCTAAACCCATAGCACTTACTGTTACCGTAAAATCTACTGAAATGTGTTAATTAAACACGTTTCAATTTGTCATCTGACACCCTGCTGTTACTGTGAAAACGATGCAGTCCAAAGCTGTTAGCCAGTCAGATGTTCAGAACACACACATACATATCGTCGCTGTCGGGCAGAAACCTTGTATCTCCAAGTTTCAAATGTGTACTTTCTTTCGCAATAAAGTCCTGCTTCATCATACAAGGCCGTCGCACAAAAGTAGTGAAAACAGCAGATCTACAAGCACACAACGCCTCGCACCGCGAGGCGTTGTGTGCTTGTAGATCGGCTCTTTTCACTAGTTTAAATCATTTTTAAAATGAGAAATGCAAAACAAACGGTTTTGGACATACAAGGTTGTCACCCGACAACGACGATATGCCGCTTTTGTACAGCGAAGTAGCCTGATAAGATAAGTAAAATGTTTCACCAAAGATCAAGGGCCCCAAAAAGAAAATCCAAGCTACAGAGAGAAAAAGAAAACGAAAGGAGCAGGGAGGTGATTGCCAAGTGTCTCGGCCAAAACATTGTGTGATGAAGCTCCAGGCCAGGCTGAATGAATGTGGCAAAGGTCAGAGTAGCAAATAAAACATTAGATAGCAGCTCATCGTCTTACTAAGTGGGGCTGCCAGGGTGCTTTCACTATTGAAAGATAGCAGTCGCGCTGCGAGCTTGTAGATGATCTGCTATCTTTGAAAAAAATTGATTTCTTTGAATATATCCTTTTAAAAGCGAACATTTGTAACTCAAATGTTTGCTTCTGGGGGGTCCCTGGAACAACATATTTTGAGATGGGGGTCGGCGGCCAAATACACGTAATTTAGAAGACATTTATAGAATCGGGTCAAAAATATTCAAAGACTTGTATACTTATATATTCAAAGGGGTCTTCAACGTTTTCAGGCCAAGGACCCCTTGGTTGAGAGAGAGATGAAGCAGGGACCCCCACAACCTTTTCATAGATTACATATAGTTTCATTGTTTGACAGCGCAATCATCAATGTATTCTGGATTCATGTCAATTTCAGATATTCAACCACTTGAACCGTCAATACTTAATAAACATGACCTTTCACTCTGTACTTAGTCTGCTCTTTTTCCCCCTCTACACCAAACCTCTTTGCTGAAAATAGACGATCTACAAGCTCAGTTCTACAGTTCTCAGAATATGGACAATAGGGTTCAAGTTGTTAATATAAAAAGTATTGGAAGATTTGGAGGACCCCCTGTAGTAACTCTGAGGACCCCCAAGGGGTCCCGGACCCCCTGTTGAAGACCCTTGCTATATACTTCATTGACCGGAGTCCCCCAGGAGTCTATTCTAGGCCCTTTCCTTTTTCCCCCCTCCACACTATGAAAATAGCTGGGAGGGTGCAAACGCCTCCTACAGGTTGGTCAGGGGCGTCAATTGGGTATGGCAGGGGTATGCAGCTGCCATACCCTGGGTCCAGGGGGAAATAAAAGTTACCTTTAAATGTTTCTTTGTCTATCTGTGCTGGTTATTATGTTGTTCAATTACAGTAAAATAACTACAAATGCAAAATTCTACAAAATGGTCACTTTAACAAGGTATTATAATTATATTCTACACACTCGGACTCGTATTCTCCGTACGGCAGGTCAGCTGCACAGGTGCAATGCATTATTGTTAATTGTGGCACGTTTACTATAACATGCCAAGCTTAGCTGCACAACCGTTCCAGGCTGCCATATATCCAGCCCAAGATACCGTAGAAACGGGCGGAAAATAGAATTTACTTCTTAAAATAAATGTATCGTGGCAACATGACTGGTGTCTCGCACGTGCGCGAAGGCGCGCGCGCAAGACACCAGTCATGTTGCCATACCTTAGCTTTTTTCTGAACGGACTCCACTGAGGTTGGTCAGGGTGCCTGTTCTGTGGGTTGTGGAACCGAGCGTCACTTCCCCCCTGTGACATTCCTCCGTGTGGATTGGAATTGGAAGAGACCCATGGTTGTCCATAGCCGCCCACATGGCCATCTGTACTGGTTGGCAGTGACAGGGACAGGGACTACACGGGAGTGGAAAAAAAATCGGCATAGTGGCTAAATTGAGAGAAAAAGAGAAAAGGTTATTGGGGGGAAAAGATTGAATTTCGAAGAGTGAATGTATCTTGCAGAAACTTCTTCAGTCAATGTTTGATTTTTTGCTTTGCTTTAATCGCCGCATAGTCATCCTTGTTTCGTTTCATGGTAAAAGGAGGGATATATCTGTCACAGACTCACAGTCTAATTTTAAAGACATTCTCTGTGTTTTGAAATAACTAGCTTGACCTTTGTGCTTTATAACCATATTGAGTATATCGTCGTTGTCGGGTGGAAACCTCGTATCTCCAAGTTTCAAATTTGTACGTTCTTTCACAAAGTAAAGCCCTGCTTCATTATACAAGGCCGTCGCACAAAAGTAGTGAAAACAGCCGATCTACAAGCACACAACGCCTCGCGGTTGTGTGCTTGTAGATCGGCTGTTTTCACTAGTTTGAATCATCTATCTATAAATGCGACAAATCTCTGTCTGTCTGTCTGTCTGTGTGTCTGTAATCCGCGTATCTCGAGAACCGTTCGTCCCACCGGCTTCAGATTCGGCACGCGCGTTCCCCGCCGCGGCACGGAGTGCAGTGCCGGGTCTCGACCCGACCCGACGCGCGGTTTTCCCGAACCGGAGATCTCCATAAATGGGCATAAAATGGACGCAAATGGCATATATGGGCATAAAATGTACGCAGAATCACAAAGATCTCCATATACGGGCATAAAGGGACACAGACAGACAGATACAGAGATCTCCATATATGGGCATGAAATGGATGCAAATAGACAGATATCTCCATATATGGGCATATGGGCATAAAATGGACCCAGAACTATATCTGCAGTGATCTCCATATATGGACATAAAATGGACGCTGACAGACAGACAGATAACAGATATCTCCATATATGGGCATAAATGGACACAGGCAAACAGATGGTCAAAACGGGTCCTATGACAACAGGTATAATGGGGTTTGCATTAAAGGGCGGGGCATTCATTCCCTATTTACATCGTTCCCGAGTTGGCCAGGTCGCCGACTAGACGCTGGGCCGCCCAGCTTCTAGTTTTTAAAATGATAAATGCAAAATGAACGGTTTTGGACATACAAGGTTTCCGCCCGACAACGACGATATGTACGGTATGAAAAAAGAAGAACTCAGTCTATATAACTGGATTTGAAAATGCTTCCTAGAGAATCCTCCTGTGTTACTACAAGGCTAATAGCCAAGAGCTTATTTGAAATTGCTTGTGTTGGTTGCATAAAGGGTGGGTGCGTGGTGTGAGTGCGTAGTGATGTTTCCATGTGCTGTTGTTTTGAGCAGCCAGTAGTCCGAATCGCCAGTGAACGCTAACCTGCCGTCGCAAAACGCTAACCTGCCGACGCAGGTGAATGCTAACCTGGTGAATAAGTCTAAACTCTAAACCTTAACCCTAACCCTAATCATAACCCTTACCAGAGTACTGGGGATTCTAAACAGCGGGACATCGAAACATCGAGATTTTGCCTTGCGGTGTTAGTGCAGGAATGGTTATTCATACAGTAGGTCCATAATTCATAATGCCTGGCCCCATGGTTAGTTACTATAGTTTGTCTTAGTTCATGCATTAGCTATTATCATATTACATGTGAATAGTGGGCTGAATTAACCAATTAGAAGGGAATCAAATGCAGAGATACCCCCAGATGATTTACTTAATGTGCAACATTGTTTTCTCACTCAACAGTAAACAAATCAACATAAAGTGTATGTGTATAGAGGGTATCTGTTACATGTCTAAAGTGCCAATTTAAGGACTTTTTAATACATTTTCAAATTGTCAAATATTATTGAAAATAGCTGATCTACATGCTCACGTTGTGAGCATGTAGATCGGCTATTTTCACAATAGAACCGTGTTATACCAAATGTAATGCCTCAACTCCTTAGTGCTCGTCAGGGTGGGGGGTCCCCAGATCAAATAGGATTATTTTGGGGGTCTTGTCCTGAAAAAGGTTGAGAACCACTGGTATTCTATCACGACTGATATGACACCCGTGCCCCCTTACAGGTGGCGGTGAAGGTGATTGACAAGACCAAGCTGGACGCGGTGGCGCGCGGCCACCTCTTCCAGGAGGTGCGCTGCATGAAGCTGGTGCAGCACCCCAACGTGGTGCGCCTCTACGAGGTCATCGACACGGCCAACAAGCTCTACCTCATCCTGGAGCTGGCCGACGGAGGAGACATGTACGACTGCATCATGAAGCACGAGGGAGGCCTCGCCGAAGAGGTGAGGGTGGTGCCGACCGGGCAGGGCCGGTTCCTGGCATAAGCAATATAAGCGGTCGCTTAGGGCCACAACCAATACGGGGGCCACATCACAGGAAGACGTTTTTTTTTTTTTTTTTTTTTTTACTTATTGTTACATTATGTCATGAATCCCCTATCCAAAAACTAGCGTTATTATTCTAATATGCCCTCCCCCTTCCTCCTTCCTCATAATCCCCAACTTCACTCTAGGCCTGGCTGCCTTGATTCATGAGCAAGTCAATATGCCTCCAAAATGAAAATTTCAATCTGTTGCGCAGATTATTTTAGGTGGCCTCAGTGGGGGGCCACCTAAAATAATCTTGCATAGGGCCACCTGAGCCCTAGAACCGGCACTGCGACCGGGGGTAGGGATGGGACGATAAGCCATGTTATCGTTTATCGTGATAACATAAAACACTCGCGATAAATGTATCGCAAGGATTTAATTGATCGTGATATCGTCCTCCGTCATGCACTGGGATCGATTCACCTTTCATTTGCAGAGCTGCATATCCGGTACCACTTAAACCCTCTCTAATTGGTAAAAGGTACTTATAATATACTGTACGTACTTGATACAGTCTTTTTTTTCACTCTCTATCAAATGTCTTCCACTATCAAAAAAATAGCCAATCTACAAGCTCACAGCGCATCGCGTTGCAACGTGTTGTGAGCTTGTAGATCTGCTATGTTTTTGGCAAATGTTCCGCCCCAGGATAGTGGATTTTGATTATCGCGATAATATCGTAAATCACGATTGCTTTTGTCACAATAATCGTGATATGACATTTTCAGATCGTCTGGGACTGGGTAGTAGTGTAAAACCAAACCTTCAAGGACCCCCAAATAGCCATAGTCGGTGTCTGCGCAATCCAATTTGAATTGAATATCATTATTTTTCTCCTAGAGTATTACCGCATGTGTATACATATAGGGTTTTTTATAACTGCGATATTATTGAATGTTTTCTTTGCTTGCTATTTATTATGTCCATGAATTAAATACAGAGGGCTTCCAACGTAAAAAAGACTGTTAAAGGTCTTATTTGGGATGTTCCTTTTAGGCAGGGTGTTTAACTGTACTTGTACTGTACTACATTCCAATTGTATTGACTATACTTGTACTGTTCTCCATTTTTGTCTAATTAAATAATCAATCAATAAACATTGCCTGAATGCACATACTAGTTTGAGAGAGTTGCATCACTCCCCTAATTCTCGGTGTGCCCCATCATCATTCTTCCCCCCCCAGGAGGCCAAGTGTTACTTTGCTCAGATCGTTCACGCCATCTCCTACTGCCACCGGCTGCACGTGGTGCACAGAGACCTGAAGCCAGAGAACGTGGTGTTCTTTGAGAAGCAAGGGCTCGTCAAGCTCACCGACTTTGGCTTCAGCAACCGCTTCCAGCCGGGGACCACCCTCAACACCTCCTGCGGCTCCTTGGCCTACTCTGCCCCCGAGATACTGCTGGGGGACGAGTACGACGCTCCTGCCGTGGGTGAGTGTGTGTGTGAGAGAGAGAGAGAGAGAGACTGTGTGTGTACTGTACAGGACAGAGTGAAAGATACCAAACATGTCCAAACATGTGTGAGAGAGGAAGAGAGAGAGAGAGAGAGAGTGACAGAGAAACATTGCCATTTAGAAGATTGACTTCCATTATTCTAAATGGAGGTGTCACCTAAACCTAGGTTACACATCTCCATTCAGAAACATTCACATCTCCATTCAGAAACATTATTTCTCCATTATTCTAAATCAGGGCTAATCAGCTTTAAGATGGCTCAGGGGCCACTCAGCAAAATATCAAAAGTCCAAGGGCTGCAAGCTATAAATGACAGTCCTATTTTGGACGTTTATATCATGATTTTGTAACACACTTCAAGGCTTTAGACGCTTTAGACACTGAATACTAGCCTAGTGAAATGCTAACCTGCCGCCGATGCTGGTTAATGCTAACCTGGTGAAATGCTATCCTGCCGACGCTGGTTAATGCTAACCTGATAAAATGCTCAGACTCTGTTTCTAAGTGGTGATGTTTCTAAGTGGAGAACTGCCCCCACAGAGCGACAGAGAGACTTTCAGGAATAAGCAGTACAAAGTGATTTTTTTAACAGTGGTAGTTATTTCTGTCCACACATTTGTGTGTGTGTGTGTGTGTGTGTGTGTGTGTGTGTGTGTGTGTGTGTGTGTGTGTGTGTGTGTGTGTGTGTGTGCGTGCGTGCGTGCGTGCGTGTTCCAGTGTGTGTGTAGTCCAGTGTTTCTCAAACATTTACATTTCAAGGTCTCCCCTTAACTCTGACAGTGTACAAACGGAACGGGTCCATTTGGTTCCATTTGTACACTGTCAGAGTTACAGACTTGTATGGGCCCATTTAGACCCCCATAAAGGAACCCACAGAGTGCCTGGAATCCACTTTGAGAACCACTGCTCTAGCCTGTGCTGTAGCTGTGCTTGTTTTCACCGCTGGTTGACGTCACGTTGAGTCCATAGTCCATTGTGTGTTCCCAGTAGAAGAACAGGGAACGCTGCGTCCTCTGATAGCCCTACACAGAGACCATGTAACCGATATGACCCCATTGTACATCTTGGCAGAGAGACGGACAACTTGACACACTATCAGCCAGCTGATAGGATGCAAGGACGTGTTGCAAGGGTCATGTACGCCAGTGTGTTTATAAACTACATTCTATCCATGCAACAGAACACGTCCATAGCACTTTAGTTTGCTTTTAGGACACGGTTTTAGGACATTTTCTTTAGGACAAGATTTTAACTCATTCTGTGCCGTTTGCGTGATGTCACGCGATAAGTACTCGAGTACTTACAGTGCCGAATGCGTGATGTCGCGCGAAAAGTAATAAATTACTGTAACGTTGAGTACATTACCGAGTAGAATGGCCGGATGTCCGGAGACGAAAATCCGCGCTGATTTGTCATCATCACGGCTCCACGAGCACACAATAGTCATCCCATAACATTGAGGTGGACGGGGGATCTCATCTTTAATGTCCATTATCTCAAAACTACACTTTAGAAGCGAAGATGGAGGCAGATGCTCGCTTATATAACACATGTATAAAAGCTCCAACGCAATCCAGCATGGCACCACGTAAACAACGATCGGTTCCGGCGCACGACCCGATGACGTCAGACCGGAAGTGATCACGCGGTGCACTTCTGGGCCTTCAAAATAAGAGAGTGCAAGTGGACGGAGCCTGCGGGAGGCACTCTGGACATCATTGCGACCGAAAATCGCGGGCACAAAATGAGTTAATACTTACATCCTCTGGCCTATACTGCACACGTACACGAGAGTAACCTTCTTTGGTTTCTGTGTGTGTGTGTTATGTGCTTGTGTATGTTTTTTTTTTGTTTTGTTTTTTGCTTTTTACCCACTTTCTCTCCCCAATTATGCCAATTATTTCCTCCCACATACATTTGTGTGTGTTGTCACTGCTGTTGTATCCTACTGGCTCACCTGCCAGTGAGGAGCCCCCACCGGGAGGACGTACTGTTGTATCCTACTGGCTCACCTGCCAGTGAGGAGCCTCCACCGGGAGGACGTACTGTTGTATCCTACTGACTCACCTGCCAGTGAGGAGCCTCCACCGAGAGGACGTACTGTTGTATCCTACTGGCTCACCTGCCAGTGAGGAGCCCCCACCGGGAGGACGTACTGTTGTATCCTACTGACTCACCTGCCAGTGAGGAGCCCCCACCGGGAGGACGTAAAGAGCCTCTGTCCTACTCCTCCCGCCCAACACTCCCTGCTGACAGGATACACGCGGTATCAATTATCACCCTCCCTCTCCCGAACACATCAACTTTGATGATGGAGAGGCCCACTATATTTCCACACTCACTCCAGAGGGCCACATTTCATATATTTTAACCTTTTTGGTGCCCTACTCTGCCCTACGTTATTCTGTCACACGAAAGTAGCAAAAATAGCCGATCTACAAGCTCAAAAGGCGTGACTCGTTTTGAGCTTGTAGATCGTCTATTTTTGCTATTTTTGAATTGGAATCCTGAATCATTTTTTGCTATTTTTGAAGTGCAATTTCAAATTTCAAAATGCATTTAGTTATACAGTGTACTTATGTTAACTTTATGAACTTAAATATACATTTGACATAAAAAAGACAATATTTGGTTTAATCCTTGTTAAGCTACTACTATGTGTACTATGTGTACTAAGTACTATGTGCACACATTTTCAAAACTTTTTAAAAATAGCAGATCTGCTATTTTTCAATAGCTAAAGTATAGAATAATTAAGTCCCCTCCACCCTATGTGTGTCATATCTGCCACGTGCAACTCCAAAGCCTTCAAGCCAAACAGGAATGTAATTGTCAACGACAAAGAACACAATTAAATCATTATTCCCAATTATTTGAGTGGCAATTAATCGTCATGTAAAATGTCCTAATCGTGACAGCCCTAACAGGGACGCTAGGGTTCATGTAGTTATACGTGACTGTCTTCTGCTCTGGGTGATCCTCCCTGTGCGTAGTTATACGTGACTGTCTGACAGAGTACAGCATCTTGCAATGGGCCTGGTGTACAAGATACACTACACCTCCAAGATACCCATGTACCTGACAAACTACTTCTTAAAGGTCAAGGATGTTCACGATCACAACACCAGATAGGCAGCTCCACTAATCATCATCAACGTAGATTTAACACTAAACAAGGCTCTAACTCGTTCTCCTGCTACACCATCAACATGTGGAACGCCCTTCTTCCACAAGCCCTAAAGGAGAGCAAATCCCTAGCCTCCTTCAAAATTGGTATGAAAAGTCACCTTCAGACAGCTGCTACCCGTGACTTGTAAATAGACTAAGCCCCCATGTCCCCCCCCCCCCCCCTTTTTCTTTTTTTTGTTTTTGATGTTATGCTTTTGAAACTGATATTATCCTAGATAAAGTACTATGTTCTATCCGTCTGTCTTTCAATGTTATATGAGATACTTAAAGTGTGGTTCCTGTGGAAATAAGCCTCGGCTTTCTAGGATCTCCTTTTAGTTGACCTTGTACCAGTGATTTGTACTGTCATGAAACTGTACTTTTTTCTATTGCAAACTTCTAATAAATTCTTCAATCAATCAATCAATGTCTTCTGCACTGGGTGATCCTCCCTGTGCTCCTTCTCCCTCTCTCTCCCTCTGACAGCAGAGAGGATCGTTGCTCGGCCACAGTTGAGATATTGAAAGTGAAATGTAACAGAAGTGAAACAAAACAAAACAGAAGCGTGGAGACGGTTCTGGCGTTCCGAGCGGGAGAGAGATCATTCTTCCCTAGCCAGAGGCCTTTACATTACAGCAAGAGAGATATATATATATATCGTTGTGGTCGGGTGGAAACCTTGTATGTCCTAAACCGTTTGTTTTGTAGTTATCGTTTTTAAAATCATTTAAACTAGTGAAAACAGCCGATCTACAAGCACACGACGCCTCGCACCGCGAGGCGTCGTGTGCTTGTAGATCGGCAG
>NC_137819.1:62255258-62258673 GCF_963921795.1 Nannobrachium achirus
CAGTTTGTTGCTGTGTGCCAGTTTGTTGCTGTGTGCCAGTCTGTTGCTGTGTGCCAGTTTGTTGCTGGTGTGCCAGTTTGTTGCTGTGTGCCAGTCTGTTGCTGTGTGCCAGTCTGTTGCTGTGTGCCAGTCTGTTGCTGTGTGCCAGTCTGTTTGCTGTGTGCCAGTCTGTTGCTGTGTGCCAGTCTGTTGCTGTGTGCCAGTCTGTTGCTGTGTGCCAGTTTGTTTTGCCTGTGGTGGCCAGTCTGTTGCTGTGTGCCAGTCTGTTGCTGTGTGCCAGTCTGTTGCTGTGTGCCAGTTTGTTGCTGTGTGCCAGTCTGTTGCTGTGTGCCAGTCTGTTGCTGTGTGCCAGTTTGTTGCTGTGTGCAGTTGTTGCTGTGTGCCAGTCTGTTGCTGTGTGCCAGTTTGTTGCTGTGTGCCAGTCTGTTGCTGTGTGCCAGTCTGTTGCTGTGTGCCAGTTTGTTGCTGTGTGCCAGTCTGTTGCTGTGTTGCCAGTTCTGCTGTCTGTTGCTGTGTGCCAGTTTGTTGCTGTGTGCCAGTCTGTTGCTGTGTGCCAGTCTGTTGCTGTGTGCCAGTCTGTTGCTGTGTGCCAGTCTGTTGCTGTGTGCAGTCTGTTGCTGTGGCCAGTCTGTTGCTGTGTGCCAGTCTGTTGCTGTGTGCCAGTCTGTTGCTGTGTGCCAGTCTGTTGCTGTGTGCCAGTCTGTTGCTGTGTGCCAGTCTGTTTGCTGTGTGCCAGTCTGTTGCTGTGTGCCAGTCTGTTGCTGTGTGCCAGTCTGTTGCTGTGTGCCAGTCTGTTGCTGTGTGCCAGTCTGTTGCTGTGTGCCAGTTTGTTGCTGTTGTGCCAGTTTGTTGCTGTGTGCCAGTCTGTTGCTGTGTGCCAGTCTGTTGCTGTCGTGCCAGTCTGTTGCTGTGTGCCAGTCTGTTGCTGTGTGCCAGTTTGTTGCTGTGTGCCAGTCTGTTGCTGTGTGCCAGTCTGTTGCTGTGTGCCAGTCTGTTGCTGTGTGCCAGTTTGTTGCTGTGTGCCAGTCTGTTGCTGTGTGCCAGTTTGTTGCTGTGTGCCAGTCTGTTGCTGTGTGCCAGTCTGTTGCTGTGTGCCAGTCTGTTGCTGTGTGCCAGTCTGTTGCTGTGTGCCAGTCTGTTGCTGTGTGCCAGTTTGTTGCTGTGTGCAGTCTGTTGCTGTGTGCCAGTCTGTTGCTGTGTGCCAGTCTGTTGCTGTGTGCCAGTTTGTTGCTGTGTGCCAGTCTGTTGCTGTGTGCCAGTTTGTTGCTGTGTGCCAGTTGTTGCTGTTGTGCCAGCTGTCGTTGCTGTGTGCCAGTCTGTTGCTGTGTGCCAGTCTGTTGCTGTGTGGCCAGTTTGTTGCTGTTGTGCCAGTCTGTTGCTGTGTGCCAGTTTGTTGCTGTGTGCCAGTTTGTTGCTGTGTGCCAGTCTGTTGCTGTGTGCCAGTTGTTGCTGTGTGCCAGTTTGTTGCTGTGTGCCAGTTCTGTTGCTGTGTGCCAGTCTGTTGCTGTGTGCCAGTCTGTTGCTGTGTGCCAGTCTGTCTGTTGCCTGTGTGCCAGTCTGTTGCTGTGTGCCAGTCTGTTGCTGTGTGCCAGTCTGTTGCTGTGTGCCAGTCTGTTGCTGTGTGCCAGTCTGTTGCTGTGTGCCAGTCTGTTGCTGTGTGCCCAGTCTGTTGCTGTGTGCCAGTCTTGTTGCTGTGTGCCAGTCTGTTGCTGTGTGCCAGTCTGTTGCTGTGTGCCAGTCTGTTGCTGTGTGCCAGTCTGTTGCTGTGTGCCAGTCTGTGCTGTGCCAGTTTGCTGTGCCAGTCTGTGCTGTGTGCCAGTCTGTTGCTGTGTGCCAGTCTGTGCTGTGTGCCAGTCTGTTGCTGTGTGCCAGTTTGTTGCCGCCTGGAAGGTAGCACCAGAGCAGTGTAATGAGAGTGGCGACACGCGTTGAACTCGCCGCAGACCGGAAGTGGCTTCGCATGGAGTCCTAGTGAGCCTCTGCCCCGTCCGCCCCCATTCTAGCAGAGTCATTAATTCGTTGGAAGTAGACCAAATCACGTCTTTTTCACCATTTTAACGCATTCACAGGCCTCTCTAAGGTAGATAACATTATTAAAAAGGGTGAAGAAGACGTGATTTTAGTCTACTTACCAGCGAGTGAAAATGAATGGGGCGGACGGGGCAGAGGCTCGCTAGGAATGAGACAGGCTCCATGCGTGCATACATGTGTGCGCATGCGTAAGCTAGGCTAAGCTAGCTTCCCACCATAGAGTAAATAGGCTTTCCGCGTTTACTACTGGGAGTCGACGGAAGTGTCGCCACTCTCCATACACTGCTCTGGGTAGCACTATGCCCAAAATACTGCTAGATTTGATACAGGTACACGTGACGAAACAGGTACACGTGACGTCCTCCTGTCCCTTTCAGAGCTCCCCGTGAGATGTGCTTGGTCGATAAAAAAGACATCCATTTTGGCCTCTTTGAGCTTCTGCCGCATTCCTGTGCGGTGCAAGGAGAAGACTTGTTATTTAGTTCCTAGCGGCAGTGAAAGATGGTGAATGCAGATCTTGGCCTGCTCTTAGATAGTGTCAGACAAAATGGAAGGGGTGGTTGATTAACTGTGAATGTCACATAGCACTAACTCTAGTTTATGCTCAGCAGCCGTTGCAGTGGCGGCAGTTCAGCAAAAGCTAGGGTTTTGTCAGTTTTTTTCCCCTGGGTTTCTATGGTTTCTCGGGCTGGATATGGCAGCCTGGAACGGTTGTTCAAGTGCAGCTAAACGTGGCATGTTAGTAAACGTGCCACAATTAACAATAATGCATTGCACCTGTGCAGCTGACCTGCGGAACCTGGGAATATACCATTCTGACGAGATGGGGAGAATACAAGTGTGGAGAATATAATTATAGCACCTTGTTAAAGTGACCATTTTGTTACATTTTGCATTTGTAGTTATTTTACTGTAAATTTAACAACATAATAAACCAGCACAGATAGAAAAAGAGACATTCACGGATTTATATTTAAAAGTAACTTATTTTCCCCCCTGGACCCAGGGTATGGCAGCTGCATACCCTTGCCATACCCAATTGACACCCCTGCAGCCATGTGCAGTTAACGACAGCGCTGTTAAAGACAGTTCGCCCTCCTGGCCCCCAAACTGTGGGATAAACTCCCTGTCGCACTAGAATCTACAGACTCACTCCCTAGCTTCCATTAGAACTACAGACTCACTCCCTAGCTTCCATTAGAACTACAGACTCACTCCCTAGCTTCCATTAGAACTACAGACTCACTCCCTAGCTTCCATTAGAACTACAGACTCACTCCCTAGCTTCCGCCGTGGACTGAAGACTCACCTCTTCAGACTCCACCTAAACCCATAGCACTGGGGTTCCAAACATTTTTGTCTCAGGGCACCCCATAAATATTCT
>NC_137819.1:62258873-62306373 GCF_963921795.1 Nannobrachium achirus
GGAGACAGCAGCAGGCAGCGATGCATAAGCCCCAGGCCGCTGCATCCTAGGCTAGTGTATATTTCCGGAAGCGGCTCCAATCAAATAGGATTCATGCTTCATGTTTATATTTAATTTCTAGGTCACCTTTATTATCTACAGTACATGGTTGGCCAACATATCCAGCTCACCAGGCTCACTCCACTTATCTGCCGTCCGCTCTCTGATTCTGTTGGCTGGGTCTATTTTTGTTTCTTTTGCTGCCACCTTTGTCGTTGTGTTGCATACAGGGACGTGCTGGCCATTGGGAAAAGCGGGAAAACTCCCGAACGGCCGGTTCATTCCCGGCCGGTCAAGGCGGCCATTAGGAAAAAAATCAATATAAAATGTCGGCGTTCGTTCCATTTTGGGGGCTGGGCGGCTAACAAAGTATATCGTCACTGTCGGGGAGAAACCTCGTATCTCCAAGTTTCAAATTTGTAAATTCTTTCGCAAAGCAAAGCCCTGCCGATCTACAAGCACACAACGCCTCGCGTTGTGTGCTTGTAGATCTGCTGTTTTCACTCGTTTAAATCATTTTTAAAATGATAAATACAAAACAAACGGTTTTGGACATACAAGGTTTCTACCCGACAACGACCCACTGGCTTGTCATTTGTCATTGTCTGAAATGGCAAATCTTTGAGTAGCAGCAGCGCTATAGAGAGAGATCTCTCTCTATAGCACGCAATGCAGGCCTCTCCAACTCTTTTTCCCGGGCTGAATCAGGGGCCCAGCACGTCCCCTGGTGCACACCATGGTTTATGACCGGGATACCAGGGATTGACATCACTGGGCAGTTTCCCCCGCCACCTTTTAATGATTGGACCGATTGACAGCCAATGACATATTTGCAAATTCGTTCCCATGCTCTGGGCGGGCGGTACACAAATCGATAGTAGAGCCAAACGCAAGCATTTCAGCAGCACAGGGAATGAACGGCAACGGACGAAGACACGCACGCACGCACGCTCACACCACGCACGCTCACACCACGCACGCACGCTCACACCACGCACGCTCACACCACGCACGCTCACACCACGCACGCTCACACCACGCACGCTCACACCAGGCACGCTCACACCACGCACGCTCACACCACGCACGCTCACACCACGCACGCTCACACGCACGCACAGTACATGGATTTCTGTCCCCCCAGCCAGCGCACACCGGCCAGCGAGAGGCGACGTTGTGCTAGCCTGACTGCAAGCGCCAGACTCAATCACACACTTCGTTTTGGGATTGAGTCTGAGCCTGGGGACGGAGATTCTACTTCAGCGGGGGCGGGGTAAAGCCTATTGACGTCACACACACACACACACACACATACACACACAGTCCGTGTGTCGCCAACGGCGACGTGGCGTGACATTGTAAAAATACGTTATTTCTCATAACATATTATATGACTGCATGTTTACGTTGGTATTATACAAAATGGGTATTAAAACGTAATGAAACGGCACTATTGTATTGTTTATTAAAAGAATTCGAGTCGAGTCTGACTCCGCCATGACAGTTTTCACGGACCAATCAGAGTCCACTAGCGGCTCACGTGGGCAGAAGAGCACCAATCAGAGTCCACTACGGAACCTCACGTGGGCAGAACAGCTCCGAAATGAGGGGGCTGGGACCGGACCAGCATACCACGTGCCTCAAGTCTACAGCCCTGATTGGCCCATTCAATGCGCCCGCTCTTCAGGCGCGCTTGAAATAAAATAAAATATCTCCGGGTTCAGTCCACACTACACACCACCCACCAACAGGGGGTGGCGATGTGCGGACTGAAGTATCAGGCTAACGTTGTGCCTGCTCTGCCGAGCTATGTGCCTGGCCAGAGGGTTTACACCGCTTTTTGGAGTGGTGAAAGCACTCCCAATAGACAGGTATATCCGTGGGTATGTCCCTGGGTGGGTGGGTGGGTGGCTGGCTGGCTGGCTGGCCGTGTCCGTAGCCTGGCAATACCTTGAGTGGCCACACACAACACACTAGTTAAAGGAGGGGCGCTGTTTTGTGCAGGCCAGGCACACTCAACACACACACACACATACACGCACGCACGCACGCACGTATGCACGCACGCTGCTCAGATTCACCACTCCACTTCGAACCAAGGTTTGATTTTTGGATCAAATGCAAATGTTGTATTTTATCCCACTGCAACAGTGGGTCTTACTAATGTCATGCCCTGTGTGTGTGTGTGTGTGTGTGTGTGTGTGCGTGCAGACATCTGGAGTCTGGGTGTGATCCTGTTCATGTTGGTGTGCGGCCAGCCACCCTTCCAGGAGACCAACGACAGCGAGACGCTCACGATGATCATGGACTGCAAATACACCGTGCCCCCTCACATCTCCCCTCAATGCACAGAGTGAGTATTCTGAGTAACACACACTGTCACAATCATTACATAATAATCTAGTCTAATTTGCAGTTATTTGACGTAATCGCAATTATTTTGTCATAATCATTTTTTAAAGATGAGTTTTTGGGGGCTTTTATTCCTTTATTGATAGGACAGTAGACTGACAGGAAATGAGGGGAGAGATGGGGAGCGACACGCGGCAAAGGTCGTCCGGATCAGGAATTGAACCGGCGACGCCGCCAGGCATCCATGCCTCTGTGGCAATGCCTAAGTGGTATGCACCTGGACCATTAGGCCAGCAGGCGCCCCATTTGCAAACATTTTCAAAAATAGTGGAAATAGCAGATCTGCAAGCTTGTGAGTGTGAGCTTGTAGATTATATTATTATTTCCACTATCAATGTTCTTTTTTAAGTATAAAGTTGTCAAATATGTCAGTCATTTCTTTGTATATTTAGGTTACGTGTCATATCTGCCATGTGCAACTTCAAAGCCTACAAGCCAACAGAAATGTAATTGTCAACGACAAAAACACAATTAAATCGTTAATCACAATTATCTCAGTGACAATTAATCGTCATGTAAAATGTCATAATCGTGACAGCCCTACACCAGGAACAATATGTTGTTAATTATGTTGTTAATTATAATTGACATTATAACAAGTTTCAAAAACAAACAATACATGAACAAAACAAGACATGCAAGAAACCAAAAGACAAACAAAACGCAAAAAGAAAAACATTTCTCAAATTCGACTCTTATTTTTCGAAAATCCACTATGTGGAAATTATGGTACGCACACACACACACACACACACACACACACACACACACACACGCACACGCACACGCACACACACACACACACACACACACACACACACACACACACACACACAGTGAGTACTCGGTGCAGGTGCTGCATATTTCATGTTTATAGATGTGTTTGGAGATGGAGACCAGAGAAACGGTGGAGAGTGCATTTCTCTTGTCCTCCTTGTCCTCTCTCTCTCTCTCTCTCTCTCTCTCTCTCTCTCTCTCTCTCTCTCTCTCTCTCTCTCTCTCTCTCACTCCCCCAGAGGCGTCAATTGGGTATGGCAAGCTATGGCAGCTGCCATACCTTTCTGCGTTGATTATTCTGTTTAAAATTACTTTAAACTAACTACAATGCAAATTAGAACAGAATTATCGCTTTCACCAGGTATTATATTCTCCACAACACTTGTATCCCCTCTATCTATACTATAATTTTGCGAATGTCTGTCTGAGTGAGTGTCTGTCTGTCTGTCTGTCTGAGTGTCTGTCTGTCACAGCGTTTCTCCTCAGTGGCTGGAGCAATTGATCTGAAATCGCATCACCATTAGCATATGAACACACCTGACATAACTGTGAAGCCCGTTTGTCACTTTCACAAATCATATGCTGTATATTAGCATTTTTATGTGTATCTACTATCTATTCTGCATCTAGCATAGGCATATCTATTCTGCATCTAGCATGGGGCAACATGTTTAACCAGCTCTGTGTGTGTGTGTGTGGTGTGTGTGTGTGTGTGTGTGTGTGTGTGTGTGTGTGTGTGTGTGTGTGTGTCATGTAGATCGGTACACAGTATCTCTGTAGCCTTTAAACAAAACGGGTATTTCTTACATTGATGCTCCTACATATTATCATGCAAGCACCAGAAAGTTACTTTCCATCCCTCATATACTGTGTGCACAGTGCACACCCCATAACCCAGTAAACCACACACTGCACATCATTTCAGAGCTCATATCTTTGAACGGGTAAGGACTAGTCAAACATATAATTTTCGAGATGTCTGAGTGAGTGTCTGTCTGTCTATCTGTCTGTCTGTCTGTCTGTCTGTCTGAAACAGCGTTTCTCCTCAGTGGCTGGAGCAATTGATCTGAAATCGAATCACCATTAGCATACGAACACACCTGACATAACTGTGAAGCCCGTTTGTCACTTTCACAAATCATATGCCGTATATTAGCATTTTTATGGTGTATCTACTATCTATTCTGCATCTAGCATGAGGCATATCTATTCTGCATCTAGCATGAGGCAACATGTTTAACCAGCTGTGTGTGTGTGTGTGTGTGTGTGTGTGTGGGGGGGGGGGGGGGGGGGGGGGGGGGGCGTGGAGGGGGGGGGATTGTCTGGCGCTGTTACAGATGTTGTCCAAAAATCATGCAGATCGGTACACAGTATCTCTGTAGCCATTAAACGAAACGGGTATTTCTTACATTGATGCTCCTACATATTATCATGCAAGCACCAGTTAAAGTTACTTTCCATCCCTCATATACTGTGTGCACAGTGCACATCCCATAACCCACACACTGCACATCATTTCAGAGCTCATATCTTTGAACGGGTAAGGGCTAGTGTTGACAAATGGTTCATTCCCCGGTTCAGTAGGTCAGCACAGGTGCAATGTATTATTGCGACGTAGGTCGCATTTACTACCAAAACCTCCACGGGCTGTCTGTGAGTGAGTGAGTGAGTCAGTCAGTCCGTCACACTTTTGCCCTGCTCAGATCTCCACAACCGTTGCCCCCATCCATGCCAAATTTTGCACACACACTCCTTGACTGCCAAACTACAACCTCCAAGGACCCCCGGAGCCCCAGGGACCCCCAGGTCCCTGGGGGACCCCCAGATGTAAAGAATGACCAAATGTGCTCACACGTCACACTTTTTCCCTGCTCATATCTCCGCAACCGTTGACCCGATCCATGCCACATTTTGCACACACACTCCTTGCCTGCCAAACTACAACCTCCAAGGACCCCCCGAGCCCCAGGGACCCCCAGCTCCCTGGGGACCCCCAAGTGTAAAAAATGACCAAATGTGCAAAAATGACCAAATGACCACCCCAACGGGGCTGCTCACGGGGAATTCCCGGGGACCACCCACTCCTCGTGCTCCAGAACGGATGCAAAAGTGGTGACGCCCCCAGTGGAGGACCCCCTCACTGCAGCTCACATAAAATGCCGATAAGGTCGCTTATCTCCCGATTAGGGAGTCTTACTGGTTGTTAATTAGCAGCAGCAGCAAATGTTTTCAAGCGTGGCAGTCAGTTGTTTAGTTGTGCAATAATGCTATCCACTGATAGTAATCATCATCACGTTACCAGCTCTGGTCCATAGCGTTAGTGGTAGTTCTCCCCAACGCTATGTTCCTCTACCTCCAAAATCCTTGGCAAATCTGGAAAGACCCGTCGTCTGGTCCGAAATAACAAAAAACTGTTTCGCCCCTCACCAAACCAAAGGTATCAGTGGACAGTTGAAAGCTTACTATACTTAGTGGACACGGTCTGAGCCACCCACCGCACGATTAAAATACGTTTCTAGGGCAAAATGAAAAATATTCCACCGGATGGAGACACTCTTCCTGGTTGAAGACTGTTTTTATGAAACAGTGCTTCCAACGTTGCAGAGTTGAATAACACCCAATGAGACAATGCTCTGTGTAATTCGGTCCTCTGACCTGGCAGTAGTGAGTGGGGACCCTGATGGTGACGACAAATTGTGAAAAACTAGAAGAAATGGAGTCTCCATCCGGTAGAATATTTTTCATTTTGCCCTAGAAATGTATTTTAATCGTGTGGTGGGGGGCTCAGACCGCGTCCACTAAGTAGAGTAAGCTTTCAACTGTCCACTGATACCTTTGGTTTGGTGAGGGGCGAAACAGATTTTGTTATTTTCGGACCAGACGACGGGTCTTTCCGGATTTGCCAAGGTTTTGGGAGGTAGAGGAACATAGCGTTAGGGAGAACTCACTAACGCTATGGACCAGAGCTAGCCTGTTACCAAGGTATGGCAACATGTCATGTTGCCATACCTTACCTTTTGCTAAACAGACGCCACTGCTTTCCCCCTCTCTCTCTCTGCCCCCTCCCCCCTGTCCTGCTTTGCTCTGTGCTGCAGTCAGCTGCTGTAGCAGAGATGCAGTGCTGTTAAGTGTGTCTAAAGCGGCCATTAAAATCGGCTCTCTATTTTTAACACTGTGATGTTTTGCATGGCGTTTTGAAAAACCGTCAAGGGCGGATTGATTAGCGTGAATTACATTTTGGACGTGAATACGGGAGAATTGATTTAGATGAATTCCCTCTGAGTCTATAGTTTGTGGGGGTTGTTTATATGTGTGAGTGGAGAATTAAATCAAGCATGTATATACTCTTGAGTAATTAAAATATCTCAAGCTACTTTGGGGTATGTTTTAACTTAATGCGCCGTAGTTTCGCAAACATGGAGCCTGTTAAGCTGGGTTCAAACCTGGATGGTGCGAGCGGCGCGATTACATACAAAGTCAATGCAAAGAAGCGTGACCGGGCACGATGCGACCGGGCACGATGCGACCGGGCACAATGCGACCGGGCACGATGCGACCGGGCACGGCGCGAACCATCCGAACGATGCGGCGCGAACGGTTCCTTCGGTGTCTTCGCCCCCACTTGGAAAAATCCAACTGAAGCGACCTTCGCTTCACCCTCACTCCACCCATCGCGTCCAGACAGCCAATCAGCGTTGATGTTGTCCGGAGACACGGAAATGTTTTTGGTGTTTGGTGTTAGGACTTTCTTCCGGGTGTTTCACCTTGATTCCAACGGGACATGATTTCTTTTTTAAACTTTTGTTTATTGGGTTTTTTAACAAGCATTCATTGTATGAATCAAGAAAATGTTTTAACAATGCTTCGTATATCCCCATTATCACAAAAAACATCTTAATTATATATCATTTCCCCCCCCCCCCCAAACAAGAGAAAAAGAAAAAAAACACTTACAAGAACAATAAGACAAAAAGGAAATAACAACAATAATAATAATAATAAAATAAAATGAACATACAAAATAGACACCTCAGTCCGCTTAACCATACAGGTAGGATTATTGTACAGTATACCCGACAAAGCTCCCGACCTAACACACATTTTTCAGAGTTTACACATCACCAGACCTCGCACAGTGCTTTAATCTGGAATGAAAGGGAAGCGTATCCTATGTAAATATAGGAAGAAAGGACTCCATATTTGGAACTTTTCGCTCGAGCCATTCAAGGAAAACCTAATTTTCTCCAATTTAAGAAAGTAAAGAATATCTCTCATCCAGTGCGTATGTGAGGGCGGGACATGATTTTTAACCAACGCGGACCTGCGCAACCAAAGTGAAGCGATAGAAGCGACTAGAATAGAAGAAATAGCTTCAGGTTTGGAGTGCTTTACACACATGTATATGTTATTCATTCATTATGATTATGAACCTGTATAGCAGACAATATGGCAGCATACATTCCAATGAGCATCCCTCTTGTATCAACTGACCACTAAATCAGTAGATCTCAACCTGTGGGTCAGGACCCCCAGGGGGGGTCCTCAAATTATTTTGGAGGGTCCCCAGATGACTAACTTAATGTGAAACATTGTTTTCTCACACTAGGGTAAACAAACCAACATACAGTTTAGTGTATAGATGTGCACATTTCTAAAGTGACAATTTAAGGACTTTTTAATGACAATGACTAAAATGACAAATTAAACATTGGCCAAATTGTCAAACATTAGAGGCAGAAATTATGAAAAGAGCAGATCTGCTCTTTTCACACAATAGAACCGTGATATCCACCTGTTTCCGACAGAATTTACTGTAGAATTATTTGCGGGACACTTCCGGTTAACAGCAGACATACGGTACAAGCTCACGTCGCGTCGCAGATGCAACCGTTGTGAGCTTGTAGATCACACTCGGCTGCGACACCGGATATGCCACACGCCTTCTGCGCAATGCACAATGGGACGTTGGAAAGTTGTGGATACAAAATGTAATGCCTCAGGGTGTGACCACCGTGACTCTCTCCCTCCAGTCTCATAGGGCAGATGCTGCAGAGGGACCCCCAGAAGAGGGCTTCTCTGGAGCAGATCGAGGGCCACGATTGGCTGCAGGGCGTGGACCCGTCCCCTGCCACCAAGATGTCCACGCCGCTGGTGTCCCACCGCAGCCTGTCCGAAGAGGAGCACGGAGGCATCATCCAACGCATGGTGCTGGGCGGCATCGCAGACCGAGACTCTATAACTGAGTATGACACAGCCCACAGGCCCACACACACACACATACATACACAGTCATACACGCACATTAAAGGTGAATTTTCACTTTTCCTATTTTAAAACCTTTTTTTGGGGTCCCACTTGCACCTTCTATCCTCACAAAGTCCCATTTCTGACCGTTGTGTCTTTCTCTGGTTTTGAGAAGGCGAAGGTTAAAAGTATCCCAAGGGTTCTCAAAACAGGCTATCCAGATTTATTTTTTTTTCAAAATAAACTTAAAAAAAAGAAAAAAAAAAGATTTTTTTTGGGGGGGGGGTTCAGGCCAAAGGTGATACTGCAGCTGAAATGCTCTTGAGAGCCATTCAAAAATGAGAGAAGCTCTCTATTCAGGAGTGGTAATTTAGCCTCAAACCTTTTGAAAAACGTTTTTGGGACATAAACAATATGACATAAATACTTTTTAAATGCATGGTGTATCACCTTTAACATTAGAGCTGGGATACCCGACTGAAAACCTGTGGGGCCCGACAAGCCAGACGGGCTCGGGCTCGGAACGGACGCATTTTCATAATTAATTGTCGGAAGTCGATTCGGGTCGGACATAATTGGTGATATAGCCTCTGCCTGCGCTCGTTATTATTTTTATTACTTAATAATCAACGTAGGCCTACTATTTAAACACGTTCACAAGCCACAGTGTGGTTTAATATTCACATTAAGGGTAACAAGCAGCCATGCACTGCACATTAGAACAAGCTTGCTAGTGAGTGAGTGTAAATCAGTGGCTTCCTCAAAGAAAAAGAAATGAGGGGAAAAAGCGATGGAAACATAAGGTTCCGGCCTCGGTGCGGGTCGGACGCATTTTAATGATTAATGCTCGGACGTGGATTCGGGGCGGACAAAAAACTTTCTGACACGTTTCGGAACGGACAGAAAAAATGGGCCTGATCCCAGCTCTAATTCACACGCACACACACACACACACACACACACACACACACACACACACACACACACACACACACACACACACACACACACACACACACACACACACACACACACACACACACAATGAACATGTGTTTAACGTGTGTGTGTGTGTGTGTGTGCATCAAAAGCAGAGGCATGGATTTTCCCCCCACCGGCCACTGCAAATCTAATCCTGCATACACACAATGTGACTATTGTCACTATTTCCTCTTTTGATTTGGGGATATTTGCAGTCATGCACTACAGTCCATCTGAAGGCAGTCATCAGTTTAACTGTCTGAGTGTCTACCAGCAACCTGCTGCCAGTCATCAGTCCTCTGCTGGGGCCAAATCACATTAGCTTTCAAACCCAGTCACCTCCTTTTCACTCACAGTCAGCATCATGTTCTGGATGCTGAGCAGGTGTGCGTGTCTGTGTGTGTGTGTGTGTGTGTGTGTGTGTGTGTGTGTGTGTGTGCGTGCGTGTGTGTGTGTGTGTGCGCGTGTGTGTGTGTGTGTGTGTGTGTGTGTGTGTGTGTGTGTGTGTGTGTGTGTGTGTGTATGTGTGTGTGTGTGTGTGTGTGTGTGTGTGTGTGTGTGTGCGCGTGTGTGTGTGTGTTCGTGTGTGCGTGCGTGTGAATACAAATGTATCTTTCTCCCTGTCGCTCTCTCCCAATTTCATCTTAATGCAATACTTGCTCCTTTTCTTTGGAAAGAGAGGTCGATAATAATATAACTACATATTGACGCCATTCCGAATGTCAGATTGGGCGGTCTGAGAGGCGTTTCTCAGAAACCGTGCACCCCCAGATGTCCTTAGCTCTCCGAAATAGTTCGGAAAGGAGGTTTTTCCCGATGTCGGAAAGGGGCATGTATTTTACCCATTTAGGCCTAGAATTATTGAATGCTTTAGCTATTGAAAAACAACAGATATACAAGCTCACAGCACCGAGTGCCGCGCTGCGAGCTTGTCGATCTGCTATTTTTGAAAAAAGTCGTGAAAACGTGTGCAAATCTTTGAATATATGTATTTTCAAAGCGAACGTTTGTAACTCAAATTTTGCTTCTGGGTGGTGCCTGGAACTAAATATTTTGAGATGCGGGTCCGTGGCCAAATACATATCATTTTGGGGGTCCTTCACATGAAAAGGTTTGAGAACCACAGACATAGTAGTCTCTCAAGAACAGACTAACTGAGCTCCAGTTGAAGTGAAAAGGATCTTTTCTTTGGCAATGGCTGGCCAGATTGCTGACATAGAAGGTTTTTCAAAAAACCTTAGAAGGATTCAAAAGACAAATTGTCACGATTTTTCAAAAATAGCAGATCTACAAGCTCGCAGCGCGGCACTCGGTGCCGCGCTGTGAGCTTGTATATCTGCTATTTTTCAATAGTTAAAGCATAAAATAATGATACACAATAATGTGTACCCGTTCTAAATGGGGTAACCCTCTCTCTCTCTCCCTCTGCTCGGTCCAGGGCCCTGGAGGCGGACAAGTACAACCACATCACGGCCACCTACTTCCTGCTGGCGGAGAGGATCCTGAGGGAGAGGCAGGAGAGGGAGCAGCACAGCCAGATCAGATCAGCCAGCCCCGGCAAGGCCCAGTTCAGGTACAGATCAGATCAGCCAGCCCTGGCAAGGCCCAGTTCAGGTACAGATCAGATCAGCCAGCCCTGGCAAGGCCCAGTTCAGGTACAGATCAGATCAGGGACGTGCAGAGACTAGCGACTTTAAAGCTATACTATGTAAGTTGCTCAACTAGTGGTCAGTAGCTCTATAGCAAACCGCGGTCGCGTCCGCATCTTTTTTCGCCGCGGACCGGGCCTCACACCCCCGCGTCTGCCTCCACCTCGCCGAGATCTATCTTTAGAGGGGTCCCTGGTTCCTGTGCGTTCAGGCATTCCAGAAAAACGGACTCCTTCACCCATGCTTCACCCGAGTATAGAGACACACGGGCGCCTACAAATATGGCCGCCCTATTGTGATAGCGACCCCACTTCAAGATGCGCTGTGATTGGCCGGCAGTGTATAACCTTCGCTGTGATTGGCCGGTAGTGTATGATGACATAATTTTCCCGCGAAAACCGGGGCCCAGTCAGGATCATAGAAAACATATAAAGCGAAGGCTTCAGAAGCTAACCCTAACCCTAACCCTTTAGCGATTTAACAGTTAGGACAATTTTAAGATTTGTTTTATAAAAAAAGTTACATGGTATAACTTTAAGCTAGATGATTTTCAGGACGGCAACGCCAGGCGCACTACGGCTGCTACGACGTAATCGCCGTAGCGATCAAAATGGTTAAGCAAAGCCCTCGGCGGCGACGGGTTCCCACCCCTTTCACTGAACGCTTTTGGTTCCCATGGCGACGGGTACACGCAGCAGACGGAGTAGGCGCTACGTGGGAAGGGACCTTCTGCCGTTGTAGAGACGGCTGGGGCGACGGCAGGTTTATCTATCGAGCGCGGATCATTTCCGTTTACCGTTGTCATCTGCCGTTGCCGTAGCGTTGCTTAAGGTCGCAAATGTTAGAGAGGCAGGGGCTGACATTTATATATGAAATATCATAAATAGCCGACCTCCAAGCTCATAACTGCGACGCGTTGTGAGCTTGGAGGTCGGCTATTTTTGGTGCATGATGACCACACTGAACTAGGCATTATCAAGTCAATACTTGAGATATGGCGTACGGCATAGATTTCTTCTACACAGAGAGGGCAATTCTTTCAACATAATACGCTGCATTCGTGTTCAGGAGAGTTTGGACAAGGAAATTCTCTTGAATGCTGCCTTCAGGTATGGCATGGAACGGAAAGAGGGGGCATTTGCATTTCTTTCACCACAGTAAAAACTGCATTCATGGTCTGAAGCGGGCTCAAGCCCCCTTTTGTTGCCCCAGAGCAGAGGGCCCTGGTCTAATGCATATTGCGGTTCCTTGATGAAAAAGCTTCTCTGCTGCACACAAACAAGAGCAGAGCGTTGTATATCTCCCTGACAGGTTTAAAGGCAGCCGCAGGGGGGGGGGGGGGGGGAACCTTTCATTTGGCAGAGAAGTAAACACAGAACTGTCAGGAGGGCTGTGGAAGAGAAGCAGCACCACTATGTCGTCACTGTCGGGCAGAAACCTCGTATCTCCAAGTTTCAAATTTGTACATTTTTTCTGCAAAGCAAAGCCCTGCTACATCACACAAGGCCGTCGCACAAAAGTAGTGAAAACAGCAGATCTACAAGCACACAACGCCTCGTGGTGCGAGGCGTTGTGTGCTTGTAGATCGGCTGTTTTCACTAGTTTAAATCATTTTAAAAATGATAAATACAAAACAAACGGTTTTGGACATACAAGGTTTCCACCCGACAACGACGATATTTATGTGCCTAATATAATATTTTTCCCAACCTACCCTGGGAGTGTTTTGTTCGACGTTCCACATTTTTGTCACGCGGGTGAATGCTAACCTGGTGAAATGCTAACCTACCTACGCTGGTGAATGCTAACCTGCCAACCTGGAGAATGTTAACCATTATGCCTAAACCTAGCCCAAACCCTAACCCTAACCTCAGTAAAAAATATGCCTAAATCTATCCCAAACCATAACCCTAACCTCAGTAAAACTAATAAATTATAATAATAATACATTCTATTTTTAACACACTTTATATTTTGAAACAAAATCTCAAAGTGCTAAACTATGCCTAAGCCTAACCCTAAAACCTAACTCTAACTGTTAGTCAAAATAACGACACATAGAAACCTACCCTAACCTCTGCTGTTTTTTTCACCCCTTGGCAGGCAGTCCTGGCCCACCAGAGTGGACGTGCACCAGGACGTGAGTGACGGGCTGGGGGGTCCCGGCATCTCCCACCCGGGGGGCCCCCAGTCCCCCGCGCGCAGCGCCGAGAGCCTCCACAGCGCCCCCCGCCCCAAGACCGCTCTGCTGGACCTCAGCCAGGGTCAGGAAGACCACCACGCCGCCGCCTCCCTGAAGACCCCTGGACGACACGAGACCCAGGAGAGGGGGGCCAGCAGGCCTCTGGCCAAGCCCCACTCCAACCCCCTGAGGCTGGGCCCCCTGGGCCCCCTGGCCCCCGCCGCGCCCTGTAAGACGCGCAGCCCCAGTCTGTTCAGTGTGGAGGAGGACGAGGAAGAGGAAGAGGGAGAGGAGGAGGAAGAGGGCCGCTTGTCTCCGTCTGCGCCGCCCATGCAGGTGCAGTGTAGGGCATTAACGAAAAAGTCGACTCAGTCGACTTCATTACACAAGTTGACTCCCACCAGAGCATGTAGATCTGCTATTTGCTATCTGCTATCTGGTTTGTTTACAGTTGAGTGAGAAAACAATGTTTCACATTAAGTTAATCATCTGGGGACCCCCCAAAATAATCGGAGGGTCGTGTATGATGTGATGACGTCATCAAACGATAAAGTCGACTTCAACTCAACTTTTTACTGAGTCGAGTCGACTTGCAAAAATCACAAGTCGTTAATGCCCAAGTGCAGTGTTGATGTCGTCGACTAAAACCGTGACGAAAAATGTTCGTCGGCTGTGTCTTTTTCACTGACGAAAACTAAATAAAAACTAAGCTGTGATGACTAAAACTAAGACTAAATTTATTGACAATTTCGTCAACAAAAACATAGTGGCCAGTGGAGAAGAGAGTAATTTTAAGTTTGGTTGCTCTCAGGTGCTGAACATAGCAGTTCTACAAGGCGTTGTGAGCTTGTAGATCGGCTATTTTCAGAAATGTAAAATCAGTCATTACGATACCATCAAGGGCTGCCAAAATACATTTCAGCTGACTAACTCAACTGTAGATTTAGTTGCCTAAAATCGTATGATATTTAGTCGACTAAAATCGGACTAAAACTAAAACCTTTCAGGTGACTAAATTATGACTAAAACTGAATGACATTTTTATTCAAAAGACTAAAACTAAATCAAAATGTCTTGTCACAAACAACACTGTGCAGGTGGTGCTTCGCTGCAAACCGGCCTCCTCCTCGTCCGCGTCGGCGTCCGCCGCCGCCAACCGCCTGACGTCCCGCATGAGTGCCCCGGTCCTCAACCAGATCCACGAAGAGGAGCGCGAGGAGGAGGAAGAGGAAGAAGAGGAGGTTAAGGGGCTGTATGGACTCGGCCTGAGGCCCAAACCCGGCCTCAGCCTCAGCCTCAGCCTGACCCCCGGGATACCGTCGCCGTCGCCACCGCCACCGGCCTCTCCCTCGCCCACCGCTCCGTCGCCCGTCACCTCGTCGACGCCCGGCTCCCCGGCGACCAGCGACGACGACCTAGAGGCTCGCCGCCGTCGCCAGCGACAGACGCGCCGGGGGGGCAGCAACAGGCGCGGGAGCGACGCCACGGTCCAGGTAGGTACAGTCCCAAGCTGTGTCACCATACACCATCTTATCACGATTCTTTTTCATGTTGGTTTTTATGGTAGTTTTTCAAGTTACTACAACCACCTAAAAAGTAAACTAAAGGAAAAAGGAGTAACAGACCATTTAGACCAGTGGTCCTCAAAGTGGGGTCCTTTTGGGAGGTCAGAATTGACCCTTGCAAGCATGTAACTCTGACTGCATACAAATGAATTTGGTCCCATTTGTATGCTGTCAGAGTTAAGGGGAGACCTTGACATTTTAAAGTTCGAGAACTACTGATTTAGACCAAAATGCAGGTTTAAATAAATTCTGCAACGAATCTCTGTGTTTTTCACGATTGTTAACACACAAAGATCTAAAATTCGGCACACTTTTCACAACCTTCACTTCATGTACCTATAGCTTGACCTGATTTGGCACTACTTCACACTCGCTTTTCATGCATTAGACTCAGATTTTCTTTCTTTACACTCCAATGTTTGGTTGTTGCACACACTTCTCACGTCAAATCTCAAAGCATCAACCTATAACACAGGGATGTCAATTACAATTCACCTTGTTGTTGAAACACTATACACAATGTTCAGTTGTTGCACACACTTCTCAGGTAAAATCTCAAAGTATCAACACACAACACACAACTATTCAAAACTCTACACATTCAAGTCTGATGTCAATTACACAAGCACCTTGTTGTCTAAACACTACACACAATGTTCAGTTGTTGCACAACTGACATTGAGACAGGAACCAGAGGCAGAGATGGGCACAAAATACAAAAATCATTTGAAATACAAAGGATAATACCAGGATATTGTCACCAGGATAGTATCTTGGTGACACTATCCTGGTCAATATTAGGCCAAGTACTGACCAAGTATTTAGATTTTTTTCAAAATACTTTTTTATATTTTGTGCCCATCTCTGACCGGAGACATGATGCCTAAATCTACTGTAAATCATGTACCCAAATAAAACTTTTTGGATGCATATTTGTGTGCTGTTTTATGTTTGACTATATAAAATAAGTAGGCCAACACTGAGTAATTTTACAAAAGAAGAAATAGCTCATTCTCCAGAGTCAATGTCATTCATGTTGTGTTCCAATTCAATGGTGTGTTTTCAATTTTGCACTCCAGTGTGCTGTAAATCCTTGGTAGTGTGCAGCAAATGCTTAGTTGTGTGTACTGAATGAATGGTATGTGTCATTTGAAAATATGGCGTGTGTAGCAAATGAAAACAAGTCCATTTTGTGAACACAGTAAAGTGATTTGATGGCTAAGTGATCATCTTGGGAAGGGAGTGTGAGGTTTAGCATTTTGTGTGTGAGGTTTTCAGTTTTGTGTGTGCAGTTTTGAAAAAGCCGTTAGTGTAGTGAAAAACATTTGTTTAACAATCGTGAAAAACTGGTAACAATCCGAGAGGGTCTTTCCTCTCTGAACAGGCATTTTGTGGAGACATTGTATCGTCTCAACGATATATATTTATCACCATATCGCCCCACCCCTATAGGTCCAGGCCAAGGAGGGCGGGGGCGGGGGCGAGAGCCGGGGGACCACCAGCCCGTCCAACTGCACCAGCCCGGGGTCGGTCGGTTGCCAACAACAACAACAACAAGGCGGCAACAAGGGCCAAACGGCCAAGGCAGCCAGCGGACTGGTGGAGAGCCTGAAGCTGATGAGCCTGTGCCTCAGCACGCAGTTCCACAGCCTGACGGGTGGGGGAGGAGGTGGGGGAGGAGGGGGAGGTGGGGGCAGCGTGGGGGGGGTCCCCAACGACCTCCCCCAGGACAGGCCCATGATGTGGAGGATGTGCATGGGCGGCTCCACGGGCAGCCTGGACAAGGTGTCGCTCCTGGGCGGCCCGTCGCCCCGAGGGGGGAACCACCACCAACAGCCTCCTGGGCTGGGCGGTGGTGGGGACCCGCTGCTGCTGATGGGGGACCCCCTCCTGCTCGACGGAGGAGGGGGTCCCTGCTCGGGCACGCTGAGGCTAGGCGAGCACCTAGACCTGGCGAGGGAGAACCAGCGGAACCTGAAGAACCGCGTGCTGCAGCTGCCGCTGTCCGACAAGACGCTGTCCGTCAACATCCACCGCCACAGCCCCAAGGAGGGCCTGCTGTGCACGCCCACGCCGCACAGCTGCTGTCAGGTCATCTAGGGCAGTGGTTCTCAAAGCGACGGTCCGGCGGGGGACCCCTTCCCGGGGTGTCCTCCTCCAGGGGGTTTCCCGGGGGGTCCCCAGCTAACTTGTTGATAGTTAAAGAACCGAATGGACCCTTGCAGGTCTGTAACTCGGAGAGTTGCACAAATGGAACCAAATGGATGCACGGGTCCATTTGGTTCCATTTGTGCAACTCTCCGAGTTATGGGGGTCTGTGGCCTAATGCGCACTAAACTGGGGGTCCTTGAGAACCACTGGTCGAGGGATCAAGACCAACCCCGCATAGCTGCAGCCAGGTCATCTTCTGGAGCCCAGAACACATCATCAAGGCCTTTCGTATGACCTGCTGCGCGTCTGACTGCTACGCGTCACGACACCGGCCTCACCCGACGTCCCTTAATCGTCCAGGGTTTTTGTGCACTCGGAATTCAATGAGAACTCAGGATTCTTCTGTGTATGGATGGTGAGGTGAGGTACGTGTATGGATGGGAGGTGAGGTACGGGTATGCTGTCGTCGGGGTTTACTTCGCTGGCCACGGTGGACTTGGTGGTCAGGAGAAGTATTTCGGTTGTTAACGTTGCTGTTTCAAGCTAGCGATGTTTTGCTTTGTGTCGTTAGCTTAGAGATCTTGAAAGTCTTCGACGAGCGACACCATCAGAGCGACACCATCAGAGCGCCACCATCAGGCAAGCGTTAATTAGGCTTAACAACACACAGACACAGCATTGGTCGACTCGGACTCAAAGAGGGAAAACTAACACTGTAGTTTGGACAGAAACTTACAGTGTATATATATATATATATATATATTATATATATATATATATATATTTATATATGTATATATATTAGGGGTGGGCGATATGGAAAAATACAATATCACGATATTTTCTCAAGCTGTATCACGATACACGATTCTTTTTTCACGTTGGTTTTTATGATTATTTTTCAAGTTACTTGACAAAAAACTAGACTCTCTGGGTTCCTTTTGGGAGATCCAAATTGAACTTTACAAGTATGTAACTCTGACAGTATACAAATGAAACCAAATGGACCTAAATGGTCTGTTACTCCTTTTTCCTTTCCTTTTTTCATTTGTATGCTGTCAGAGTTAAGTGGAGACCTTGACATTTTAAAGTTTGAGAACTACTGATTTAGACCAGAATGCAGGTTTGAATTGAAATCTGCAATGAATCTCTGTATTAACGATTATACAGGATTTTTTTACAAGGCTCCCTCAATTGTATCACGATATATACGTTATCTCTGAAAAGGCATATCGTGGAGACATTGTATCGTCTCAACGATAATTATCACCATATCGCCCACCCCTAATATATATATATATATATATATATATCAAGGGATACAGCAGTTTTACTTGACATTGCACAGTGACAATCTTTTGTTCTTCACTTCCTTCGTTACACATACACATAACTCGTACACGCACACAAAGACACCTGCGCACACACTCGTTACACTCTGCTCAGCTGGCGGAGCCCATGAGTTTATTCACATTACCAAGTCAGGCATTTTGTGTTTGTTCTCACTGTGTCTTTCATAGATTAGTTTCAATTGCCGGGTTGAACTATTATTGTTTTTTAAACATGTTTTGGATAATCCTTTCCGTTTTATTTTTTTAACGCCTGACTGAAGTGCTGACTGTGGTTTTTAATGAATGGGGGATAATAAATAATGATAATGGTACAAAGGAAAAAGGGAATGTGGGACTTGTAAGCCTAATCGTACGACGTCGAGCGCAGAAAATAGACGATCCACAAGCTGACGGCGCATCGCGTCGTGCACACGGCCACGCGTCGTCGTCAGCCTGTAGATCTGCTATTTCCGGCGAGTGACTCCGTCGTACGACAGAGTTATAAATGAAGCATACTGTATGTAAACGGTGGCACATAGTGTTTAGTGGTCTTATCACTGTTTTATTTTTATATCTCAGACGACGCTCTGCGCTCTCAGACGGGACATGCACACTTTACTCATGAAGTCTCTGCATGCCTATACGACACACGGCAGAGTTTGTACATAGTTATGTGAATACCGTAGGACTTTTAAGCAGTGCTCCTTTTAGTATTATTGACAGTAGAGTTGTATTGCAGTAGAACAGGGGTCTTCAACAGGGGGTCCGGGACCCCCAGAGTTACTACAGGGGCTCCTCCAAATCTTTGTGTGATACAAATATTTTTTTCTCCTTTTTTATATTAACCACTTGAACCCTAGCGTCCATATTCTGAGAACTTTAGCCGAAAATAGCAGAGCTTGTAGATCGGCTATTTTCGGCAAAGAGCTTTGGTGTAGAGGGGGAAAAGAGCAGACTGAGTACAGAGTGAAAGGTCAAGTATTGACAGTTCAAGTGGTTAAATATCTGAAAACACACATTGACATGAATCCAAAATACACTGATGATCGTGCAGTCATACGATGAAACTATGGAATCTGTAAAAAGGCTGTGGGGGTCCCTGCTTCATCTCTCTCTCAACTAAGGGGTCCTTGGCCTGAAAACGTTGAAAACCCCTGCAGTAGAAAGTTGACTACTAGATCCTTTTAGAGTCCAGTGTTCCTCTGTAGAGGTGTGCCGGATGTACAGGGTTTGGGTGAGGAGGGTGGTTCGCTGAAACCACAGACAGTCGGAGGCCTTAGGGTTTCTTCGCGCTAATCATTCTAAAAGCGCCACATTTTGCACAGATGTAGCCCAGGGCTTGCTCTAATGATTTAGCTAGGGCGCCCGAGTCGGCGACCTTCGGGGTCGCCACAGCGGCCAAATGAAGAGAGAGGGCGAGATCATTTAGCGACCTACAACCGGGTCGCGACGTGGTCGGTAGTTTTCAGCGACCGGGTCGCAAAATCGAGCGACCGGGTCGCTAAATGGAGCGACCGGGTCGCTAAATGGAGCGACCGGGTCGCTAAATCACCGACCGCGGCACTAAAGCGAGCGACCGGGTCGCTAAATGGAGTGACCGGGTCGCTAAATCACCGACCGCGGCACTAAAGCGAGCGACCGGGTCGCTAAATCGACCGACTGGGACGCTAATTCCATCGACCGGGACGCTAATTCCACCGACTGGGACGCTAATCCAGCGACCGGGTAGGTAAATCCACCGACCGGTGGTCACTTCCACCGACCTACTAAACCTAACCCTAACCCTAAACCTAAACCTAACCTCAGTAACCTTACCTCAGTTAGGCTAACCTGCCACGCAACCTCCCGACCGTTACCTCAGTTAGGCTAACCTGCCACGCAACCTCCCGACCGGGTCGCTAAATCACCGACCGCGTCGCTAAATCACCAACCGCGTCGCTAAAGCGAGCGACCGGGTCGCTAAATCGACCGACTGGGGCGCAAAATCTTCCGACCGGGTCGCTAAATCTACCGACCTAAAACTGCAGGCAGGTCGGTAGATTTAGCGACCGGGTCGGTCGATTTAGCGGCGCGGTCGGTGATTTAGCGACCCGGTCGCTCGATTTAGTGACCCGGTCGCTGAAAACTACCGACCACGTCGCGACCCGGTTGTAGGTCGCTAAATGATCTCGCTCCTACTGCAAATGAAGTTGGGCTCCCATCGACTTTCTATACAGGAGGAAAATACCCAGAAAAATCTTTTTTTTCCTGGGTATTTAAGTAGGATGTGAGGGGTCTAACTAGAGGTTTGTCATGATGCTGAATCCATTGCAAGCATTTGTTTTGCACAAAAAACATTACTGGGGGCTAGAAATGGCCCCAGAAAACGCCCACAAAACTTCTGGGTATTTTCCTCCTGTATAGAAAGTTGATGGGAGCCCAACTTGATTTGGCCGCTGTGGCGACCCCGAAGGTCGCCGACTCGGGCGCTCTAGCTAAATCATTAGAGCAAGCCCTGGGATACATCTGTGCAAAATGTGGCGCTTTTAGACTGATTAGCACGAAATTGCCATTCTATCTCCCTAAGGCCCCTGACTATGAAGACCATCATTTGTCATGAATATTAATATATTAATGCTGAGATGCTGAAGTTGGAACCAAACCAGGTGCATTCTGTAGCATCTCTGATCATCATGGTAGCCACTGTTGTAGAGTGTTCCAAGATATCGTCGTTGTCGGTTGGAAACCTTGTATGTCCAAAACCGTTCGTTTTGCATTTATCATTTTAAAAAATGATTTAAACTAGTGAAAACAGCCGATCTACAAGCACACAACGCCTCGCACCGCGAGGCGTTGTGTGACGAAGCAGGGCTTTACTTTGCGAAAGAACGTACAAATTTGGAAACTTGGAGATACGAGGTTTCCAGCCGACAATGACGATATGAACAACTGAGGGGGTAGAGAAAAAATAAAAAATAAAAATAAATAAAAAAGAGAAAGACGTGCTGCTCCCTGCTCCAATATTGGTCTGTGTAAATGGTTGTTTGATGCACCCCAGCCCAGTGGAATATAATATAACTGACAGTGCATGTGTTCTTTGCCGTAGCAACCTTTAAAACCTTGCCCGTATGGAGGACTCTCCACCTAGCGTATCTATCTAAACCAACGGATATGGATCTGTCACTTTACTTTACTGACGCCTCACAGCAATACCAACGACTGCAAAATGTACAATAAAAATGGATGTGCCATATGGTCTGTCTTGAGCATAATTGTACTGTATGTACTGTATATGATAGAGGTTTATGACAATAAAACAATGTGAATGAAGTATGAAGTCATTGCTTTCCTGGGTCTTCAACAGGGGCTCCGGGACCACTAGAGGGGGGTCCTCAGAGTTACTACAGGGGGTCCACCACATCTTTGTGTGATAGAAACATTTTTTCTCCTTTTTTATTATATTAACCACTTGAACCCCTAGCGTCCATATTCTGAGAACTTTAGTCAAAAATAGCAGATCTACCGGTACAAGCTCACGAACGCATCGCTGCGAGGCGTTGTGAGCTTGTAGATCGGCTATTTTCGGCAAAAAGGTTTGGTGTAGAGGCAAAAAAGAGCACACTAAGTACAGAGTGAAAGGTCAAGTTTATTAAGTATTGACGGTTCAAGTGGTTAAATATCTGATAACACAAATTGACATGAATCCAAAATAACGCTGATGATTGTGCTGTCAAACGATGAAACTATATGGAATCTATGAAGAGGTTGTGGTGGTCCCTGCTTCATCTCTCTCTCTCAGCTAAGGGGTCCTTGGCCTGAACACGTTGAAGACCCCTGTTCTAAACACATGGCTTTTTACCCCCCCCCCCCAACTTCATTATTTTGTTCCACAAGCTGACAGATACAGTCCCACTCCGCCTGGAAGCGGGAGTGGGAGTCGGCTGGGCCAACACGCATCCATGGCTACATCCAGGACCCAGGAGGAGGTATCAGAGGAGAAGAACTGCCACGCCGGCAATGGAGTCTGTTGAACCGCCTGAGAACTGGTGTCGGACGCTATAAAGCATCCATGCGGAAGTGGGGCCTGGCGGACGGAGCAGCGTGTGAGTGTGGGGAGCCGGAGCAGACCGCTGACCACATAATCACCACTTGTCCCCTGTATAAACCACCATCAGAGGCCGGCCTTTTCGATGTGGGACCTGAGACGAGGGCGTGGCACTACTGATCTGGACATCTGATGATGACACACGAAAGAAGAAGACAGCTACAGTGTCAGTAGTAGAATGTAACTCATTGTACCTCACAGGAAAGTACAAAGTCTAGTCCCACATATTTGACACTGACCCTGATTACATGTCATTTCTTATCACTCACCAACAGCTGTTATGATTTTCCTTGCCAGATGGCTGCTCTGCTCTACCAGGTACCCATGCAGGATCTGCTGAACTTGAGCGGCTTTGTCCTGTTTTGCACCCTGGTCATGTAACAATATAACCTCCAGAACACTAACAGCTTAACCAATTTAAATAGTTAGGGGATATCTTCAGAAATAGTGTGAAATCCTGGAATAAATTCCTTACCAAAAGATTTCTTCACCAATGTGTTTGTAAAGGTGTCTAGTAAGACATCTCACAAAGACTGAAATTCAGTTTCCCTAGGAGAATCCGTTACAGCTGATGCGAGGCGTTGTGTGCTTGTAGATCGGCTGTTTTCACTAGTTTAGTAAATGTTTTAGATGATAAATACAAAACGAAGGGTTTCGGACATACAAGGTTTCCACCTAACAACGACAATAGGCCTATACAAAATGGATAAAGGTGTTAAAATGACTGTGTTGCTGTATTAACACATGCTCTCTAGTCTACATTCTGAGTAACCTTGTAATGGTGTGGCGCCACCTGCAGGTCTCCCTTGAAAATGGTTTACCCCCAAGGGGCTTCCTGGAATTAGCCAGGTGTCATAAAAGCATCAAAAGTAAGAGAGAGCAAAGATTGACCCACCTCTAAGAGAAGGTTAAAATAAGACAGTGGTTCTCAACCTGTGGGTCAGTACCCCCAGGAGAGGTCCCTAAATTATTTTTGGGGGGTCCCCAGATGATTAACTTATAGTCAGGGGATATCTTCAGAAATAGTGTCAAATCCTGGAATAAAGGTGTCTAACACATCTCACAAAGACTGAAATTCAGTTTCCCTAGGAGAATCCTTGATAGCTGATGAAAGTTGGGGTCCCATTAAATTAACCATAGGCCTACAGGATAAAACACACCAAAATAAATATGCTTTAAGTAGCATGTGTGGGGCAAACTAGGGTTTTTTCATGATTCTGAATCCATTGCAAGCATTTGTTTTGCACAAAATGCTCTGTTTGGCTAAAAACAGACCAACACAAATATGGTTTAGTGATGAGCCACCTTTAACCCAAGGAATGTTTTTTGTGCAAAACTAATGAAAAAATCTTCCTCCTAGTATAATCATAAATACCTGATCATCATGTTTTGGGGGGGAAAAATCATGGCACTGCATTTTTAATGTGCAACATTGTTTTCTCACTCAACAGTAAACAAACCAACATAAAGTTTAAGTGTATATAGAGGGTCTCTGCACATTTCTAAAGTGACAATTTGAGGACTTTTGAATACCTCTAAATAGACATATTAAACATTGGCCAAATTGTCAAATATTAGAGTCAGAAATTGGGAAAATAGCCGATCTACATGCGTACAACGCCTCGTTGCGAGGCGTTGTGAGCATGTAGATCGGCTATTTTCACAATAGAACCGTGCTATGGCCTACAAAAGGTAATTTGCCATAGCCCGAACTCTTACTGCTCGTCAGAGTGGGGGGGTCCCCTGTTAAAATATGATTATTTTGGGGGTCGTGGCCTGAAAAGGTTGAGAACCACTGAAATAGGAGACGGGGTAGTGAGAGAATTGAGTGTGAAATAGTGTATTTTCTTTCTGAATGGGTCCACCGCCCCTAGGCCTATATGCTGTAGTGTAGAGATGGTTGTAATCCCTGGGACATCTGTGCTACTGTTCTACTTCATCCAGAGCAGGCACACGCTGTTCATTGGACACACAAGAATAACATGTACACATGCTTAAGTTGAGCCTGTGACAAGGCTGGCACGTGGGCTTTCAAAACTGAATGGACCACTGAGGATGTAGCATTGTCAGGGGCGTCACAAGGGGGGGTTAGGGTCCAAGGTGGAGGGGCCTTGATTATTTTATACTTTAGCTATTGAAAAATAGCAGATATACAAGCTCACAGCTGCGAGCTTGTAGATCTGCTATTTTTTGAAAAGTCGTGAAAATATGTGCGCTTTGTTTGAATACATGTATCTTTTAAGCGAACATTTTGTAACTCACATTTTGCTTCTGGGGCGTCCTGCAGGAACTAAATATTTTGAGATGGGGGTCCATGGCCAAATACATATGATCTTGGGGGTCCTTCACATGAAAAAGTTTGAGCACCACTGACATAGAAACATATAGGTTTTTAAAAAAAACCTTAGAAGGATTTGAAATATTCAAAGACTTTTTCACAATTTTTCAAAAGTAGCAGATCTACAAGCTCACAGCGTGGCACCACGCTGTGAGCTTGTAAATCTGCTATTTTTCAATAGTTAAAGCACAAAATAATGCGTAATAATGCGTTCCCAGTCTAAATGGGTTAAACCCCCTAACCCTATGAAGAACATTCATGGGGGGCCCGCAGTGAATCCCTGTACCCAGGGCCCAGGATGTTGTGTGACACCCCTGTTTGCATTCAAGCAGTGTCATGAGCTGACTGACACGTGCAGGAATTACATCCTCCATCCTAATCCTCTGTCTATAGATTATATATATCCCCTTTTATGGATCTCTGTCTCTAGCCTTAAAACACAAGGGATTAATGTCATGTGAATTCCCTGTATGCTGTCTATGAACTGTACGCTCACTAGTTCACCTCTGGGACAACCAGATCTTATTTTATTGTTGTTTGGTGCTGCATCATATGATGCAAAATGCATCACTAGTCATGCTGAAATACTAAAATATCTCAAAACACAGATTGAACACAAAAAATAACTCAGGATTGTGTTGATCGTGTCCCAAACAACAATAAAATAAGATCAGATCTGGATGTCCCAGTGGTGAAGTGGGCCTTTAATAAAATATATATATATATATATATATATATATATATATATATCCAGATAAGGGCAGTGTATGATGGCGATTTAGCTCAGGAGCTCATGGGTTTTAACCATATATATCCGTATTCAGAGGCGAACATTTGGTGAAAGTAGCCCGAGCTTGGAGATGGAATACCTTCGGCAAATACATTTGGTGTAGAGGGGGAAAATGTGGAGCCTATAGTATACTGTAGGTCTACTGCCATACAAAACCAAAGTGCTGCAGTAACTATATATATATATATTTTTTTAGACATTGACTTGTCTCAGAGGTCAAATCAGCCTTCATGATTTTGGGGGATAAACAATTAGCTCATGAACAGATATAGTGCAAAAATCACTTACTGTTTAAAGCATACATGGGCAACTGGCGGCCCGGGGGCCACATGCGGCCCTCACCTTCACTTAATGCGGCCCGCAGGTTAATACCGGAATACTATACACTAATTCCATTAGTCTATATTAGTAGCTTAATGACTAGTATAGTAGTATTAAAATTATTTTTTTTTCATGTCAAATGTATTTGTATTTAGGTTCATAAAGTTAACATTAGTATATAACTAAATGCATTTGAAATTAAATCAAAATGTTACATTTCAGGATTCCAATACAAAAAAATATATATAATATATATTCAGGATAAAAAAAAAATAGCTGATCTACAAGCTCAAAACGCATCGCAACGCGATGCATTTTGAGCTTGTAGATCTGCTATTTTTGCTTCTTTTGTATGAGATACTAGAATGACAAAGTAGGACGTAGCAATATGCGATGTTGCCCTCTGGAGTGAAGGTGGAAATATAGTGGCCCTCGCCATCATCAAAGTTGCCCACCCCTGCTGTGCTCAAAACCAAAGTGCTATATATATATATTTTAGACACTTACTTATTCATTTGTCTCACAGGTCAAATAAAATCAGCCTTCATGATTTTGGGGGATAAACAATTAGTTCATGAACAGAAAAATCACTTACTGTTTAAAGTGTATATATCAATAGCCCATTTTGGTGGCCAACTGATTTAAAGTCTTTTTTCTTTGCGTCGTTGCTGCACTTTGCCTTTATAGGACAGTACAGGCCCCTGAGGCACTCCAATCAACAACGTATATATAGGGTCCAAGTGGGTTAATTTATTTGGCCTGGTTTTCTCTTGGCTTGCGGATTGATGGTAGATGTCTGTCAGCAGACAGTCTAATGGGACCATGAGAGAATCAGGATAATATAAGCTGACCTCTTGCAACCCAGCTGTCAGTGAAGCCAGCGATGCTGATCTGAAAATAAAACTGCCTCTGCAAACAAACCAGCCATGCTGACAGCGAGTCAGACAGACCGCAAACACCAACAACGAAAGTAACTTTTATTTTGCTCAAAGTCAGTGACTTTGTTTGTCATTCCATAGTACATGCATTCCCAGTAGGCCCACACACCTCAGTAAACCCCTTTAATTACGTTTCACTGTGTAGAGATGCACTGTGTGATGGATTTGCTGAACACTGGGTGTCTGTAATAATATAGAGCAGGGGTCTTCAACGTTTTCAAGCCAAGGACCCCTTAGTTGAGAGAGAGATGAAGCAGGGACCCCCACAACCTTATCATATATTCCATATATTCCATATAGTTTCATTGTTTGACAGCACGATCATCAGTGTATTTTGGATTCATGTTAATGTGGGTTTTAAACCACATAAACTTGACTCTTTTCACTGTACTTAGTCTGTTCTTTTCCCCCTCCAAACCTCTTTGCCAAAAATAGCCGATCTACAAGCTCACAACGCCTCGCAGCGCGAGGCGTAGTGAGCTTGTAGATCTGCTATTTTTGGCTAAAGTTCTCAGAATATGTCGGACGCTAGGGTTCAAGTGGTTAATATAAAAAAGGGGAGGAAAAAAAGTTTCTATCACACAAAGATTTGGAGGACCCCCTGTAGTAACTCTGAGGACCCCCTAGGGGTCCCGGACCCCCTGTTGAAGACCCCTGATATAGAGGGCATGACAACTTGTGAAACAAACCTTTTAAAGGGGCCCCACCATGCTTTTAAAAATATATATTTTAAATAAATATTGGTCCATAATACGGTTTCATACAGGTTTTAGCCTGAACAACCACTCAGATATTGAAATGTCACGTTCTGTCTGTCTCTAATTCCAAGCCATTTCAGATGCAATAGCCTACCCCTACTCGAGGGGGCCCAATAGGAAATGAGCCCCCTGTGACATAGAATGGGGTTAGATTTCAAAAGAGTACCGTTCAGACACGGCCATTCAGAAAATCACTGAAATGAAAGGCAAGGCTTAGAGTTAATGAATTTGGTTTTTGGGGGGGGGGGCTGGAAGAGACACTGGGAAGATAAAAAAACAAGAAAAATCAAACCTCGGTTCGAAGTGGAGTGGTGAATCTGAGCAGCTATACCATGTGTGTGCGTGCGTGCGTGCGTGCGTGCGTGCGTGCGTGCGTGCATGCGTGTTGAGTGTGCCTGGCCTGCTAAACAGCACCCCTCCTTTAACATGTGTGTTGTGTGTGGCCACTAGAGGTATTGCCAGGCTACAGACATAGCCAGCCACATAGCCAGCCACCCACAGACATACCTGTCTATTGGGAGTGCTTTCACCACTCCAAAAATTGAAATTCATGGTGGGGCACACATAGCTGTAAGGCAAGCAACAACCAGACACCAGAAAGGAGCCAACAATCATGCACAGTTTGAGTGCCTAGAAAACCATCTGTGATATCGTCGTTGTCGGGTGGAAACCGTTTGTTTTGTATTTATCATTTTTAAAATGATTTAAACTAGTGAAAACAGCCGATCTACAAGCACACAACGCCTCGCGGTGCGAAACCAGTCAGCCGGAGAATCGGAGCAGCAAGAGCGGTTTTGCAGTCGCTAAATCGCACTGTGGTGAAGAAAAAAGAGTTGAGCCGGAAGGCAAAGCTCTCTGTCTACCGAGCAATCTTCGTTCCTACTCTCACCTATGGTCATGAAGTGTGGGTCATGACCGAAAGTATAAGGTCGCGGGTGCAAGCGGCCCAAATGGGTTTCCTCAGACGGGTGGCTGGTATCTCCCTGAGAAGTTCAGTCACCCGAGAGAGACTTGGAGTAGAACCGCTGCTCCTACACTTGGATGGTTAGGTCAGCTTAGGTGGTTGGGGCATCTAGTACGGATGCCCCCCCGAGCGCCTTCCTAGGAAGGTCCTTGATGCACGTCCCACTGGGAGGAGACCCCGTGGCAGACCAAAGACCAGATGGAGGGATTATATCTCCAAACTGGCTTGGGAACGCCTCGGTATACTCCCTGAGGGAGTGGAGGAAGTTGCTCGGGATAAGGAAATCTGGAGGTCTCAATTGGAACTATTACCCCCGCGACCCGATTCCGGATAAGCGGTTGAAGATAGATGGATGGAAGATGGAATAATGAATGGCATGAAAGTAGCTTGAAATTATCACCAGGGGTGTCGCACCAAATTCTGGGCCCTGGGTACTTTAACTATTGAAAAATAGCAGATCTACAAGCTCGCAGCTCGCAACTCGAGCTTGTAGATCTGCTATTTTTTTTTTATCGTGAAAATTTGCGCAAGTCTTTGGATATTTAAAATCCTTCTATGTTTCCTATGTCAGTGGTGCTTCATATGAAGGACCCCCAAAATTATATCTATTTCGCCACGGACCTCCATCTCAAAATATTTAGTTCCAGGGACCCCCCAGAAGCAAAATTTGAGTTACAAATGTTCGCTTAAAAAAAAAACATATATTCAAAGATTTGCACACATTTTTACGACTTTTCAAAAATAGCAGATCTACAACGTTGCAGCGCGGCACTTAGCTAAAGTATAAAATAATTCCCTCCACCTTGGGCCCTAGTAACGCAGCCCCCCCTCCTCTTGTGATGCCTCTGATTATCACTGAAGATGCAGAAGAACTATTCGTGGTCCAGGGTATAGGGACCTCACTTTTAGGGCCTTTAGAAATGAGTCACGCAATCAATATCACTTCCCCCTTTTCTCCTTGTGAGGCAAAAAAAGAAAGCATCCTTTGCCTTTGCCCGTGGAGAATAACTTTTCTCTTCAACTCAGCTCTGTCTCTGCCCTAGTGCTTCGTCAGACTGCATCTGGCAGATGCTACCAACCAGAGTTCAGATGCTGTGATAATTATAGCCTGCCACTCTTGGTATACTGTAAGAGCCGTGAAGTGAAGTGTCTCGTTCACATAAAGGGTATAGGAGTTATTGAAGCTTTTTGGAAAATTACCTTTTTGACATTTTGAAAGGCAGTTTATGGCTTTTTGCTATTATGAAACATAGCCTATATACAAAGTCCTCATCATGGACTTCACAAACACCTGGGGGCTGGGGCCAATCAAAAATATGTCATGCTTACACATGGGATGCGGTTTAAGACCTTGCATGACAGCACGTTATTCTATAAAATGAGCACAGTTTCATTACAAAATGCGGCCTCTAGAATTGGCCAACAACAATAGCCAGACGTGTCTTTCATACTGATTCACCATTGTGCCATCATAACAGTTGCCCACCAGTGTACAGTTTGATGTCCACTGGCATAGTAATGCGTCTCCATATCAGCCGGATTGTGACATTATAATGGTGTTGTTTTTTTCTAGAGGAACCAACAGCTTACAGTAATTGATTGGAGGAGTTCTAGACATAGATGCTGCAATGTAGGTAATCATAACTGAGCCACGACACCTCATTTATGACTGCCCAGTGCCTACACAGCAGCGCTCTGTTGATTTGTCTATATCAGTGGTTCTCAACCTGTGGTACCACTGGTGGTACTTGAGCCACCCTCTAGTCTAGTGGTACTCAGAGGAGTCTCCCAAAAAAGAAGAAAAAATACATACGGTAATTGGAGTGAAAAGCTTATATTATATTATATTACATGTAGTTCTGACCTAGTATTTGGTTGAAATAGGCTCTCCAGCCGCGCTGAAATGAGCATGACAGCACACCTAGACGTTAATAGAAGATCTGAGAACGGATTAATTAATTCACCGTTTGTCAGCCTTCTGATTGGTCCCTGAGACTCCCTGACTGGCCAACCAGAAAAAAACATTCACTTTTTGCTATCGGTGGTGGAGTTTGTGCAGTGGAGAATGTTGCTTCAGGCTTTCAACAACGGTCCGCTCTGCGGAGCACGGCGTTCGCGCAGTACGGCCTCGCGAGGTGATAACGATCTCGCTCATCATAATGAATAAGCTTCAACAAACTAGTTCACATGGACCTTATCAATGTAACTAAGAGTTACGATTGGGTACATATATTTTAAATGGGCAGAATTACGAAAAGCCAGCCTATTATGTGAGGAGAACTATAATCTGGCTGTCATCTTCCTACCCAAGATGCACTGCGCTTTCTCTTTCTATTTCTATTCTCTCTCTGATCCAGAGGATTAAACGAATTAAAACATATATTTCCGGGGGAAAACTACTGTTTTGCAATGTAACTAATGTACCTTTGTCTTCCCTTTTTATTAATATCACCTAGATGTTTTTCCTTTGGTACTTTAAATTGCAATAATGAGGCAATGAAAATACCCTCTCCCCCCATTCACTGCCACTATAAAAACAATCTGCCCAGGGTCAAATGTACCACCATAGTAACAGGGCAGAATGGGGCGGGATTTGCAAATGACTGAATTGGAAATATCATCAGTTGTGCAGCTGATTGCACGGGAAGTTCACAGAAGTAGTGATATCTGTCTCTCCATAACTGATGTTAAAATACAGGTGCGTAGACCCACCCCATCCTATTCAACTATGCACAGTTAACACAGGAGGACCATTTATTCCTTGAATTCCTTTAGTTTTTGTTGCATTCCTAAGCCAATAATGTGATGACCGGGTCATCTCCTGTGTTACTGTAACTGTGCATAGTTGAATAGGATGGGGTCTGCGAACTTGTATTTTAACATCAGTTATGGTGGTACTTGGAGAGACAGATATTTTCTGAGGTGGTACTTGATGTAAAAGAGTTGAGAACCACTGGTTTATACACCCATAGACCATATTCACACCGCGGCCATCTTGGATCACATGACTTCCTGGGATAGCACAAGAAGTATCCAAAGAAGGAGAAGTCACTGGAAGTCACGCCCACACCACGGTCCATGCGCCATGACACTTTGGGTGGCGGAAGTTGCAACGGAAGCTCGATGAATAACATTGCGTCTATGAGCTTCAGCTGGGACAGCTCATGAACAAAAAAGAATTCTGAACGATAGAGACCTTTGTTGTATAGTCGCTCCAGGAATATAAAAGAAGACATATCACAGGTATTTTTACAATCACTTGCTTTTCGATGTGCACGGCACATAATGTTATTGAGGCAGCTAAACAGCGGCGGCGGCCGTTTCTGTCTCGGAGCTATCGCGAGACTTGGATTCCAGGCAGGGAATAGTGGAGAGTCTCGCGATACTATCTCGTTCAGAAACGTAAATTGTGCTCTTCAGATGCCTCTATAATGTTGTACAGTGTACTCACCGAAAAGCAACACAGCACAAAACAATGTGTGACATGTTTTCTTTTATAATCCTGAGCTGAGTGTTTTATAAAGGTCTCTATCGTTCAGAATTATTTTTTGTTCATGAGCTGCCCCAGCCGAAGCTCATAGACGCAATGTTATTCACCGAACCTCCGGTGCCACTTCCGCCACCCAAAGTGTCATGGCGGATGGCCATGGAGCCTAAAATGACGTCGGTGTCCCTTCCTTCTTTGATCTTCCTTGGGATAGCAGCCTGCATTACAAACCATTGTGAACAATGGGGCGATGGTCCCAAAATATGAGTTCTATTCAACCAATTTCTTTTGACCAAATTGACAAATGGGCAGATGATAACTTCAACATCCCCAAAATGATTAAATAGAAGGGCTACAGTAACTGAATTGATTACATCCATGGTAAGGATATTCAAGATAAGTTAGGTTGCAACCAGGCCTTCTGTGTACACTTGCTATCTGTGCAGTGCTTGCTCCACCATCATATTATTAACTATTTGTTGTTAGATTGTTCCTGATTAATATGCAAAAATCACGATACAGTAATATTAACTATATGATGGCAGAGCAAGCACTAGTCTGCACAGATACTGTAACAAGTCTTTGTACAGAGTAACACTGCAACCTAACTACCATGAATATTGTTGATATACCCTTCTATTTAATCCTTTTGGGGATGTTGATGTTGTCATCTGCCCATTTGTCAATTTGGTCAAAAGAAATTGGTTGAACAGAACTCATATTTTGGGACCATCGCTCCATTGTTCACAATGGTTTGTAATGCAGGCTGCTATCCCAGGAAGACAAGTCATGTGATCCAAGATGGCCGCGGTGTGAATATGGTCTGTTGCAGACTGTTTGGATTACTATAATACCAACTGGATATCAAGGTGATGAGTGGGGTGAAGAAAGGAGCTCTGGCATGGTATGGAGTTATATTAACAGTCCAGATTTTACTGTGCAGGGGATTGGACAGGAGTACAAGTCACTTGAACCGTCCCCAGCATGCCTATTCTGGGGGTAATAGGCATTCCCCAGCAGAATTTGGGAATTGGCTAAAAAATACCAGATCTACAAGCTCCCAACCTGTCATGTTGCACTTGTAGATCAAGCTGTGAGCTTGTGGATCAACAACCGTGTGGCATTGCAAGGCTCTGTGGGCTTGTAGATCGGAGGAGTGTAGATAGATTTGGTGTATATGGAAATAGGTATGGCTGTAACTCAGGTCTGTTTTTGCGACCTTCAGGTCGCATTTACTATCAAAACCTCCACCGGCTGTCCGTCCGTCAGTATGTCCGTCCGTCCGTCACACGTCACACTTTTGCCCTGCTCATATCTCCGCAACCGTTGCCCCGATCCATGCCAAATTTTGCACACACACACTCCTTGCCTGCCAAACTACAACCTCAATTCCATCAATTCTCACATGGCCCTTCTCTAGCGCCACCATGAGGCAGATTCTTACAAAACACATTTTTGGATACTGCTCCTACAATTTTTGCCCTAAAATCACGCAAATCGGTACACACTTGCTCTCCACTGATGTCATCAACATGGATCAGTCCCATATAGCGCCACCATCAGGCCGATTTTTACAAACACATTTTGGCCTAAAATCACACTGCAACCTGACGGTCGCTTATCTCCCGATTAGGGAGTCTTACTGGTATTAACAGTCCAGATTTTATTGTGCAGGGGATTTAGAGCAGTGATGGCTGAGTGGTTAGTGTCCATACCTAGGACTCCGGAGACCCCAGAGGTCGCAGGTACGATCCCCCGCTCCAGCTATCACTGCTCCCCCCCCTTGCGCTCCTTGTGGGCTGCCTCATAAGGGTTCAGCTGGGTTAAGCTGAAAAAAAGCGGACAGGAGTACTAGTCACTTGAACCCCAGCATGCCTATTCTGGGGGTAATAGGCATTCCCCAGCAGAATTTGGGAATTGGCTAAAAAATACCAGATCTACAAGCTCCCAACCTGTCATGTTGCACTTGTAGATCAAGCTGTGAGCTTGTGGATCAACAACCGTGTGGCATTGCAAGGCTCTGTGGGCTTGTAGATCGGAGGAGTGTAGGTAGATTTGGTGTAGATGGAAAAAAGTATGGCTGTAAACTGCATGGATTGTGAACACTTTTTGTTTACATTTTGTGATTCTACCCGGCAGGGATGTGCAGAGAATTTTAGAGGCAGGGGATGACATTTCTAAAAGGGTCTTTTGGTGAAAATACCGAAAATAGCAGACCTCCAAGGTCTGCTTGGAGGTAGACTATTTTTGGTGCGTGACACCACACTGAACTAAGCATAATCAAGTCAATACTGAGATGTGGCGTAACAGCATGGATTTCTACACAGAGAGGGCAACTCTTTCAACATAAGATGCTGCATTCAAGTTCAGTTAAACACCCTGCCTAAAAGGAACACCCCAAATAAGCCCTTTACGGTCTTGTTTACGTTGGAGGTCCTTAAGCCTAATCACAAGCTTGAGCTCCTCAGACTGACATATGGCCCTCTGGTCTTTCCCATGTCTAGATTAAAGAAGATATTCCCCTAAACTTTAGGACCATCTCCCAGAGGGGGCCAGACTAGCAACCTTGGTGCCTTATTTCAAAGTCTTGTCTTAAAACTACATTTTTATAGTTTGTTGTCGAATGTTTCTCAAGATATTTGACGCACGCACAGTCGCACACACGCACAGTAGGATTTGTATGTTATGTCTTGGTCCCATGGCTATAGAGACTAAATTAGGCTATTAATAAGAATGAGAGGGTTTTTCAAATGCAGCAGTAGAGGCTACTGTAGGAAGCAATACTGATAGCCAGAAGAATCAACACTATAACGTTCTGTTTCAAACTTTCTGTGCAAAAATCGAGGAGAAATGTTGGTGTCAGCTAAGCTTATTGAACTTTAAATCCTGCCTGGCTTTGTGAAGCTGTATAGGCTACGCAGTGGCGGTGACTACTGATAAACTTGGGTTTCCGACACCTGATAGTCGAGTAGAATGTATGCAGCTTTCCGTGGCGCGTGAGAGTGTGTATGGTTTCACATGTGTTTTGCATGCAGCTCATTTAGAACGTTTAATTATATCCAAATTCAGTGTGAAAGCTCCTGCCACAGTGTTGTTTCATTCTTTTCGAATAAATGATCTTGTGTAAGCGTGACTGAGGAGCTTAGAGAGAGAGAGAGAGAGAGAGAGAGAGAGAGTGCGTGGGGGTGAACAAGAGAGAAAGAGATGTGTACTTGCTTATTAAATACGTTTAATGGGCATCGTGCACATTATGCACGTTTGCAAGGCCACCATATCGTCGTTGTTGGGTGGAAACCTTGTATCTTAAGTTTCACATTTGTACGTTCTTTCGCGAAGTAAAGCCCTGCTTCATCATACAAGGCCGTCGCACAAAAGTAGTGAAAACAGCAGATCTACAAGCACACAACGCCTCGCGGTGCGAGGCGTTGAGTGCTTGTAGATCTGCTGTTTTCACTAGTTTAAATCATTTTTAAAATGATAAATGCCAAACGAGCCGTTTTGGACATACAAGGTTTTCATCGGACAACGACGATAATAGCCTCTGGTAAATGTCCCTACTGCCGCATCCACATCAACCAGCCGGCCTGTGAGAAAACAAACAACCCGTAATTTCCTTAACGGAAACACGCACAGCATCAATTCCTTTGGGCCCTCCTTGATCCGAGAGCCTGTCGTTACTCTGTCTCCGTGGCTACTCCGTTGCCTAGGCAACAGCTCTGGGGGCCGGGCTGAAGTCACAGATGTGACAGCGATGGGTAGAGGAGGTGACAAGAGAGGCTGGACGGTTAAATACCAGGGCGCTGAACACAGGGCAACGACGACGTGTCTCTTTATGTAATAGCGTGGTATCCAGCCTGACTTTAAGCCTGGCAAATGTCATTGTACCGTCTAGGTCATACATGGGCAACTGGCGGCCCGGGGGCCACATGCGGGCCGCATGTGGCCCCCACCTTCACTTAATGTGGCCCGCAGGTTAATACTGGAATACTGATATATTATTGCTTTCAGCTGTTACAATTCCAAACATGACCTGCTTTAATTCTGTCTATATTATTAGCTTAATGACTATAGTATTATTAAAATGTATTTCTTTTATGTCCAATGTAGGTATTTGTATTTAGGTTCATAAAGTTATTATGAGTATATAACTAAATGCGTTTGAAATTAAATCAAAATGTTAACATTTCAGGATTCCAATTAAAAAATAACAAAAAATCATCCAGGATTCCAATTCAAAAGAAGCAAAAATAGCCAATCTACAAGCTCAAAACGCGTCGCACTGCGATGGGTTTTGAGCTTGTAGATCGGCTATTTTTTGCTTCTTTTGTATGAGATACTAGAATGACAAAGTAGAACATAGCAATATGCAATGTGGCCCTCTGGAGTGAAGGTGGAAATATAGTGGCCCTCACCATCATCAAAGTTGCCCACCCCTGGTCTAGGCCCATCATTGCCTGTGAGGGGTCTACACTTGGTAACAGGGGCGTCACAATGGGGGGGAAAGTGGGACTGAGTTAGCCTGACTGCAAGCGTCAGACTCTATCACACGTTTTGGGACCACCCACCAACAGGGGGTGGTGATGTGCGGACTGATTTATCAGGCTATAGGACTGAGTTACCAGGGCCCAAGGTGGAGGGGCCCTAATTATTTTATACTTTAGCTATTGAAAAATAGCAGATATACAAGCTCACAGCGCGGCACCGAGTGCCGCGCTGTGAGCTTGTAGATCTGCTATTTTTTGAAAAGTCGAGAAAATGTGTGCAAATCTTTGAAAATATGTACTTTTTAATCAAACATTTGTAACTCTTGCTTCTGGGGGTCCCTGGAACTAAATTCAGTGGTCCGTGGTCTAGTGGTCCGTGGCCAATTACATATCATTTTGGGGGGGGGGTCCTTCATGAAAAAGTTTGAGCACCACTGACATAGAAACATGTTTTTCAAAGACTTTTTCAAAGACTTTTTCACGATTTCTTCAAAAATAGCAGATCTACAAGCTCGCAGCGCTGCACCACGAGCTTGTAGATCTGCTATTTTTCAATAGCACAGAATAATGCGTAGTAATGCATAGTAATGCGTTCCCACTCCCAGTCTAAATGGGTTAAACCCCCTCCCCCTATGAAGAACATCCGTGGGGCCCGCAGTGAATCCTTGTACCCAGGGCCCAGAATTTGGTGCGACACCCCTGCTTGGTACCCCTTGAATAGAGGCACTATATAAACACAAATAATCACCCATCTAAAATAAACAAGGTTATGAATATGAACTTTTACACCTTGATTACTGTAAGACCCCTGTATGTATTGACCTGTAACATCCTCATATTACCAAATCCATATTACCAATTCTTACACCAGTTTCCTCTGTTTAGCTTGGAATCAGTGGCCAGAATCAGTGGCGTCAGTTCATAAAAAGCTAAGGTATGGCAACATGACTGGAGGCGCGCGTGCAAGACACCAGTCATGTTGCCATACCTTAGCAACAGGCATGATACATTTATTTTAAGAAAAAAAAAATTTTTTCCCCACGTTTTTTCTATGGTTTCTTGGGCTGGATATGGCAGCCTGGAACGGTTGTTCAAGTGCATTGCACGCTTGCACCTGTGCAGCTGACCTGCGGAACCTGGGAATATACCATATTGTCAAAATAGGGGAGAATAAAAGTGTGGAGAATATAATTATAATACCTTGTTAAAGTGACCATTTTGTAACATTTTGCCTTTGTAGTTATTTTACCGTAATTTAACAACATAATAACCAGCACAGATGGATTTCTATTTAAAAGTAACTTTTATTTCCCCCCCTGGACCCAGGGTATGGCAGCTGCATACCCCTGCCATACCCAATTGACGCCCTTGAACAGAATCCAGGACAGCATTCCCAGTAATATATATATTAGTTTTTAATATCACACAAATACAGCCTGAAACGCTTGTAAATAATGTTATTCTTGGGAGTGTTCTCTTAGACTTTGTTTACTTTGCCCATTTTTGTAGGATTCATTACCCAGGCTAAAACTTGATTTATACTTTATCGTACTATTTATACTGTAAGGGTCTTCAACAGGGGGTCTGGGACCCATAGGAGGTCCTCAGAGTTACTACAGGGGGTCCTCCTGTGTGAGAGAGAAACTTTTTTTCCCTCCATTTTTATATTAACCACTTGAACTGTAGCGTCCATGGAGAAAAAAAAGAAAAGAAAACGCCTCACGCTGCAAGGCGTTGTGAGCTTGTAGATCGGCTATTTTTGGCAAAAAGCTTTGGTGTAGAGGGGAAAAAGAGCGGACTTATAACAGAGTGAAAGGTCAAGTGTATTAACACATTGACCGCCATTTTAACATACCTCCGTACTCCCACCTGCCATTCGTCTCCATAGACTTCCATGTAATTGGGTGTGCACGGATCATGCACACCCATGCCTAGATAATGCACCACGTGTGTCCACATTGCTCACAGCTTTCAAACAAAAAAATCCGAATGGAAATCCGTTCAGGCATTCATGAGATAACAGCCACTATGTTTAACAAAGATGGCTGCCAAAATGGCTGCCATGCTTGAAAGATGGGGTTGCTATGGGGGTTAAACATGCAATTTCGCGATTGCTATCATGCCTACTCCATTTTTGGGGGTCAAAATTTTTTTTTGAAAAAAAGATTTTTTTTTTTTTTTTTTTTTTTTAATTCTCGGGACTATCGGGCCTGGCAGGGAATGAGTTAAGTATTGACGGTTCAAGTGGTTAAATATCTGAAAACACACATTGACATGAATCCAAAATACACGGATGATTGTGCTGTCAAACAATGAAACTGTACAGAATCTATGGGTTCCCTGCTTCATCTCTCTCTCAACTAAGGGGTCCTTGGGCTGAAAACGTTGAAGACCCCTGCTATAGCTGAAGACAGCACCTCCACCCCTATGGCCCTCAGGTCACTATACAGCGAACTACCCCTCACAACCGAAAGGGCCACACCTGGCTCTCTTTTTCTACTGAACACATGTCCATCCCCCACCTGGAAGCGCCTCCCCCTACAGGGATAATGGACTGATAAACAGAAAGTGACGTTGAGATGACATGGAGTATGTCACATACGTATTGTAGATTCACGCAGCCAGAAAATAAATGTCCATGTGCATCACAGAAGCCTGTAATGATGACCCGGGAGAGAGCAGGCAAGGCCTATTTTTACTCGCTTACAAACGCACGCACGGTCGCGCACACGCACGCACCCCTGACCCCGATCTGTCACAGCGATCGTGACATGGCAGAGATTGCTGAGCGTTGCACCGCTCTGAAAAACATCAGCGCATCAGCCGGGGTCTTCTGAGCGGGTCAGTCAGCTTCACATCGTCATCGTCGGGTGGAAACCTTGTATGTCCAAAACCGTTTGTTTTTCGTATTCATCATTTTTAAAATGATTTAAACTAGTGAAAACAGCCAATCTACAAGCACACAACGCCTCGTTGTGCTTGTGGATCGGCTGTTTTCACTACTTTTGTGCGATGGCCTTGTATGATGAAGCAGGGCTTTGCTTTGCGAGAAAATTTACAAATTTGAAACTTGGAGATGCGAGGTTTCTGCCCGACAGTGATGATATGTATGCCAGAGCTGCCATGTGCAGGATGTGACACAAGCCATCTGCTAGATCAGTGGTTTTCACCCTCTTTTTCATGTCATGGTCCATCATTTATTCGGCATTTGAGTCCTATGCTATAGAGTAATTAATAACTATATATACTAGGGCGACATGCGACCACGCCCTAAAGGGCGAGGTCATCTGGCCAGTGATGTATATCGATGACATCAGGGATCTTCATATATGGGCATAAAAGGGATTCTGGGGAATACCCATATATGGACTTCACCTGTGATGTCACAGTGATGTGTCAGGGGAACCACGGTGTCAGGCGTGACCTTCAGAGATGCACGGATACGTGGACAAGATGTGCCGGACATCACAGTGACATCAGAGCATGATGTCAGAGCGGCAAACCCTTAAAAATGTACATAGGGGTGCAGGAAAAAAAAAAATCGATTTGAATTCGAATCGTGTTTCTAACATGCTAAGATTCAGAATCGATTCTCATTTTCCAAAAATCGATTTTATTAGATATTATGATTTTTATTTCATGATTTTTTCATTACGATAATTTATCAGATATTATGTTGTGTTTGCACAAGTTAAAAGAATGTGTGCAAGCATGAATAAATCAGACATGTTGTCTTGGATTTACCTTGTGTGTTTACATAATAAGTTGATAAAACCTTTACAATTATAAAAGCTAGGTAAATGTACTCTGCTTTCATACCAGCAGACTGGAGTAGATCCTGATATATGAATTGAATAGAGAATCGTTTTGAATCGAGAATCGTTTTGAATTGAGAATAATTTTTAAATCGGAAAATAATCGTTTCTGAATTCGAATCGTTTTGATTCGAAAGAATCGGGGAAAAAAAAATATTGTGAATCGTGACCCCAAGAATCGATTCTGAATGGAATCGTGGGATACCCAAAGATTCGCAGCCCTACATGGACACGGACAAGCTGTGGCGTTTCTCAGAGTAAACGTGCGACTTTATTGATAATTGAGTCTACATCAGGGTTCCCCGATTAGTTTTCCCCAAGGGCCGAATTATGTCTAGGGTACCAAGCCGAGGGCCACAGCATTGAATTATGTCTAGGGTACCAAGCCGAGGGCCACAGCATTGAATTATGTCTAGGGTACCAAGCCGAGGGCCACAACATTGAATTATGTCTAGGGTACCAAGCCGAGGGCCACAACATTGAATTATGTCTAGGGTACCAAGCCGAGGGCCACAGCATTGAATTATTTCTAGGGTACCAAGCCGAGGGCCACAACATTGAATTATGTCTACTTTGTCTAGGGTACCAAGCCGAGGGCCACAACATTGAATTATGTCTACTATGTCTAGGGTACCAAGCCGAGGGCCACAACATTGAATTATGTCTACTTTGTCTAGGGTACCAAGCCGAGGGCCACAGCATTGAATTATGTCTAGGGTACCAAGCCGAGGGCCACAACATTGAAATATGTTTAGGGTACCAAGCCGAGGGCCACAACATTGAATTATGTCTAGGGTACCAAGCCGAGGGCCACAACATTGAATTATGTCTAGGGTACCAAGCCGAGGGCCACAACATTGCAAGGGGCGATGGTGGTGTTCCCGCTACTCCAGTGACAGTTCAGATATCGTCCTTGTCGGGGTGAAAATCTTTATGTCCAAAACCGTTTGTTTTGCATTTATCATTTTAAAAACGATTTAAACTAGTGAAAACAGCCGATCTACAAGCACACAACGCCTCGCGGTGCGAGGCGTTGTGTGCTTGTAGATCGGCTGTTTTCACTACTTTTGTGCGACGGCCTCGTATGATCGAGGCAGGGCTTTACTTTGTGAAAGAACTTACACATTTTGAGATATGAGGTTTCCACCCAACAATGACGATATACTAGTGTTGTTGCTGCTCTTATACCACCATTATTACTGGGGTTGGTGGGGGCCAGACAGTAGCCCCCCCCCCCGCGGGCCGCCTATTGGGGAACCCTGGTCTACATGCTATAATTGTGTAGACTTCTTGTAAATATTGAATAATACAACTGTTTACCAATAATGTAACTCTTGACAGCGTCAAATGAAACCAAACAGACCCTTTGGTTTCATTTTAGATCTATAGATAAGGGTCCATTTGGTTACCGACTCTCCTCATCATTTAGCTGAGGACCACCTGGAACCCCCCTCAGGGACCACTGGTGGTCCCCGGACCACTGTTTTCAACCAGTGGTCTGTGCCAGATCACTGCTTCACAACCTGTGGGTCGGGACCCCCAGGGGGGGTCCCCAAATTATTTTGGGGGGTCCCCAGATGATTAACTTAGTGTGCAACATTGTTTTCTCACTCAACAGTAAACACACTAACACAGAGTTTAAGTGTATTATTATTATGCACGTTTCTAAAGTGACAATTTAAGGACTTTTTAGTACCTCTAAAATGACAAATTAAACATGGGCCAAATTGTCAAATATTAGGGGCAGAAATTGTGAAAATAGCAGATCTACATGCTCACGTTGTAAGCATGTAGATCTGCTATTTTCACAATAGAACCGTGTTATACAGAACGTAATGCCTCAACTCTTAGTGCTCGTCAGGGTGAGGGGGGTCCCCCCAGTTAAAATATGATTATTTTGGGGGTCGTGGCCTGAAAAGGTTGAGAACCACTGTGCTAGATAATGTAGTGGATGGATGCTGGCACACAGTGTCACTGTAGTGCCATCTGCAGGCCACTGTCAGTCATGGGCGCTTCAGGCAGTGAAAATGTCGATTTTTCCTGAAAAACACAACAAGTCCTTTGCCCTACTTCACTCCTCCCTTTACAGGCTCTCGGAGAGTAGGTGAGAGTTTAAAAAAAAAAGTAACATCCTGCGAAATGTTGCCCCCGAACTCTGCCCAGACAAAACGCCTGGGGCCTTTTGGGAGCTGCCTGCTGCAGAGAAGTTGTTGAGCAACCGTTTTTCCTTGAATTTGCATTTCCAGATAAGAGCGCAAGCTTTTCTGTTTGCCAGAACACGACAAACAGGCTATGGGAGGGTGGAAATAATAAATAACAAAAGGAGCAACAACGACTGAATTTCACATGTATTAACACATCTTATTTACACAAGTCTTATCTCATTTGCAGACTCACGGACCCGCTGTAAAAACCCCGTGACAACATCTTCTAACCCTTGACCTGAGCCTTTACAGAATGTCAGACTCAAGGAAAAAAACAAGGAACTTGTCCTCATTCATGTATCTTATCGGGGTTTACAATGGACGATAACCATGCCAGACAAATGCACAGGCTTCAGCTTAAAAATGTTTTAGTGTGGTGACATGAGGCAGTTCATCCAGGGGCGTCACAAGGGGGGGGAGTGGGACTGAGTTACTAGGGCCCAGGGTGGAGGGGCCTTACTTATTTTATACTTTAATTATTGAAAAATAGCTGATCTACAAGCTCACTGCGAGCTTGTAGATCTGCTGTTTTTGAAAAGTCGTGAAAATGTGTGCAAATCTTTGAATAATATGTATTTTTTTCAGCGAACATTTTGTCTGGAACTACATATTTTGAGATGGGGGTCCGTGGCCAAATACATATCAATTTGGGGGTCCTTCACATAAAAAAGTTTGAGCACCACTGACACTTTTTTTCAAAAAAAACCTCAGAAGGATCTGAAATATTCAAAGACAAAGATTTTCACAATCTTTCAAAAATAGCAGATCTACAGTACAAGCTGTGCCGCGCTGCGAGCTTGTATATCTGCTATCTTTCAATAGTTAAAGCACAACATAGTGCGTAATAATGTGCTCACAGTTCGACTTATGAAGAACATTCACGGGGGGGCCCGCAGTGAATCCTTGTACCCAGGGCCCAGAATGTGGTGCGACACCCCGAGTTCATCTGTGGGTAATAATCTCTGTACCCTCCTCTCCGTCTCCAGACTGAGCCATCTCCTCCTGACTGCTGGTAAATCCATCCTTCACAGCCGCTTCCCCTGTCCCTTCCATAGACTGTAGAAAAATATGGACGAAGCGAAGCCATTGGTTTCTATCCAGCGCAAATAGCCCTTTCTACCCCTTGGAATGGGTGTCGCCATATAGAATTGTAAAGGCATCAGAGATGCTATTGGCTGCCAACGGTCACGTGCAACGCAGGGATACATGGGAGAATGTGGTCGGAGCCTCCCGAAATACAGCACACGAAGAAGAACACAGCCGGCTGGTATCAGTTTAGTTGGCCACGCCAACACTCTTCATTTATTTTAAAATAAATTGGACCACATTTCGACAAAACGAATATGATGGTGATTGAAAGGCATTTTTTGACTAGCGATAGGAACCATACAGTATTCATGAAAATGTTAATTAAGGTTAGAAAACGAAAGGGGAAAATGAATGGGATCCAATGGAGGGCAATTCTTTTTGCGATCGGCCGGGGGGGGAAACAGCGCAACTAGCGGCCAACCATAGGAAGTTTTAGTTCCGTATTGGAGTCATTTTAAATCGGCAGAACTATGCCCCTGGTCCCTTCATACTCCTCTGTGTCCAACCTCTTCCTCCCCTGTCCCTTCACACTCTTCTCTGTCCAGTCTCTCTTCTCCTCCTCCTCCTGTCCTGCTCTCCGCCCTGGCCAGAATGTGAAGGACAGTCTGGTTGAAGTCTTCTGGCTGGTCGGCGAACACATAATGACCTGCTCCCCTGATCACCTGAGACACAGACAGACACAGAGGGAGACGCGATGGTAAGAGGGCATTCACGAATAGTGATTTTTTAGTATTTGAATTATTCGACCTCAAAGTATTCGAATAGTCGAATATTCCACCAGGACTGGCCAAACTGTCAAATAATAAGAAAGCAAGAGGCGATCATTGTGAAAATAGCAGATCTACGTGCTCACAACGCCTCGCAACGCGAGGCGTTGTGAGCATGTAGATCTGCTATTTTCACAATCTTTATCTGTGGAACATTAAATGTAATACCTACAATTCCAAGTGCTTGTCAGGGTGGGGGTCCCCAGTTCAAATATGTTTATTTTGGGGGTCACAGCCTAAAAAGGTTTGAGAACCATTGACAACTCATTCTTATGACTTCCTATCTAGCCAAGCTTTATAAACTATATCTTTTTTAAAGAGAGAGAAAAAAAAGCGAATATTCGACTTCGGTGAACAACGTCGAATTGTGACTTTGATATTCGAATATTCAAATATTTGGTGAATGCCCTAGATGATAATGAGTCAGACAGACAGACAGACAGAGAGACAGACAGACAGACAGACAGACAGACAGAGACACACACTAGGCAGTAGAGATGCTCCGATTGCGATTTTTGGGGCCAACACCGATCAACTGGAATCAGTATCTGCCGATACCGATAGTCCCGATCACAGCGTCAAATCCATAAATTCTTCTATTTTTTGTGTTACAAAATATTGACATTGTATATTAAGTATAAACATTAGGAGATTGCAGGCTGAGGTCTTTTAGCATCCAATTCAACTTGTAGGAGTTGAAGCTGAGGTCCCACAGATAAATATTGTGAAAACAGCTGATCTAGCTTGTAGAACGGCAAAGTCGATAGAGGCAAAGCCGATAGAGGCATTATCGGCCGATAGCGATCACTCACCGATCAATCGGCACATCTCTACTAGGCAAACAAATGCTCAGACAGACAGACAGACAGACAGACAGACAGACAGACAGACAGACAGACAGACAGACAGACAAACAGACAGACAGAGTCAGGGTCAACTGCTGGAGATATTGGTGTTAAAGTTTACATCATTGCTGTCCTATGGCCGCTGACACAGTGATAAACACTGCTCCTCCTCCAGTAAACGAGAGCGATAAATCCTTTGCCGAAAAAGAAAAAAGAAAAAAAGGAAGAACTGACCTTGATTTCCACGTCCGGACGGGCTTTCTTGATGGAGTATCCTGAGTGGCTGTCAATGCTGGAGCGGGAGCCGTAGATGAAGGAGATGGGGACGTCAGCGCGGACCTGTCCCATCCTCTCCAGCATGGGCCTCCTCGCCCAGCCATACGGGATGGTCATGCTCTGAAACGCTGTTTCTCCGCTGCAAAGCACATGTAGATACATTTATTATCCCAAGGGGGGAACATCAGTTGCCCAGAGGCAGCACAGCAGTTAAAGTGTTAGTTCACCTATTTTTGACATGAAGCTGTGTGAAATACTTGCCATTAAAATAGTGGTTACAAATGTATCAATTGATTACAAATGTATCAATTGATTACCAGAGTCCCGTGGTCAGAGTTCTGGTCAGTTTTAGATGAATATAAAGTAGTTCCGGTAATTTGGCAGGGGCTCATGGCCCAATCATTAAAAATAGATGAATCCACAAAACTAGCGTCATTTGTATTGTTGACGTATTTCTACCAAATAGACCAACTTTCGTTCAACTTTGACCCCTCTGTCACATGGTACTATTTTTTGTGTCCAGTATCACTACTCCGCTGCAACGTATTTCCCCAAAACAAGGTGCTTTGCAGTCAGCTGATCAGAACGAAACCTCGCTCTATATGGTAGAAATAGGCCAACAATACAAATGACGCTAGTTTTGTGGATTCATCTATTTTCAATGATTGGGCCACGCCAAATGGCCCCCACCCCATTGGAACTACTTAATATTCATTAGAAACTGACCAGAACTCTGACCACGGGACTCTGGTAATCAATTAATACATTTTTAACCACTGTTTTATTGGCAAGTATTTCACACAGCTTTATGTCAAAAATAGGTGAACTAACACTTTAAGGTTGCAAGTTACAGAGAAATATGAAAAGAAAAAAAGTACTGTTGTGTAAGGCTGGGCGATATTAGGAAAACCTTCGATATTCGATAACGTTGTTGAATACCTTGCTATCGATATTACTCACGATATTAGTAAAAACAATTGCATTATATAGTTTTTATTGTTTTTCTGCTTTAGGTCCACTGCCTGCCTAACCCAGATAATGAATGGCATATCCATGCATGCACACTCCACAGTACACATAGAATAAAGAAATTAATTAATTCCATTTTCCAACAATGTTTTTTATTGAAATAACCACACCTGGTTACAGATGGACTACTTTGTTGCATGTGCTACGTGCATGCATAGTGTGTCTGTTAATTCATTTGACACATACACCAATACCTCATTTCAAGCCGTCTTTGTCGATAATGTAGGCTATACCTCGCATGTTGATACCTCGATATCGATAACTTTTCAATATATTACCAAGCCTTTACTGTTGTGTACAGCGAAAAGAACATGGCAAAAGAAGAACATATATATAAAGTGTCAAAAAACACAAATATCTATACTTATAGCACAACTTATCAGTGCAGTGCCATTGTGCCAAACTAAAAGTGTCCATAACAGTCAATGCTATAGTCAGAGCTACACAAGTATCTCACCACCACTATGTCAAAGACAAGCAATATTACTCAATCAGGGACGTGCTGGCCATTGGGAAAAGCGGGACAACTCCCGAACGGCCGGTTCATTCCCGGCTGGTCCAGGCCGGCCATTAGGAGAAAAATAAAAATAAAATGTCAGCCTTCGTTCCATTTTGGGGGCTGGGCGGCCAACAAAGTAAATCGTCACTGCCGGGCAGAAACCTCGTATCTCCAAGTTTCAAATTTGTACATTTTTTCGCATAGCAAATCCCTGCTTCATCGTACAAGGCTGTCACACAAAAGTAGTGAAAACAGCAGATCTACAAGCACACAACGCCTCGCGTTGCGAGGCGTTGTGTGCTTGTAGATCGGCTGTTTTCACTAGTTTAAATCATTTTTAAAATGGTTTTGGACATACAAGGTTTCCACCCGACAACGACGAAATATAACTCATGTACAGTAATTGGCCCACTGGCTTGTCACTTGTCATGATCTGAAATGGCAAATCTTTGAGTAGCAGCAGCGCTATAGAGAGAGATCT
>NC_137819.1:62311373-62318954 GCF_963921795.1 Nannobrachium achirus
AATCAGCGTAGCAAAACATCTCTCAGCCAGTCGGAAGAACGGCAAACAAACACGTTTTTTCGGCCGATGAACTCCGCTAGCGCATCCCCCGTGTTACTTTTTAATTGTTGTAATTGATTCCAACTCTGAAATAACTGCACTTATTGCTTGTTTTATTGTTAGACGTTAACTGTTAACTGTTACACTTGTTGCATCGCGAGGGCAGCCATTGTTGTTTTGAAAATGCTGCAGCATGCATCTACGTCACCGTCTACACATGGACCAATCAGGGAAAGCTTTTCACTTGTTGTCAGGAAAGACTACGTTTGTTGAGCGGAAGCAGTCACTGATTGGCCCCGATCAGAGAATAATCAGTATACTCGCTGCCAATCCCCGGAAGTCCAGACGTTATACTGTGGAAGGAATGAGTGAGTGAACGCAGATGACGTCGGGCCCCGCCAGGCTAGATTTTGTCTAGTTTATCCTTGGGGGGAACCTTTGTTCCCCCCAAAGCTAGGAGAACACGATGTACTCACACGCACGCACGCACGCACTAGGGATGGGACGATACGCGATATGTATCGTTTATCGTGATAGAAAACACTCACAATAATCGTATCGTGGAGATTAAATTTATCGTGATATCGTCCTCTGTCATGCGCTGGGATCAATCCACCTTTTATTTGGCGAGCTGCATATCCGGTACCACTTAAACCCTTGATACAGTCTATTTTTTCACTCTCAAAAGTCTTTGCCAAAAAATTGCCGATTTACAAGCTCACAACGCGTCGCATCGCGACGCGTTGTGAGCTTGTAGATCTGCTATTTTTTGGCAAACGTTCCGCCCCAAGCTAACGGATTTTGATTATCGCGATAATATCGTAAACCGCGATTTGTTTTGTCACAATGAAGGCCCATTCCCTCTGGGCCAGATAAAAGATAAAAAAAATCTCTTTCTCCACATATAAAAAAAAAAAAAATACAGATATTTTCCACATACTTTTATCTGTGACAAATATTTTTTTTATCTGTATCTACCATCCACTTTGAATGGAAAATTTTCTGGAGAAAGAGATTTTTTTATCTGTTATCTGGCCCAGAGGGAATGGGCCTTCATTGTGATATGAATTTTTCATATCGTCCCCAACACTAGCACGCACACACACACACACGCACGCATGCACGCACACATGCACAGTTGCAATGCACACACACACCTGTGTGGATGTTTGATGGTGTACGAAGTGGCGATGTAGCCTCCCAGGTTGTGTCCGAGCAGCACCATCTCCGCCAGCCCCACCCTGCCCCGCCACTCCTCCAGAGCGGCCACGAACTGGTCCTCGGCCTCCTCCGGGTCCGCGCTGAACCGGGGGCGGCTGCTCCGGCCGAAGCCCAGCAGGTCCAGGGCGTAGACCGGCCCGCAGGCTGACAGACGGTCCAGGTTCTGGCTCCAGAGGGCCACGCCGCCTCCGAAGCCGTGCATGACGACCAGGGGAGTCCTGCGTTGTTGGCACTGCGGCGGCCCGGCAGAGGACGAGGACGAGGATGAGGACGAGGACGAGGACGGCTGGGGCTGGGCGGTGAACGCCAGCGTCCACAGGTAGTTGCGGTTGGATATTTGCACGTGCTGCCTAGAGAACGGGCACTTCACGCCTGCAGGGGAAAGAGAAACAGGGACACGCGGAGAATGTTAAAGGACAACTTTGGTTTTTTTTACGACAAGGGTTCATATTTTAGATAGTAATTAGAGAAAAGAAGAAGTGAGTGTTAAAATGTTTTCATTTGCTTCGTTCTGTTGTTTTATCGCGTTTGCCGTGCTAATATGTGGTGCATGCGTACGCATGGGGGCATGCGTACAAGTGGCTAAATATGTCTTTTTAGACACGATAAGCCAGCAGTTTCTTTATTGCTATTTACAGTAACACTTCTCGCCCCCATAAGTCACATCCAACCATGAAAGGTTGCGTTGTATCTTGGGAATGGGCTTATGTAAAATGACATATTTTGCCAATTTTGCCCCATACACTGAAATAAGAATCTCTAAAACAATAGAAAGAAGTAAATGAAATCATTTTAACAATCATCTTTTATATTCTTTAATTACAATCTAAAATATGAACCCTTGTTGTAAAAAACTAAAGTTGTCCTTTAAGAGAGGCAGGTGCTGACAATTCTAACAGGGCTTTTTGGTGAAAACGTAGAAAATAGCCGACCTCCAAGCTTGGAGGTCGGCTATTTTTGGTGCTGGATACCATGCTGAAGTAAGCATTATCAAATCAATACTAGAGATGTGGAGTATCGCATGGATTTCTATTTCTATGGGCGATTCTTTCAACACAAGACGCTGCATGCAAGTTCAGCAGAGTTTGGACAAGATAATTCACCCTTTGTCAAGTCCCGCCCGTTGTCCCGCCCCTCTTCACACCCATTGGTTGATAGTGGGACACTCGGTGGGACACTCCATCCAATACCATTTTAATTCAGTTGCTTCGTATTGTAATTCTGTGTGTTCAATTCTAATTTCAAACTTGGTTTCAGTAAAATGGAGCTGCTCAGTGGCAGTATAGTGACTCAGCATGTTTTTAAATGTTTTTATTTCTCCAGAAATTATGTTTTAGCAAATTCAACATAAAAAAGGCAGAACCAGGGCGGGACAAGGCAGATATAGCCTGCTCGTTAGTCAGTCAGGGACCAACCAGAAGGCTAACAAAGGGTGAATTCTCTTGAATGCTGCCTTCAGGTATGGCATGGAAAGGGGGCAGTTTTCATTCATTTCATCATAGTAAATCTGCATTCATGGTCAGGAGCGGACACTTTTTACAGACGGATAGAAGGGCAAGCCCCCTTTGATGTCTATGTGTGCACATGCCTGAAGAGAAACATAATTGTGTGGCAGGGCTCCCGGGAGGAAATGGAACACGAGAGGCGAGTGTGTACGCGTGCGTGAGTGTGCATGCACGCATGCGCAAAAAACCTACACTTGAGCATCTTTTCCTCCGCATCCTTCAGCTGGGAGGGAGATGTGGGACACCACGACGGAAGCCAGCTTGATATCCAGGAGCTGTCAAGAGTAAAGACACATGCATGCATGTTGCACACGCACAACCCACAGTCAGGTCAAGGAGACATGTGCAAACAAGCCATACATACTGTGACAGGTAATGCACTTTGGACCATTATATACCAGCCATGTTATCAGTGAGGTTTGGCTTCAATCCATAAGGAAAACACGCCTCAGTAGAGATACTCTATAGGCCTATAGATTGGTTTCTACGTTCCCACTGTCAAATTAACCCATTTAGAACGGGTACACATTATTGTGTATCATTATTTTATGCTTTAACTATTGAAAAATAGCAGATATACAAGCTCAGCTTGTAGATCTGCTATTTTTGAAAAATCGTGAAAATTTGAATTTTGACCCGATTCTATAAGTGTCTTTTGAATCCTTCTAAGGTTTTTTTTGAAAAACCCTATGTTTCTATGTCAGCAATCTGGCCAGCCATCGTCAAAGACAAGGTCCTTTTCACGTAAAATAATAATAATAATAATAATACATTTTATTTATAACGCACTTTACATTTGAAGCAAATCTCAAAGTGCTACATTAAAATCGAAAAACATTAAGAAAACAACTAAGAATTAAAACGAGAAACACAGTGAATAAAATCAGAACGTTGATCACCTATAATACACAGCTAAGAAAAACACATAAAACATCCAAAGACTGTCTAGGGCCGAGGCGAACGCCTTGTTAAAAAGAAAAGTCTTTAGTCCCCCTTTAAAAGTGTCAATGGACTGTGGTGCTCTCAGATGGTCGGGGAGGTCGTTCCACAGTCGAGGAGCAGCTGAGCTGAAAGCCCGATCCCCCATAGTGCGTAGCTTAGTGTTTTTGCCCCTTAGTGTGTTGGTGTTTGCAGAGCGGAGGGAGCGGGTGGAATCCGGGGGTTCAATGAGTTCCTTTAAATAGGAAGGAGCGTTGCCATGAATGCACTGGTGGGTGATTATTATTAATAATAATTACAGTACTTTTACTTTTGGAAATATTATTAATAATAATTACAGTACTTTTACTTTTGGAAATATTATTAATAATAATTACAGTACTTTTACGTTTGGAAATTTGATTGATTGAAGACTTTATTCGAAGTTTGCATAGGAAAAAGGTACAGTTTCATGACAGTACAGTTCACTGATACAAGGTCTACTAAAAGGAGATCCTGTAGGCTTTTCGGCTTATTTACACAGGAAACCTTAATGTATCTCATATAACATTGAATGACAGACGGATAGAAACACAGTACTATGCAGTATGATATAGTCAGAAATAAAAAACAAAATAAACTAAACAAACTGAGTTGCCATTTATTTTTGATGCCAATACTTTAGTACTTTTACTCAGAGGCGTCAATTGGGTATGGCAAGCTATGACAGCTGCCATTATCTTGGCTACAGGGGGGGGGGGGGGGGGATAATAAAATGGACTGTAATCGTGCCTGTTGCTAAGGTATGGCAACATGACTCAAAACCAAATGTTACATTTACTCGAAAACTAGTCTACTATTAGTCGATACTTTGTAGATTGATTATTATTACAAAACATACCACTTCAGCCCATATAGGCTACATTCCATCTATTTGAAAATAGCAGATCTACAAGCTCACAATGGCTCTTTTCCCAAAAAAACTTGAATGCTGCCTAATGAGTAGGCTACTTTTACTTTTGATACTTTATTTGTTTGTACTTTTACTCAAATATTGTTTTGATTCTGGACTTTTACTTGTAACAGCCATTTCTACATTGCAGTATTGATAGCTACTGAAACCATTTGACACCAGTCGTGTTGCCATACCTTAGCTTTTTCTGAACTGACGCCGCTGCTTTTACTCAAGTAACATTTTGAACACGTGCCTTTTACTTGAAACAGAGTATTTTTTAATTGTGATATTGTATTTTTACTTTTCATCTGCCGATTGTGACGTCATCACAAAAAAAATCAAAACATTTTTTTTTTTTTTTTTATGTTTTTTTTTTTTTCCCAAAAAGGGGGGGGGGGGGGGGGGCAGTTCAGGCCAAAGGTGGTACTGCAGCTGAAATGCTCTGAGAGCCATTCAAAAATGAGAGAGGCTCTCTATTTAGGAGTGGTGGTAATTTAGCCTCAAACCTTTTGAAAAACGTTTTTGGGACATAAACAATATGACATAACTAAATGCATGGTGTATCACCTTTAAGTAAAACATTTTGAATATAGGCCTAGCCTATACTTCTCACCACTGTTATATAGTTGGTTAAAATATTCAACTCACCCCCGCTCATCGTCGGTGGTGGGCTGCACTTCCTCGGCCATCCTCCGCATGACTGACGATCACTCGTCCATTTGGAACACAACAGAAGAACAGGCTGGGATTGTGAAGTCGACTCGAATAGGACGGACTGAGTGAGTGCTGAGAGATCGGACCGCCACCTCCCCTCCTACAGCACCGCAGAGAAACAAAAGGACATGTTGTTTCACTTACAGACACAGGTAGGTAGCTGTAGACAGAGTAGCTGTTATTACATTTAGACACTGTTTGTTCTTGTTCCAGTCAAAACGCATTGATCAAAACCATGCAGAGGCAGATCTACACTAACTCGATTCCCAGACTAGTGCAAAACAACTGGAACTTTAGCCCTCCCACAACCACTATCTCTCTAGCCTGGACGCGAACCCACGTGTTGACACTAAAGATAACAACACCCCCACCCCACTCCACAATAATAGCCAATCGATGGAATTCTCCTTCTTCAGTGTGATAGATTGACTGTTACTACATTAATATTCCCAGAAGCTGTGGTGGAAAAAGTAGCCTACTCAAATGGTTTCAGTAGCTATCAATATACTGCAATGTAGAAATAGCTGTTACAAGTAAAAGTCCAGAATTAAAACAATATTTGAGTAAAAGTACAAACGAATAAAATATCAAAAGTAAAAGTAGCCTACTCATTAGGCAGCATTCAAGTTTTTTTTTTTGAAAAGAGGCATTGTGAGCTTGTAGATCTGCTATTGTCAAATAGATGGAATGTAGCCTATTATGGGCTGAAGTGGTATGTTTTGTAATTATAATCAATCTACAAAGTAACTAGTAGACTAGTTTTCAAGTAAATGTAGCCTACAACATTTGGTTTTGAGAGCGCAGTAGGAGTAAAAGTAGGCCTACAGGAAATTGGAAACAGTCAAGTATTATGTAGGCCTAAAAATACCTCAAGATTGTAGTTAAAGGGATATTCCACTTTAAAAAAAAACTTTTGGTAATTGTATCGTCTAATCAGGCTTTTATGAACACCCTGGACAGTTTTTAATTTGCTTCAATATTTAGATATTTGATATTTATTTTATCAGACACCACCACCATCCAGGGCCCATACAAACCCATTGTAAATTCAAACTCTATTTTAACTATGATAGATTCATCAAAAACACTGTCTTTTTTTCTGGTGACTACTAATATGTGAGCTGGCTGTGTTTTTTTCGATAACTTTTTTTAATAATTCTTTGGGAAAATGGAAAGTAATCAATATACAATAATATATTAACAATAAATTAAAAAAGTTATTGAAAAAACACGTCCAGCTCACGTATTAGTTTTTATTAAAAAAAATATTTTTTTGGATGAATCTATCATAGTTAAAATGGAGTTTGAAGTTACAATGGGTTTGTATAAATGGGCCCCGGATGGTGATGTCTGATAAAATGAATATCAGATCTCTAAATACTGAATGAAGCAAATTCAAATCTGTCCAGGGTGTTCACAAAAGTCTGAGTAGATGATAAAATGACCAACATTTTCTTTTTAAATGAGTGGAATATTCCTTTAAGTAAATGTACTTAGTTACCTACCTATTATTTGAATCTTAAAGGCAATTAGTATCCCAGTATCCCAAGCTAGACCTAAACTACAGAATTGCGAGTTGGAGAAATCAAACACACGAAAAATACAAGGCAAAAAAAAGTAGGCCAACCTTACAATAGTAACGTTCCTTCAGATTCCCTACCCTGCTTGGGTGAATTATAGCAGCAATGGAAAATATAGATTAAGGTTCATCCCGCTGCCTTGTGCAATGGCAGGCCATGGCTTAGTCATTTTGGGATCACAGAAGAAAATATCTAGACCTTTAGCCTGTAAAATTGCACAGCTCCTTTGTATCATAGTGAGACTAGGGTATGAGAAACTGAATTCCCATATCCTCAATGACATTTAACATAATCACCCACCACCTGCTTAGACAATGAGTAGTCATAGAACCACAAGGGGGTATGCCTATTATTATAGGGGTGGGCGATATGGAAAAATACAATATCACAATATTTTCCAAGCTGTATCACAATACACCATTTTATCACGATTATTTTTCACGTTGGTTTTTGAGTGGTGGTCTCACCGCCACTCCTGTAATTGGGTTTCACGATGTCGTGTCTGTCTGTCTGTATGTCTGTCGCCTGTCATACCTCTCTTGACCACACACACAGACCACAAACACACACACACACGTTGAAGGAGGGGCGCTATTGAGCAGGCAGACTCACTCAACACTCTCTCTCACACACGTTGCAAAGAGGGCAC
>NC_137819.1:62319154-62321654 GCF_963921795.1 Nannobrachium achirus
TCCCAGCTTCCGTTGCTAAAACTGGGTTGTGGAAACAATTGTATTGCCAAAGTTTATGTTAGTTATGAAAGTGCAGTCATACTTTTTCTTTATTGTTCAAATAATTATTTTTCTATTCTGCAGAGAGGAATCCCCAATCAACGAACACGAGAGGTCATCATCCGATGTCTCATCGACCATCTGGAAGAAGATAGTGTCAAGATCAAGGACTTTCAAGTTAGTAAAATACATGTTTTGACGTTTTAATGTCATCGTGGATGAGACCATCACATGCAAAGGAACAGCATAGTGATGTCCAGAGAATGAGGTTGTGACATTGGCTGAATGGCTGTTGCATCCGTTGCATGTCTGGTCCAACTGATTCCAGATTATGCCCAGGGCTGCATGTGTGGAGACAGCTAGGATTGCTCAATGTGTGTCTGTGTGTCTTGTAACATTTAGCCTGAAAGTGAGCTCTAAACAATTATCTTCACAATGTGTGCAGGAAGGAAGCTGCTGGTGCACCTGTCAGAGTAGAAGAGAAGTTGACAGAGGAGGTGATGATGAAGATGAAGATCTACCTGCTGCAGAACCAAGAGGACTCAATGAATGAACCTACTGATGTAGGTATTGTGATTAAGGGCATCACTGCCCTCAACAATCTTGGGGGTCTGCTGCTATCTGTTGGGACTGTTCTATGCCTTTAATCTGAGATACCCCAAGAACCTCAGATATGGTCTTGAGATGTTCCAAAAAGTACTAGTTGAGTTGGATCCTGGACACCTTTCAGCCAAAGTTCAGAGACTGAAAAAATGTCTGCTTGCCGACTACTGTTCAGCAAGATGCTCTCAGAAAGTGGGTATAACCTACTGAAAGTGGATTTATTGTCAAAACAGCATTTTTGCAATGGTATTTGTTGCTGGTAGTAATTAGTTAATGTAAAGTGTTTGTTTCTGGTGCATTCGAGTCATAATGCAAACAGGTCAGTTTAGCATATAGACATTACACGTGTGCATAGTCAATATGTTTAAATGTTGAGCTACTGTAAATGCTTATTTATTATTTCATATTCCAAGTTGTGATTTTCTTTCATGCCAAATGGCCTCTGACTGTCTTTAATGTATTTTGTGGTTATGACTTACTGTTCATTTGATGGGCTCATTGTTCTTATGGTGCATAATGTTTGACAGACTGCTTACTTACAGTATGCACAGTTCAATTAGAGGTACTTATATACAGTATTGTGAACACACACTGCTCTTTAGTAAACAGAATTTTAAAAGTGTCAGGGATACCCCTTTCCTGATCATTATCTTTAAACATATTGTTTTTGCAGGCATTGTTGCATGTCATTTACATACTAAAGTATGTTGAATGTTCATACTTGATGTGGTGTTACACTGGTCAACATTAGTTGATTAAAAACATAATTATCTGCATAATTATTTCATGTGTATTCATTTGACATCATGTACTCCTGGAGTAAAAGGTAAAGTAAATGAAAGGGGTAAATGGTACTATATGAATTAAATCAATAAAAGTAAATGAATAAAGTAAATGTGACATATTTGTTTTGTTAAATCATACTCTTATATTCAATTAGATCTACTTAATATTTCAATGTATTTACTTGTAGTCTTTTGTGGCATTGACTGAATAATTTAATTATATCTACTCAATTTCTTTAGGTCATTGTACTCAATTTTAGTTGTTAATAAGTACGTAAAAGTTTTGGTTACTTTTACTCAAATTAATTGAGTATCATCTACCTGATTTCATAACAGTAATATTTACTCAATATTTTTGAGTGTAAAAATGTTTCACCAATAAAATTGAGTAGAGCCTAGTTTTTGTTTTTAGTACCCTCCTAACACGTGAGCAGGCTGTGTTTTTCCATAACATTTTTCATGTATTTTTAATAATTATTTGGGAAAATGGAAAAAATTAAATACAATAAAAATATATAAAAAAGAAATGAAAAACGTTATGGAAAAATCACGGCCTGCTCACATATTAGGAGGGTATAGTATGAGTCACCAGAAAGAATAACGGGTGTTTTTAAATAATCTATCATGGTTAAAATGGAGTTTGAAGTTACAATGAGTGTGTGTGGGGAGAGGCACTGAGCCTGAAGGGCCTGATAACATTTACATCAAATATCTAAATACTGAATGAAGAAAATTAAAAACTGTTGAGGGTGTTCATACAAGCCTGATTAGACCATGCAATGACAAAATGTTTTTTGAAAGTGGAATATCCCTTTAAATACCCAGAAAAAAAAAGTTCTTCTGGGTATTTTCCTCCTCCGGTATTCTAATACCTAATATCGCCCAGCCATAGTATATGTGCACAAACATTCAGGCTGTGGTGGCTGCTACACTCACTAGCTGAAAACCCACTTGCCAAAATGTCTGCGCATGACGGGTCCTTCAGCATACAACAAAAATGCATCTGCATAATGAGAACTTAAAAGGTCTGGAAAAATCAATTTCCTCTTTATTGTGAAGCAGCTTTCATCTAT
>NC_137819.1:62329154-62391586 GCF_963921795.1 Nannobrachium achirus
TAAGGTCTCCTGTATATAGGTGGCGTTTTGTTTGCAAAGGGTTATACAATACGTGTACGCATTGCGCTGCTATATTCTCAGTACCCCCAAACACCCCCACCCCACAGCCTCCCCCGCCCCCCCCCCCCCCCCCCCCCCCCCCCCCCACCCCAACTTCCCTGACGCCCTTACTCAACCTCCTCTCCCCATCTGACGGCGGCGCGGCGGGTCCTCATTCCACCCCTGTCTGTCACTACTATCGTAGTACGCGATCGTCATTCATGTTCCCCCCTCTTCTTCTGTGACTGCCGAGAAGAACCGTCGTCTCGACCCTCCCGATCCGGACCGGCACCGATGATGATGAGAGTCTCGGGCCAAACCCCTCTTTGTCTGAGCTATACTACGGGCTACCTACCGCGTCCGTTGGACTTTGTTGAAAATCCCAGCCCAGCCCGTGTGAATGCAGATCTTAGTCAAAGGAAAGGAAAGCAGGTAGGCTACGGTCCTGGAAAAATGACCACGGTCTTACGGGGTATCAGGGTTCGAAGGAGGCGACGTTGAAGGCAAATTCGGGAATGCTTATTTAGTGATGTTGTGTAGTAATTGTGCTTTATCGGTGAGCGTACCTCAGGAGACACTAAAGGGGGGAGAGGATAAGATATATGGGTAGAGAGCTGGACTCAAACTTGACATTGGAGGTGCATGGATCTGTGATTCTGTGGCCACCGATTCAAGGAGTGACCTAAAAATGCACCCATCTGCATGCGGAGAGCAGGGCATTCTATACGGCCCCGAAAGGCGTATCGTCGTTGTTGAGGCGGAAACCTCGTATATCTCCAAGTTTCACATTTGTACGTTCTTTTGCACAGTAAGGCCCTGCTTCATCGTACGAGGCCGTCGCACAAAAGTAGTGAAAACAGCTGATCTACAAGCACACAACACCTCGCGGCGCGAGGCGTTGTGTGCTTGTAGATCGGCTGTTTTCACTAGTTTAGATCTTTTTTTACAATGATAAATGCAAAACCAACGGTTTTGGACATACAGCGTTTTCACCCGACAACGACAATATTATAGACATGCAGTTGTCAGAAAGGTACAGTCAGTTATAACGAGCATGCAGTACATATTTCACAATGTCCAATAATATGCTGCATAATTTAAGCACCATTGAAAGGGAGAACGAATGTTATAGCCTATTATTTCACGAGCAATTCTTTGCGAGGGGGAAAGATGCTATAGTCTGCGAAGAAGAAGAAGGGAGTGTTCTGTGTTGCAGTCACAGACAGACAATTCCATATCCTGAAAGAGGGAGAGGTCCGTACTACGACAGCCACGCGTTCCACTACGCTGACGGGTGTAGTTGCACAAAATGGAGTTTAACAATGACCTAGCTGCACGGTCTGCGTTGTAAAGATGGTGGCAACAAAAAAAAGAAGAGAACAAACTGTACGTCTCTCTCTTCCCTCATGCCCTTCCCTGCTCTCTCGCTCTCTCTCTCTCTCTCTCTCTCTCTCCGCTCTCTCTCTCTCTCTCTCTCTCGTCTACCATTCTACTCCTTTACCCATTTCCTCTTTTTCTACCCTGTGCTTGCGTACGCACTCCATCTCCACCGTACATACATACATCTATATACAGCATGTGAACGCCGTGAAAGCTGTAGGGTGTTGCCCCCCCCCCCCAGCCACATACACACACACATACATACATACATACGGTATATGACAACGAACCATGTAGCATATCGTCGTTGTCGGGTGAAAACCTTGTATGTCCAAAACCCTTCGTTCTGCATTTATCATTTTAAAAATGATTCAAACTAGTGAAAACAGCCGATCTACAAGCACACAACGCCTCGCGGGGGGGGGGGACTGAGTTACTAGGGCCCAAGGTGGAGGGGCCTTAATTATTTTATACTTTTAGCTATTGAAATATAGCAGATGTACAAGCTCACAGCGCGGCACCGAGTGCCGCGCTGCGAGCTTGTAGATTTGTAGATTTCTATTTTTGAAAAGTCGTGTATATAGACCTTATGTGTGCAAATCTTGTCTTTAAGCGAACATTTGTAACTCAAATTTTGCTTCTGGGGGGGGGGGGGGGTCCCTGGAACTAAATATTTTGAGATGGGGGTCTGTTGCCAAGCACAAAATAATGCGTAATAATGCTTCTAAATGGGTTAAACCCCCTCCCCCTATGAAGAACATTCATGGGGGGCCCGCAGTGAATCCTTGTACCCAGGGCCCAGAATTTGGTGCGACACCCTTGATGCCAAGTTATGGTCACACATGAGCGCACGGTCACCGCGCACGCTGCTGTCATGTACGGGCCCCCCGCGCTGGGGGGCCCCGCGTCGGTCCATCACAGCATGTAGAAGAGAGATATCGCTTATTTCTTCCCGTTCTGGTTTCCATAAGGTTGCCATCGATGACGCCGTGACTGAACTCATACTTTTGTTGTGTGTGCACGACGCTCGGAGCAACTGAGAAACCGACGGCGTAAGCAACGATTTCCTTAATTGAACATTCCAGAACATTCCCCTGCAAAATGGCTGCCGTGTGCCGGCACTCTGTCTCTGTGATGGCCGACAAGAGTGCGTGGGTCTGAGGTGTGTGCGCGGCACACACACACACACACACACACACACACACACACACACACACACACACACACACACACACACACACACACACACACACACACACACACACACGCACACACACAGTCACACACAAACACTATGTGTTTAGTGTCTGCGTATGGAGTGCACATCTGTGGCACTGTGGTAAGTGCAAAAGGGCAATGTTGCTTTTGCCTCTTTAAGCAGACTGCTATGTCAGGTGAAGTCTCCCTTCACCAGGTGATCTCTGCCGCGTACATAATTACCCCATTATTATACCACCTCAAAAACCCTTTGCTGTAATGCAGGGGTCTTCAACATTTTCAGGCCAAGGACCCCTTAGTTGAGAGCGAGATGAAGCAGGGACCCCCACTACATATTGCATAAAACTGTGTCGCAGACTTCCATAGATTTCATAGATAGATTCATAGACTTGTTTGACAGCACTGTCATCAGTCTGTTATGTTGGATTCGTGTTGATGTGTTTTTTCAGACATTTAACCTCTTAAATTGTCGATACTTAGTCAATTTGATCTGCTCTTTTTTTAACCTCTACACCAAACCTATGTGCCAAAAATAGCCGATCTACAAGCTCTCAACGCCTCGCAGCGCGAGGCGTTGAGAGCTTGTAGATCGGCTATTTTTGGCAAAAGTTCTCCTCATAATAGGGATGTGAGGGTTAAAGTTGTTCATTTAAAATAATTATCCTATCGGTGAAAATTGTAATCCTTATTTTATATTTGATGTTTGTACACAAGAAGCTGCTACTCCTATTATTGTACCACTTCATTGTCTTAAATGCTTCATTTGAAAATCAAATAAACAAAGTTTAAAAAAAATTATAATAATAATTATCCTATCACAAAGATTTGGCGGATTTGGCGGACCCCCCCTGTACTAACTCTGGGGACCCCCTAGGGGTCCCGGACCCCCTGTTGAAGACCCCTGCTGTAATGCACGACGACAATAGCTTTCTGACACCGATAATGAAACGATCCTACTGTCTATCTTTCCATCTGATGATGGAACTCGATGTGCTCCCGCTTTGAAACGTCGATAACGTCGGCTCCCATTTTCTCTTACTTCAGCCCATTGTTGGTCCATTCAGCATCGCGGTCGGTCACTCCGCTCCAAATGTCTGCGTTTTTTTTTCTTCTTTTTTTTCACATGCAGGGCCAGAGACGAACGAGGGTTGCTGAATGTGTTGGGATAAAGAGCTGACCTTGTGGTTTTCTTTACAGCTCTCTGCCTCTCCGAGCCCAGCAGTCAGCCTGCACACGCCAGCCACCCACCCACCCATCTAGCCAAGCCTGGTCCTCCCAGCCCAGCCCAGCCCAGCCTGGCCCAGCCTGGCCCAGCTCCGGGCTGGCAACCCTAGGAGTCATCAGGGTTAGTGCTCCTTTGGCACGCGTCTATGCCAACCACCCCATCGACATGTACCAGGTTTTATTTATGTGCCAACACAACTGCACTTTGATAGATCTGCACTTAGACTAAATTCGAGGCTGTACGCGATCAGGGGCGTCGCGCCGAATTCTGGGCCCGGGGTACGAGGATTCACTTCAATTATTTTCGATCTGCTATTTTTGAAGTCTTTGAATGTTTAAAAAACAAACAAAAAAAAATATGTTTCTATGTCAGTGGTGCTCAAACTTTTTCAAGTGAAGGACCCCCAAAATGATATGTATCTGGCCACCCCCATCTCAAAATATATAGTTCCAGGGACCACCCAGAAGCAAAATGTTCGCTTAAAAAATACATATATTCAAAGATCTGCACACATTTTCACGTCTTTAAAAAAAATTGCAGATCTACAGGCTCGAAGCGCGGCACTTGGTGCCGCGCTGTGAGCTTGTATATCTGCTATTTTTCAATAGCTAAAGTATATGAAATAATTAAGGCCCCATCCACCTTGGGCCCTAGTAACTCAGTCCCACTTTCCCCCACCTTGTGACGCCCCTGTACACAATCACATAATACGTCCGCATATAAAGAGACGGGGGAGCGGAGGAGAGGGAGAGCGAGCGACGGATACAGATATTCCATAAAATAATGCTAGCCCTTTGTGATTTATAACAATCAATAGCACGGGGGGTTTGGAACGCTTATGTTGTTGCGCGGAGATGATTGTAATCGTATAGCAGATGACAAGATGCTTATTGTTCTTGTTTGATTTATGCTCTCTAGTGTAACACTGGTTTATCATACTAGTGATATTGCATCTCGTTGCATCTTAAGAAATAAAATCACCCATAAAAAGTAGCCTCCAGTGAGATGACTTTCACTGATTTCCAAGAGAGGTAAATAGGTGGAGGTCCGAGGTACATTCTTACACAGACATACGTGGAAACGCACGCACGCATGCACACACACACACACACACACACACACGCATGCACGCACGCAGGCAATTGAACTGCACAGAGATAAGGCGTATTCTCTCATTTACATAACCATTTTCCCTTACATTCTTGTTAGGCTACACACACACACACACACACACACACACACACACACACACACACACACACACACACACACACACACACACACACACACACACACACACAGATTATAAATATCGGTGGATTAAGTTAAAGCTTTCCCAGTTTTGCTAATAATTCAAATACTGCAAACTGCTGCATTTTCGCTCACAGCAGCTCATCAGGGAGACACTGTTAAAAAGACAAAGCTCAACTAAATGACTACCAGTGCTCAGCCCTTATCACAGCCGCCGTGTGGGTGTTCGCTGTTCTGTGCTCCCGTAGGAACCATTGCACAAGTGTGTGTGTGTGTGTGTGTGCGTGTGTGTGCGCACGCGGGCGTGAGTGTGTGCGTGCACGTTCGCGTGCGTGCATGTCCTAAGTCTTAAAATATGACAGCCGATGGGAGCTTTTACACAACATCTTGCTCCTGTTTCATTTCTTTCTCTTCCCCCGCCTCCTTTTTCTCCCCAGTTAAGTCGTTTTGCCAATTCACCCTTTGTCAAGTCCCGCCCATTGTCCTGCCCCTCTCCACACCCATTGGTTGCTGTGTCTTGGTGGGACATTCAGTGGGACATTCCATCCACTGCCATGTTAATTCAGTTGCTTCATATTGTTATTCTGTGTGCTCAATTCTAATTTCAAACTTTGTTTCACTCAATTGGAGCTGCTCAGTGGCAGCATAGTGAATCAGCATGTTTTTAAATGTTTTCATTTCTCCAAAAATTATGTTTTAGCGAATTCAACATAAAAAAGGCGGGACAAGGCAGATAGAGCCTGCTGGTTGGTCAGTCAGGGACCAACCAGGAGGCTAACAAAGGGTGAATTATTGCGACCGAAGGTCGCATTATACCCTGAGAAATCTCGTAGCTTGTCTGACTGTGTCTGACTGTCAGTACAGGAAGTGATGTCACGTGATGTCAGTGAGTCACAGTGATGTGGTAGAGAATGACTCATATATGGGCATAAAAAGGACGTCACGTGACATCACTTCCTGTACTGACAGTCAGACAAGCTTACGAGATTTCTCAGGGTATAAAAAAGTCCATATATGGCCATTCCCAGAAAAAGAAAAAAACCTTTTATGCCCATACATGGAGATTTCTTGATGTCATAAATTTGGCCACGGACCCCCATCTCAAAATATTTAGTTCCAGGGACCCCCCCATAAGCAAAATTTGAGTTACAAATGTTCGCTTAAAGGGGTCCTGCCACGCCCCGAAATTATAATAGTATGATACAGTAGGATACAGTAGGTCACGTGGTCTTTTTTAAAACGGTCTGAAATCTCTGAATCAAATGATCCCATCCCCCTCCACTCGGAGGAGTAGAGAGACAGACAGGAGACAGCCTGGCCAGCAGATATGGGATTTATGGCTATTTGAAGTGAGCTGGATCTCTGAAATTGAGTACTTTTCCCACCACTGTTCATTAGAAAGGAACGGCTCCCTACTGTGAACCGAATCATATCGTTCATTTCAAAGAGCCGTTCAAAAGGCTTGATTCGTTCGCGAATGTCACATCTAGCACGCAGTTCGAGGATGAGTTCGAGCGCAGCTGCCCAACTCAGTGAAAACATCGTGTTTTCCATTTCAATGAATAAACATAAACAAGCATATTCCCATGAACAATGGGGAAGTAACAACCAGTAACCACCGGAAATATAATTTTTATAGCCACAGATTCATATATAAATGTGTGTCTTTAGCTGGTTAGCTTTAGTGCTAGCCCAGCTAGCTAGCCCTGTGGGAGCAGAGAAGTTGTGAGGGCTGTGACTGTGAGAGCGAGCCTGCGGGCGATGGGAAGAAAATGTACATTGTGCAGACATACAGTAAGTAACAGTCAATTAATTAATTTGATTGGCTTATCGTGCATTCCCACAATGACATCAAACAAATATTAACTTGTTTTTAATATAATTTCTTAAGGTGACAGTAACCCTTAAGGTGGCATAACCCCTTTAAGAAATACATATTCGAAGATTTGCACACATATTCACGACTGAGATAGAAGTCGGTTCCCTGCTGTGAGCTTGTATATCTGCTATTTTTCCAATAGCTAAAGTATAAAATAATTCCAGGCCCCTCCACCTTCATGGGCCCTAGTAACTCAGTCCCACTTTTCCCCCCTGTGTGACGCTCCTGCATGCAGTGATACATATCACCCTCCCTCCCGGCTTCCCTCCCCCGAACCCAGGCCAAATGTGTTCATAAAGACACTCCACAAAGCCCAAGGCACCACTGTGGATTCGAAGCCTCGGACTCCGTGATGGTGGGCAGCTACTTTATCACTGCGCCACCCAGGGACGTGCTGGGCCTCTGATTCAGCCCGGGAAAAAGAGTTGGAGAGGCCCTCATTGCTACTCAAAGATTTGCCATTTCAGATCATGACAAGTGACAAGCCAGTGGGCCAATTACATGAGTTATACTTCATCGTTGTCGGGTGGAAACCTTGTATGTCCAAAACCGTTTGTTTTGTATTTGTATCATTTAAAAATGATTTAAACTAGTGAAAACAGCCGATCTACAAGCACACGGTTGTGTGCTTGTAGATCTGCTGTTTTCACTACTTTTGTGCGACGGCCTTGTATGATGAAGCAGGGCTTTACTTTGAGAAAAAAATTACAAATTTGAAACTTGGAGATACGAGGTTACTGCCCGACAGTGACGATTTACTTTGTTTGCCGCCCAGCCCCCAAAATGGAACGAAGGCCAACATTCTATTTAATTTTTTTTTCTAATGGCCGGCCTGGACCGGCCGGGAATGAACCGGCCGTTCGGGAGTCGTCCCGCTTTTCCCAATGGCCAGCACGCCACCCGAGGGCCCCATATCTTGCTCCTGTTTCTGATGCTTTGCCAAGTCATGGTGCAAGTGCAGTGATGGCAACGCAAATGTAGCAGCGGTTATTGTAGCAACGTTGCAGCAACGTTATTATCGTTAATCGTGATTACAAAATAACACTCACAATAATCAAATTAAATTTATCGTGAAATTATCCTCCATTATGCACTGGGATCAACACACCTCCGGGACCTCAATAATTGGTAAAACGGACCTGGAAATAATGTACTTGATACAGTCTTTTTTTCACTCTCTACCAGATCTCTTTTCCAAAACAAGCTCACAAGATCTACAAGCTCACAGCGCGTCGCAACGCAACGCGTGTGAGCTTGTAGATCGGCAATTTTTGGGCAAATGTTCCGCCCCAGATTAATGGATGTTGGGAATATTTTGATGATCGCAATAATCTCATCGCAATCTCTTTGGTCACAATAATCGTGACATGAAATGTTCATATCGTCCAATCCCAATTAGGAGGGAAAATAGATAGCTGAGGGATGTATAAATGCCGCTCCGACCCAGTTAAAAATTAAAACATTGTTTGGGCCCCGTGACTACTGACTACCTCCTTCTCTCATGTCAAAGTAAAGTGGGTGTCAATGTTTACAACTTCAATGAGAGGATGAAGAGGAACCAGGGACGTGCTGGGCCCCTGATTCAGCCTGGGAAAAAGATTTGGAGAGGTACTCATTGCACGCTATAGAGAGAGATCTCTCTCTATAGCGCTGCTGCTACTCAAAGATTTGCCATTTCAGATCATGACAAGTGACAAGCCAGTGGGCCAATTACATGAGTTATATTTCGTCGTTGTCGGGTGGAAACCTTGTATGTCCAAAAGCGTTAGTTTTGTATTTATCATTTAAAAAATGATTTAAACTAGTGAAAACAGCCGATCTACAAGCACACAACGCCTCGCACCGCGAGGCGTTGTGTGCTTGTAGATCTGCTGTTTTCACTACTTTTGTGCGACGGCCTTGTATGATGAAGCAGGGCTTTGCTTTGTGAAAAGAAAATTACAAATTTGAAACTTGGAGATACAAGGTTTCTGCCCGACAGTGACGATTTACTTTCTTGGCCGCCCAGCCCCCAAAATAGAACGAAGGCTGACATTTAATCTGTATTTTTTTCCTAATGGCCGGCCTGGACCGGCCAGGAATGAACCAGTCGTTCGGGAGTTGTCCCGCTTTTCCCAATGGCCAGCACGTCCATGAGAGGAACTATCCTTATGGCCATGAAAAGAGAAACATAAAATACCATGACAGTGAATTGCAGGAACGGCAATCAAACAAACGTGTGTTCTCTCTCTGCAAATTTGAAAAATAAGACTACTAGTGTTGAAATACACCAAACCTGTTAGTCTACTACTAAAAAACAGCCAAATAAATAAACTACTTTTAACTGCTTTGACTGATGATTTGGAATGTTTTATAGTGAATTTCACACTTCCAATTAATCAATTGGACACTTTGACTATCGTATCAGACTGCTGACGGTGGCTTTCGTCAGCTCGGGGGGAAGTGGTTATTCCTCTCGCCAAATTGTGTAAAGCATTAGCCGTAGTGTCGACTTTTAAAATATATATATTTTTGAAATACAAATACTAGGTTTCATTGGATCTATATATTTTGGCGTTTTGGATCCCATCTTCAGGATAGTATAGAGTTTAAATCCCATAGCCGACGGAGGCGGTCAGCTGCAGTATTCTTTAGATTTCACAGTACATGTCATGTCATTTGTTGCGCTGACTCATGTCAGTAAATTATCTTTCTCGGTTCTCTATTTGAACAAGTTGAACTGAATGTTCGATTGTTTTTTCAGTTCAGTGAGTGGAACTACGCGAGTGGAGTTCTGGTCAAGCACTGGACGATATCGGTGAATGTATCATATTGAACACATCTTTTTAGTGAATAAGTTATTAGACTCATTACACTGAAAAGAATGACATTGCCCATCTGTGTATTGCTTGGCTTGCAAGACACGTCCAGGGCTGTGTTCTCTTTGAGAACTGACAAAAGTGAGAGTGAAGTACAACCATTTGCTATGTTTGTTAAACGCTATCGGGCAACGCTTTACTGTATATAAACTGCAGCTCGGAAAATAATAACTGTGTCATGGGAGAACATGCGTTCATATGCACATAAAGACAACCTCTGTGGTGGATTAACCTCGCCCACCAGGCTTTCTGAGAGAAAGCCTGGTGTTCGTTCACAACTGGCCGTTTGGTTTCCGCCTAAAGCGCGGAAACCACTAGAAGAAGCTTTGATTTGGTTCCCTCCGTTTGTTTCCCCAATCCCAATTAAAATGCTCGAGTAGCCTAGTGTAGTCTTTCCAGTCGCTACGAGTTGGACTAAAAGATGCATATACCAAACACATTTTTCAAAAGCAAAACTACTCTACGCATCAAGGAGTTTATTAGGTAGGCCCTAAAAGTATGTCCTTGAGCGCAGGAGAATTATTTTGGGTTAAAACTGTTTCCGGTGGATAGTTCCGGCCAAATTGTAGTCCTTTGAGTACTACAACATGATGTTTTGTGGTTTCCGCTCCAGACCGGTTACAAGCCCGAAAAGTGAAGTGATCCCAGACTAGTGGTGGATCTATCCGGACAATGTATAAGTGTCATAGGTGCACATATTTGTAAAACAAGATAATTATTATTATCTATTGTCAAGCACTAGTTACACCTCTCACTGGACTTATGCAAGATGGAAGGCAATGTATCGACATTTTGAACATACTGTTAGCTGGTGGTTCGTTTAACTCGGCGTGTAAAAATGGCCTGTAAATTTAACATTATACAATTATTATCTCATGTTTGCCCTGGATACTTGAATAAAAGTGTGCAAAAATAAGAAGAAATACATTTATTTTATAGTGTAGACTGTAGAGGCAGCAGTACTGATGATAGATGCCAAAGGGTGTGTCCGTTTGTGTCCGTGTGGTCGCGCGCGCGTGTCAGTGTGTATTGTTATTTGTGCGTGTATAAGAATATTTTCGCTATTGATTGGAATAATAATCTTGGTTCCTCTCATTCTCCATATATTACTCTCTCTCATTATGAGTCTTCCGGTATGTTCCTGAATATAATGGAGCCATTAGTTTTAAAGTCTATTAATACAACAGTTACAGGCTCAAGGCACAGCTGAAGGGAGGAACTGTCATTCCCTTTTACAAGCTCATTATTATATTCTTAAAAAAAGGAGGGGGAAAAAGGGCCTTGAACCTGAAGATGGAACAGGATCTCATGATAAAGTTGGGCTTTTGGGCTTTGCACTCCCTGGCATGTTATGTTAATGTTTTGTCTGGCGTTATACTGGTATCATAGTAAAACATGGCATAACTAACATTCATGTGCGTTGAACTAATAATGGTTATAGTTCTACAATCATCGATCAATCCCAATGTTGAACTTGTGAATAGAGCATTATAGCAGGTTGAGATCAAGAAGAAAGCTCAGAGTGAATCCTTGGTGAGGACCTCATTCTTTAGTGAAGACTGTCTGGCACTTCAAAGCTTAACTGCATTACAGGGATGAGAGTAGTGATACGAGAAGAGATGGGAAGACGTTAGGATGAAGTCAGTGTTGGAAAAGAAAGTCCCCCGAATTCTTAAACATTTTCTGTCTGCAGTTGCGAGCCAATTATCGACACAAATTATACTCCTCCCAATGAACAAGCTAACAACGCATCGCAATCAATGCTTAAAGCTTGTAGATCGGCCGATGTACACGCTAACAACGCAGGAGAAATAGCTTGTGGATCGGCTATTTTCCCCATGTGATACTGTCGTACAATAAGGTATAAAATAGGGCTTATGTGGTTCAAGAATTCAGACCTAAAGAAGTAGTTCAAAAAGGAACATGAGGACAGCACGGTTAACCCATTTAGAACGGGTACACATTTTGTGTATCATTATTTTATGCTTTAACTATTGAAAAATAGCAGATATACAAGCTCGCAGCGCGGCACCGAGTGCCGTGCTGTGAGCTTGTATATCTGCTATTTTTCACTGGTTAAAGCATTCAATAATTCTAGGCCTAAATGGGTTTAATGTGCTCATCTGTTTGTACCTGAGTCTGGCAGGGAGCCCATCAACAGAGACGCACACTTTTATAAAATGGATGCTTGGCACTCATTCAGTCACCATCCTTATCGTTGCTACTCTCAGACCCAAGCCCCACAGCCCCGGAGTAATGGAGACAAAAACACTCTATTCATGTGCCTACTAACACATCATACGCTTCCCCATGCATTTGTAAAGTATAAATGTCTAGAGTCATTCAGCATTCAATAGACTTTTAGTGCTTGCTTCTTTAGCTCTCTGCTTTACAGAGCTAGCAGAATCACTGAGGATAGACAGACGCGTGGCGAAAAGGCAGACGGAGAAAATTGTAAGTGTGAGGTGTCTGCCTTGCTCAACCTGGCGCGATGTGGAGTGAAATATTAACGGTAGAGATAGGTGAATGTCTGTTGAGTTAATAGTGTTTTTTTTTCCAAGTGGAGAGAGGGGAGACTGTCTTCCACAGTAAAGCTTTTTACCTCCCCTGGCTTCCAGCCCAAGTGCAGACAAGACAACAGACATTCTCATTTTCCAACTCAATTTACGGACGCATTAGGAGACGCCGAGGCGCTCCCCGTTCTCTCATCAGCTCGTCTGTGTGTCTTTTGGAGAGGAGGTCGTGGAAGCATTTCTGTTGACTGTCTTTTTCTCTCTCTCTCTCTCTCTCTCTCTCTCTCTCTCTTTCGTATGTCATTGTTTTAATCAATGATTCTTAAATCAGACTGTGTATACCATTATAGTAATTCTGCATTGTAGAATCATGAATATATTTTGATTTTGTGATTTCTACCGTGACAGGTTACGGTGAAACAGACTCAAGAAAGGGAGTGCACGTGGAGACAACTGAGGCTGAACCTCAATGGCCGGTTGTCAGGCCATTGCCAATCTGGCTAGCCATCGTCACTAAAAGGGACCGCCCATTTGTCCCTTTTCTGGGACTCTGGCCCCAACAGAGATAGGGGTGCGGATGCTCGGAAATCCCCGGTCCGAGAAGAATTCTGAATTCTTTTTCCAGTTGTAAGCCTGTTTCTTTTCCCTCTTGAAACCTCTCCCAACGGAACGAGTGGTGTGCAAACACACACAGAACACGGCCACTGTGTGGACGAGAAGCTATTTGCTGGTTAGCTCTGGTCCATAGTGTTAGAAGTATTTAATGACGTAGAGTCGTAGACATCATTAACTCTTGTCTCGAGAGATTGGGCCCATTGCTGATAAACATAGATAGTGTCAGGTTTTACTGAGGTAAGTCAAATAAAAAAATAAAACACTTAGCTGACATTATTGTCAGATTATAGCAAGTTATCATAATGAAATAGCAAGATGTGTGTGTTTCCTTCAAGAACAATCATAATACTAACGGTTCTAACATTTCTTCTTTATTTACTCAGTCAGCTTGAGAGATAGATCCATGTTTTCCTGTGTGCATATTCCTTTGTGTACGTACAGTACACTCTCGTGCACACAATCACGGCCCACCCTCACATATTGCATCATTAATATCCTATTTGATCCTCAATTAAGCATTTGAATGAAGTAGAGTCTGGGTAAAATGGAGCAGGGAGAATTAAAAAAAAAGAGAGAGGGGAAACACAGGACAAAGGATGGGGGTTGGGAGGGGTAATGGCAATCTAAAATGTTATATCATGATTATTGTGACAAAAGAAATCACGATTTACAATATTATCGCGATAATCAAAAAATCCATTATCCTTGGGCGTAACTTTTGCCAAAAAATAGCAGATCTTCAAGCTCGCGTTGCGACCCGTTGTGAGCTTGTAGATCGGCTAGTCTTTGGCAAAGACATTTGATAGAGAGTGGGAAAAAAAAGACTATCAAGTACGTATATTATAAGTACCTTTTACCAATTCTAGAGGGTGTATGTGGTACAGGATATGCAGCTCGGCAAATAAAAGGGTGAATTGATCCCAGTGCATGACGGAGGACGACATCACGACATATTAAATCTCCACGATACGATCATCGTGAAAAGGATATGGTTAAAAAGAGGAAAGGAATAGAGAGTTAGTGGCAGCAATGGTGTAAAATGGGTCTCAAATCACGTCTATCTTTTCCTTATTTCATCCTCTCGAAATGTCACTGATTATTATTCAACCTCTTTTCCTATCACCAATTTTCCACTACCACACTCTTCCCTTGTGTATTTTGTCTTACCTGTCTCTCCTCCTCTTCTTCCACTATCTGACATTTCCTCCCTGTCCTTTTCTCTCTCCTATCGCGTGTCTCTCTCTCTCTCTCCATCTCTCAAGCACTGCTGCTGTCGTGGCATTTCTGAGAGTACGGGGTTTTTCAGACTCGCCCAGTGCACGAGTGGCCTGGCGTGTGTGCTAAACGGTAGCTCAACAGAATCTGAATCCTGAACAAAAAGATGCGTCATCAAGCCAAACACGCACACACGCACACGCACAGAAACATGCCTTAAATATGTATTTCCCATGCATTAGATACACAAGATACGCAAGCACATGCATGCACACAAACCACATTGACATTCACTGCAAGTGCCTATGTTTGTTGGAGGGAATCTCTTTGCACACGCTGCTCTGAGAATCTATATGGTACAGGTGTAGCTTTCCTCTGCGCGCGTGGACATTATGCTGAGGCTGGGGGCTGGCTGCCATAGCAACCATACGATAAGGGAGGCAGGGCTATTTAAAGGAATTCCACAGCTGCTGCCGCTCATGTCCCCACCAGCAGGCACGTGCACACATCGGCATCAAAGGGGGCTTGAGCCCCTGCCCTTTTCTCAGTCCGTAAAAAAAAAGTGCCCTCTCCAGACCATGAATGCTAGTAGTGAAAATAGCCGACCTCCAAGCTCACAACGCGTCGCGCTGCGACGCGTTGTGAGCTTGGAGGTCGGCTATTTTCGATATTTTCACCAAAAGGCCCTTTTAGATAGCCTGCTTCCAGACCATAGACCCCGCCCAATCTCAGAGTGGACTCTTTCTCTGGTCTGGAGCTGAGTACATGAATCAGCATTTATTTTCGGCTGCTCCAATGAGCGCAGGGGGTGGGGGTGGGTCTAACGAATATCCAATCCACGCAGCAGTTGAAACGATTCAAGCGAAGTTCACACACACAGGCAGGCTGAGGAAGGCACACACACACACACACACACACACACGTGCGCGCTGATTTCACCAAGCTGTTAATGTTGATTAAATGTTTCTGGTCGCAGTTCTGTGTGGAAGCAGTCACTGGCACAGACAGAGACACACACACAATTACACACACACTCCGCAACCGTGCGTCGCGTCCACCGTGCGTCGCGATCACTCGCGCGCGCATCCGCGCGCACGCTCGCAAAAAAGTCCCTCCCCCGTAAATCGCTCAGAATAGGGCACAGTCTCAGACTACTGCGTGAGCTGAGTCTGAGATCAGGCTACCTTTTAGATAGTTCAGCCCCTGCCTCTCTAACATTCTCTGCACGTCCCTGCCCACCAGCTTCACGCTGGCCTAGAGAAAAAGATGTCACCACAGACAACAGCACAGAACGGAAGACAAAGAAACACTAAAGCCCATAGGTTACATCCATGGTGGAGAGAAAAACAATCTGTGAGGACATTATTCAGTTGCTTTTCTTTTTTTCTTTTAGAGAACGCTCGCTGTGCACACACCATCTTGTACATGTGCTGCTGCGTACACCATCTTGTCGCCTCGTCGTAAAAGCGGTGCACATAATTATTTGAAATCTGTTCATTAACAAAAAAGGAAAATGGAAACACATGACCCTCCCAATTTGATAAATACGAAAAGATAATGCACACACACTCTGAATCTTTTGATTGACAAAATGAAACATTTCAAAAACATTCACTTATTGTACGTGAAAATGTTGCTCTGTCTACAGCAGTGGTTCTCAACCTGTGGGTCGGGACCCCCAGGGGGGTCCCCAAATTATTTTGGGGGGTCCCCACAGATGATTAACTTAATGTGCAACATTGTTTTCCCTCTCAACAGTAAACAAACCAACATACAGTTTAAGTGTATATGGGGTGTATGCACATTTATAAAGAGACAATTTCAGTTACTTATTAATACCTCTAAAATGACAAATTAAACATTGGCCAAATTGACAAATATTAGAGGCAGAATTTGTGAAAATAGCAGATCTAAAAGGTTGAGAACCACTGGTCTACAGCTGACTGGGGTTTTGTCATGATCCCACTGTATATCGAATGACCTGCAGAAGGGACTACATTATTAAATGCATGAATTATTCACAATTTCCCAAAAGAAGGCTTTCTATAAAGAAGTGCTTTCTGACTGCTGGGAGGCGGGTGTGAGACTGAGAACACTTCAATGCACCTAAAACACCTTGCAGAGAAGAACCTGCCAGAGAGAGAGGAGGAGGCAAACAAAGAAATACACACTCGCTATGGAAGGAAAAATATAAAAGCTTAAAATACAGTTTTACTAAAACATATTAATCAAAGCAGTCCATAGATGCTTTTTCAAGCATTTTATGCACATTCCCCTTTCAGCTAAATGACTTTACTTGGCTATGAAAGCATACAGTACAGTGTACTGAGGATAATTGTCATTCGTTTACTATGAGAGCATCGCTGTACATTAGGCTGGCCTGCCACGTCGCACTTAACTCTGCTTTCTTTATGTACAGTACATCTGTTAAGAGAGATGATGAAAAGTGATTGCCGCGGTTGGAAGCGGATATCGAGTTATTTTTCTCATCAAAAACACATTATATTTTTATCTGTTTGTGTTCTATAAACTCAGTCATGGCTACACGGAGCTGGATATTTCATATATCCCGGTTTTTCAGATATCCACATAGAAAAATATCTAGGTCCACACGGAGCTGGATATTTCTAATATCCCGGTTTTTCAGATATCCACATAGAAAAATATCTAAAGTCCACACGACAAAGATATCTAGGTCTAACAAGCACACACACAGTAAAGTCTTCAGAGATATCCGGGTTCCCTGTCTACACGGATCCAGTGAATCGGATATTTTTCAATCTCTCCACTTATTTATCCGGTTTAAAAAATATCCAGTTTCACAGCCGAAATATCCAGCTTCGTGTGGCTGCAAGCCCCAACAGCACAAACAAATGTCTAGCTTCAGAAATATCCAGCTCTGTGTAGCCGGCACCTTAGTTATGTACCGTGTATTGGACGTTTTCTCTAGCAAAGGAGGGTACATTTTGTTCCATGCAAACACTGACCGTGTCAGAACCCTGTACGACTGCAGAGAAAATGTCCTGTAACTGAACGTGTACAGGTTGGTTCCAAACAACAGCCTAACAACAACAATGTATGCTGCCAAGGTCCACTTTGCCTGCAGTGTAAATACGAATATAAATCATAGGGTCCAACTTGAAGAGATTTAGGTAATTGTGTCTGTTCCCATAAATAAAATATCAACTTTTAAGTGGTCTTTAGCACCTTGATACTCTGACTGTACCAGATTTTCATTTAGAGGTACGCTGTGCTTGATGAAACTGCGTTCCCCCCCCCCCCCCCCCCCCCCCCAGCTCCCCACAGGACCCGTCTACTTCATTGCCTCCTTAACCCATTTAGAACGGGTACACATTATTGTGTATCATTATTTTATGCTTTAACTATTGAAAATAGCAGATATACAAGCTCACAGCGAGCTTGTAGATCTGCTATTTTTGAAAAAGTGTGAAAATTAGAATTTTGACACGATTCTATAAGTGTCTTTTGAATCCTTCTAAGGTTTTTTGAAAAACCGCAGTTTCTATGTCAGCAATCTGGCCAGCCATCGTCAAAGAAAAGGTCCCTTTCACTTAACTGGAGCTCAGTTAGTCTGTTCGTGAGAGACTACTATGTCAGTGGTGCTCAAACTTTTTCATGTCAAGGACCCCCAAAATGATATTTATTTGGCCACGGACCCCCCATCTCAAAATATTTAGTTCCAGGGACAACCCAGAAGCAGAATTTGAGTTACAAACGTTTGCTTTGAAAATAAATATATTCAAAGATTTGCACACATTTTCACAACTTTTTCAAAAATAGATCTACAAGCTCGCAGCTCGGCACTCGGTGCCGTGCTGTGAGCTTGTATATCGTCTATTTTTCACTGGTTAAAGCATTCAATAATTCTAGGCCTGAATGGGTAAGAGCAGTGTCGAAGATTTGAAGTGGTGCATGAAACTCAAATCATGAGTGACCTCTCTTAACACCCTTTGCGTTACGCTTATCTCAAACTAATCCCAACTCATTTTATATGCTAAGTAAAAGCTTATATCACTCTCCACCATTTCACACACACACACACACACACACACACACACACACACACACACACACACACGCACACGCGCCCGATTCTAAAATCTGCATAGGGAGCGGTGTCGGGCCACGGAGTGTGTTGCTGAAGCAAGGGGTTGTGGGTGGCCTAATGCCTGTCAACCAGTGAGGTGGGGCAGAGCAGAGGATCCCAAGATCGTCCTCCTGTCTTAGCTTTCTGATGACATGTCAGCTAGAGGAACCAAGAGAAAGTCCCCCTCCCCTCCTCTACCCTCTCTCACTCTTCCCATGCCATTCTAATTTGAATGTTCTCTTTTCACAGCTGTCACAGACATAGCGGAGATTAGGGAAGCAGAGTGAGAGGACGGACGAGGAGTCTGTAACCCTGAAGAGAGCGCAGTGAGATGGAACCTCTTCTCTTCTCTTCCATCCATCCTGACTTGAAATGCCTCATCCAGCGAAGGCCTGCCTGCTGCGCTGGAGTGCCATCTGCTGGTTCTGGTGGGGCGGGACAGCTGGTGTTGTGAATCAGGCCGCCACAGTCGAAGGACCGGCTACTTCCCAACACCAGGGTCTCACCCTTGCCCCCCCTCACTATGCTCTCATCACGCTTCGACCCCCAGGACTCTTGTTGTCAGTCCTGTAATGAGCCAAAGTAGCTCACACAGCCAACACAGGCCAAGCCATGCCCATAAATATGACATTCCATTGTTGAACAGCCTGCTTTTTTGCTTTGATTGATTGAAGAATTTATTCGAAGGTTGCATAGGAAAAGGTACAGTTTCATGACAGTACAGTTCACTGGTACAAGGTCAACTAAAAGCCTTACGACTTATTTACACAGGAACCCTTTATGTAGGCCTATCTCAAATAACATTGAAAGACAGACAGACAGTATATCATCAATAACAAAGAGAAAGAAAAAAGAAGTAGTTATAAAAATATAACATAAGATATATTTACAGTGGAAAAGGGGAGGTAAGTATGGCTTAGTCTATACAGGTTTCGAGTAGCAGCCGCCTGTAGGTGACTTTTCAGACCAATTTTGAAGGAAGTTAGGGATTTACATTCATTTAAGGATTGTGGTAGGATGTTCCACATGTTAGTAGCAGGAGAACGAATTTGAACCTTGAGTCAAATCTGATACCTCTGGAAAGGGGAGAAAATATTGCAACGTTTAATTGTAGCCTACTATGAACTACTAGATGACTGACTGTTGGTGATGTGTAAGCAGCCCATATTGGATCTGTTGTAGTCTAGTTGTTTTAATGTGCCAATTTCTATTTAGCTATTGTAGGCTACATAACTTTTTTAGTTTTTGCCCAAATAAATAATTATATTTCAACTGTTTGTGTCTGTTTACCCTGTTTATTCATATTTTTAATCAAAGAATATTTACTCAAATTAAATTATCAAGCAATGTATGTGTGTGTTGTACTTGTAGGCCAGGGGTTCCCAAACTTTTTTGGCTCAGGGCACCCCTATAAATATATTTTTTCATCCGAGGCACCCATACATTATATTCATAATTTTCACTCCCAGCACCTTATATTTATAGCATATTTTAATGATTATGTTGCGAGGAAAACGTTGAGATAAAAGCCATTTTGGTTAGAACTGACAGAAAATAACTTTGTACTTGTAGTATAACATTATACTAAATATATTTTTAAAGGGGCACTCCACCACTTTTCAACCTTTGATCATATAATTGGTCCTCACTCAAAAATAGCTTTTTGGGCAGGTCAGAAACCCATCGTCTTGTGACATCATCGATTGCCAATCCAGCTTATAGAAACTGCAGGCTTTCTATTCCTGAAAAGTTGCAATTTTAAAGTGGAAGCCATTGTTCTCGCGATAATATATATATATATATATATATATATATATATATATTTTTTTTTAAAATGATGTCACAAGACGATGGATTCTGAACTTCCCACAGCTCTCCTAGGAGACTTGGACTGAGTAGAAAAAAATTGTGATATTTTATTATGAACATTAGTGAGGACCTATTATATGAAGACAGGTTGAAAAGTGGTGAACTACTCCTTTAAGTGTCCATATAAATTCTAAAATATTATCAAATTATCTTGCGGCACCCCTGGACTGGCACCCCACCCCAGGGTGCCCCGTCACCCACTTTGAAAACCCCTGTAGTAGGCTACCTATGCTTCTGCAGTAAAGCATATAGGCCATGTTTTGTTATTAAAGTCTTCAAAGAAGCTACCCCATCTCCCTCTCCATGCCCCAACAATAGAGTTACAAAAATAAAATAAAGGCCCTATTAAACTCAATCAATGTAGTGGTCCCGAGCTGTCAGACATGCACATGCGCAGTATGTTAACATGACCATGTGTAATCACTTGTAAATTAATTAGGTGTAATTTCAATGATTCATCATATCATATGCAACTTGAGTAATTCCAAAACGGCACAACAAGGTAGTAGTCTGTCAACGTTTTTGGAAATTGTGGGCAATTGAATACATTTGGTTATTTGTGTTTGACAACTTCAATACAGCCTACAACACGCAGACGGATTTGTTCCTGGGCGTAATTAAGTTGCGTGGTTTTCCTCATTTTCTTGTCAAGCCCAAAAAGCGGAGCCCAATATTCAATATTGTCGCTTAAATCTTTCTTTTAAACTAGTTTTTACGTTTGTTTAATTTAAACCTAAAATGTAGGCTTTTGAGCTATATATCAAAACCCAAAAAGTGGGCTTTTAAGCTAATAACAAACATACAATCATAAACGTTTAAAGGGCTCAAATGGAATAGTCCAATTATCATGGCTTTTTCCGGTGCGTTGAACTTGAGGCAGCAGCAGGACCTTATCAGTCCTCCGCTGGCAGCCGCTCCCAGAAGGACGCTGAGGAGATCTAGCGCACAGCAGAGCACAGAAAAGCCCCCGACAGCCTCTGACAGAAGGGTTCACTCCAAATCTGAGGCTGAAGTGGAGAAACCCAAACACACAGTCCCAGACCCAGGGTCCCTCTACCAAATAACCCCCCAGGGAGGAGGTGGTGGAGACAACAAACACCATCCAAAGAGTGGTTATGATGATGATGATGGTATGCTGCTGCTGCCGCTGGCCAAGAGCAAACGGTCGACAATATTAAGGCAAAAGAAGGCCATTGAAAAGATCCTCCAGGGTGACGCGGAGCAGCCTTGTTGCACCAGAGCCCGGTGCTGTCACAGCAGCAGGCCCAACACCAGGCGTTGGAGCCGGGCCTCCTCCGAGCACCAAGGCGCGCCCTGCAGGTCAGTGGTGGTAAAGACAAGTAACTGAAGCACATTTACTCAAGTAGCCTACTGTACTCAAGCACACTTTCCAATACTTATATTTTACTCCACTATATCTTAAATGGATCCAAATATTGGACTTTTTCTATTTGAAAACTTTAGTTACTTACTTTGTAGATTTTGATCATAATTACAATACAAAACCTACATGAACAACTTCAGCCCTACTCCCTACATACTACACATTGAGCTTGTAGATCTGACATTTTCAAAATATTTTTATACATTTTTTTTTTACATTTTTGATGCCAATACTTGTACTTTTACTCAAGTACATTTTGAATTCCGGACTGTTTTTTTTTTGTTTTTTTTTTAACTTGCAACAGTATTTACACATTGCAAAAGCCTATTGATACATTTAAGTAAGAGATGTGAGTACTGAGTTTGCTACTTTCTGCTCCAGGTGCAGGCTGTTTGTGTTGAGGTTTGACACCCAGAAGAAGAGGCCTCCTAGACGCCGGAGGAGACACGACTCCCACAGCAGCATAATACTGAGCAACGTCAAGAAAATGGTATTCCCAACGTCTGCAAAAAACATGTCAAAATTGGGCACCAACGGCCCAGTAGAGTCTAATGGTGTCGAGAGAAAAGTCAGAAAGCCGGCAGTTGGTGAAGTCCAGCGGCCTGCTGTCCCTGTGGAGAAGAAAGAGACGAATATTGATGGAGAAAAGCGGCGTGGCCCTGGGCGGCCGCGTAAAGTCCCACGCAGCACAGGTGGAGGAGGAATAGGTGGAGAGGTAAAACAAGTCCCACGCAGAGGAGGTGGAGGAGGAATAGCAGGTGGAGAGTCAAAACCAGTTGTCCCACGCAGCAGAGGAGGTGGAGAAAAGTCAAAACAAGTCCCACGCAGAGAAGGTGGAGGAGGAATAGCAGGTGGAGGGTCAAAACACGTCCCACGCAGCAGAGGAGGTGGAGGAGGAATAGGTGGAGAGTCAAAAGTTAAACCAGTCCCACGCAGCAGAGGAGGTGGAGGAGGAATAGGTGGAGAGTCAAAAGTTAAACCAGTCCCACGCAGCAGAGGTGGAGGAGGAATAGCAGGTGGAGAGTCAAAACAAGTCCCACGCAGCAGAGGAGGTGGAGGAGGAATAGCAGGTGGAGGAGAGTCAAAACAAGTCCCACGCAGCAGAGGAGGTGGAGGAATAGGTGGAGGCCCACGCAGCAGAGGTGGAGTGGAGGGGCAGCAGCAGCAGTGCACGCCGGTTGACGAGCCAACATGTCGCCCATGTGCTCCAGGAGGAACGTCACCACCACAACACCACGCTGACCTGGTTCTGTCTGGAGCTCAGCTGGTCCGCAGCTTCCCCACTGGATTTACAAGTAAGTAAGGTTCCACTTCCACGTGTGTAAACAACACTGTGGTTTTCAACCTGTTATTTATTCGGCATTTGAGCCACGCCGCCACGGACCACCATTTGGTGAGATTTATTTGGCCTCTCAAGACCCAAAACGTTGAATATTTTGTTGCCAGTTGTCGTTGGATACGGTTTTGTCCACAAGTCCTGCTGTAGGCCAGTGTTTCTCAAACTTTCAAATGGCAAGGTCTCCCCTTAACTCTGACAGTGTACAAATGGAACCAAAAGGACCCGTAAGGGTTCATTTGGTTCCATGTGTACACTGTTAGAGTTACAAACTTGTAAACACAGTGGTTTTCAACCTGTTTCATGTCAAGGACATTATTTATTCGGGCATTTGAGCCACGGACCACCATTTGGTGAGATTTATTTAGCCTAGTCTCAGACTCAGACCCAAAACTTTGAATATTCTCTTGACAGTTGTCGTTGCATACGGTTTTGTGCACATGCTGCCTGTAGGCCTGTTGACGTGGAGAGATAACGATTCAATTCATAGGGGGAAAAAAACCCCAATATGCTTTCTCTAATTGTGTAGACTTTTTGTAAATTACGGTTAAGTAATGTTGTTTAATAATAGCCTACTTCAACTCTTGAGAGCGTACGGGTCCGTTTGGTTTCATTTTACGAGTTAAGGGTCCATTTGGTTACCAACTCTCCATCATTTAGCATTGGGATCAACTGGAATCCCCTCCTCAAGGAACACCGGTGGTCCCCGGACCACTGGTTGAGAACCACTGGCACTTTAGTTCAAGCGTGTCACGTGTGTAAAACGTGTTGCGCGCTTAGCTCAAACTGATCAAAGTGATGCCTCCTCGACTCATACAGAAAAGTCGATCACTTGTTGGCAGTTGGCACATGTTGGTTTACACCGCGTGATTCAGGTAGGCCTGCTGTTATGCGCTAGCAATTTTAGACCAACATATCAGGCAATTATAGTTACTAGGTAAACATTTAGCTTTTAGCTAAGTAGAGAGGAGAGTTTCATTAATCCTGTATGAGCTTGTCAGACGTTAAGTTGTAGTAGTTTGAAATGTTGATGTTGGCAGTGGTGGAAAAAGTACTCAATTTCTTTACTTGAGTAAAAGTATCAATACTGCAATGTAGAAGTATTCCGTTACAAGTGAAAGTCTGTAATTCAAAATGTACTTGAGTAAAAGTACGAAAGTGTTAGTATCAAAATGTACTTAAAGTACCAAAAGTAAAAGTAAAAAAATTGCAGATCTACAAGCTCACAACATGTCACGATGCGACACATTGTGAGCTTGTAGATCTGCTATTTTCAAATTGCCAAGGTATAAAATAGGGCTAGCCTACAGTGGTTTATGTATGTTTTAGAATATCATAATTTATATCTACAAAGTAGCTAGTAACTAAAGTTTTCAAATAATTGTAGTGGAGTAAAAGTACAATATTTGGATCTGAGATGTAGTGGAATAGAAGTAAAAGTATTGGAAATTGGAAACACTCAAGTAAAGTACACATACCTAAAAAGTGTACTTAAGTACTGTACTTAAGTAAATGTACTTAGTTACTTTACATCACTGGATGTTGGTGATTAAATAAGAAAGCAGGACTGGGCACAATACCTTTTAACCTCAACACATTTTGGCCATAAAAACCCAAATAATGATATGAACTCACTGTGATGCAATCCATTAAAAAGCACTTAGGCCAGGGCTTTTCATCCTTTTTCTGGTCAAGGACCCCCTAGTTGAGAGAGAGGTGAAGCAGGGACCCCCACTACATATTGTAGACAATTGTGTTGCAGATTAAACTCATGGATAGCTTTATAGACTTGTTTGACACTCATTAGCTTTACTATTATCATGTTGGATTCATGTTGATGTGTATTTTATTTTCAGACAGTTGAACTGTTAAACCCTCAATATTTAGTCAACTTGAACACTGGCTTGGTCTGCTCTTTTTCCCTGAACCAACTCACAGAAAATAGCACATCTACAAGCTCACAACGCCTTGCAGCACAAGGGGTTGTAGATCTGCTATTTTCGGCTAGTGTTAGTTCAGCTATTTTTGACATAAAGCTGTGTGAAATACTTGCCATTAAAATAGTTGGTTACAAATGTATCAATTTATTACCAGAGTCCCGTGGTCAGAGTTCGTGGTCAGTTTTAGATGAATATTAAGTAGTTCCGCTAATTTGTCAGGGACTCATGGCCCAATCATTAAAAATAGATGACTCCACAAAACTAGCGTCATTTGTATTGTTGACCTATTTCTACCAAATAGACCAACTTTCGTTCAACTTTGACCCCTCTGTCACATGGTACTATTTTATGTGTCCACTATCACTACGCCGCTGCAACGTAATTCCCCAAAACAAGGTGCTTTGCAGTCAGCTGATAAGAAACGAAACCTTGCTCTATATGGTAGAAATAGGCCAACAATACAAATGACGCTAGTTTTGTGGATTAATCTATTTTCAATGATTGGGCCACGCCAAATGGCCCCCACCCCATTGGAACTACTTAATATTCAATTCATCTAAAACTGACCAGAACTCTGACCACGGGACTCTGGTAATCAATTAATACATGTATAACCACTATTTTAATGGCAAGTATTTCACACAGCTTTATGTCAAAAATAGCTGAACTAACACTTTAAGTTAACCATCACACAAAGAATTGGTGGACCCCCCGGCCTATAGTAACTCTGAGGACCCCCTGTTGAAGACCCCTGACTTATGTGTATTTGTATTGCAAAAATGTCATGAACAGCATGTATTGTCACTTTGTGCTGTTTAACTATTTCAGTGTATGTTTCCCCTTGCAGACATCATTAGTGTGCACCCAAAACCCATGTGGGTTGCTGCTTCAGAGAGGCCCGTAAGACGATCTGTTAAAAAGCCCTGCTGTGGTCTGTGTGGCGTGTGCATATACCTTCCTTACCAGAGCAAGCTGTGGGCTCAGCGACGGCTTGAAAGCAAAAGCCCAGAGCACCTAAAGCGTAACCCCAATAAAATGCACAATAACGGCCACGAGAAGATTATTGTATGGCTAAGAACATACCCCAAAGTGACCCTTTGTGATATGTCCAAAAGATTCGACGTGCAACAAGATTGTGGCTATATTTTGCCAACCACGTTAAAGACCAAGGATGTGCGTTGTTTCCAGCGTGACTTGAAACCTGGAGTTTTGTTAAAGCCCAGTAGATCTGACAAATGTGGAAATAAGTCATCTACTGGTGCTGTAACCATCTGTAACCATCACACACCGACCCATCCACAGATAAAAGGACAATATACAGCTGTGGACCCTAGCTGTCAATCCCTGGAAACTGGGAAGGCTGAGCTAGAGCCACCTGCCAACTGTTCTGCTTCTCTCTCACTAGGTAAGATGGAGACAGAGGCACAGTGTGATGGGACTGCAGCAGGATGTGCCCTCTTAGCGGAAGAGAGGCAGGCAGAGAGACGGGCAGAATGTGCGTACAAAACCTCCCATATCTCATTCTCTGATGAGGAAACGGACTCGGCATCAGAAGAACAGTGCCCTGAATTTACCGCTCCTTCCAACCCCGGCCTCTCTGATTTGTGTAAATCTTCCCGCATCTCATCTCCAGACCGACAAGAGAATAGGGAAGATTCTCGTAGAGAAAGTAGTATCCTTCCAAAGATCTCTAAATGTCTCAGTCCTCTGCCCAATAGTGATGACTTAACCCTGGATAGTGGAAAGGAGTGCTCATCGCGTAACGTTGACAATGCTCCTGAAGCAGGCTGTGCCCTCACAGCGGAAAAGAGGAAGGCAGAAAGTGACCTCATAGTGGAAGAGAGGCAGGCAGTCAAGAAAATAAAATTGTTGAATGGTGGCACCAATGGGATTTTGCCATCCAGGCCAGATCTAGAAAGCGGTTTTGCCAATGAGCAAGTCATGCTAGACACTGAAATGGAGACTGTGATGTCTGTTGACAGCCAATCATGCTTGGACTCAGGAATTGGGTGCATTGAGACTTCGGACACGCCTGTGGAAAAATACAGGGAGCAGGTGGACAATAGTTGTCTTAATTATGAGTTGAAGGAAAGTGACGTGTCACAGGGGCCACAGAGACACGGTGACCCTGAAGCAGGATGTGCCCTCATAGCAGAAGAGATGCAGGCAGAACGTGACCTCCTAGTGGCACAGCAAGTCATGCTAGAGGAAATGGAGGCTGTGATGTCTGTTGACAGCCATTCATGCTTGGACTCTGGAATTGGGTGCAGTGACACTTCAGACACACCCGTGAAAAAATCCAGGGACCAGGAGTCACAGGGGTCATCGCAGATGTGCTCACAGAACAGTGGTGGACCTCACCTTTCAGATGATGATGACGACGACACGGAACAACCAGAGCTGTTCTCCTGCCAGAGAGCAAGAGTTTACTTCAAACGAACGCATTGTTCTTGTGCGCGCACATACATTTGCTGGCCCTTCCCTAAATCCCGTGATCCAGCACCTGAAATACCTGCTGCTATCGAAACCCTACCAGCAGGAGAAGACATGTTAATTACAAGCCAGCAGCTCTGTCACCCGGGAAAAGATGGGGAAGGAGACGAGGGAGTGCCAAACAGAAGAGAAGACGGGGGAGAACACGCATCAGTAGAGAATGATCTTGAAAGCGGCACTAGTCAATTCCCACATTCTTTAGGCACCCTAGAACCTCTGGCCAATGCTCCCTCTGGCATGGCAATCCTGTCTTCACCCAGTCATGTAAGGGAGACAGCCAGTCACTTGTATACTCCTTCCCCTATACCCCATGCTCTACTGGCCAACTCTACTGACTCAACTCTCACTGCTGACACCCCTCCAATAGTGTATTCATCAGACTTGTTATTCCATAATGAGGAGAATGTCACAACATCATCATCATCACAGCCCTCTGAATCTTCTGCTCCTCCCAACTTCGACTTCCCTCATGCATACAGGTCTTCCCATGTCTTATCCTCTGAGGAGGACACGGACACAGCGTCAGAACACTCCCCTCAATCTACCGCTCCTTCCAGTTCCAACACTGACCTTTCTGATTCCTGTAAATCTTCCCTCATCTCATCTCCAGACCAACAAGAGAACAGGGAAGATGTTCGTAAAGAAAGTGTCCTTCCCAAAACGTCTAAATGTCTCAGTCCTCTGCCCAATAGTGATGACTTAACGCTGGCTAGTGAAAAGGAGTGCTCATTGCTTAATGGTACCACAGACCAGGTGTCTGTGCCTCCCCTGGCCTGTTCTGCAGCTGATGATGATGAGGGCAACAACAGTACTGTTAACGGCCACCAGGACAACGAGAAACTAAGTTGCAGCGACGGGGAGTCGACACAATCTTCTGATGACACGATGACAAGCCCGTCCAAAACGACATCACTCAGTGAGGACGAGCCAGAGGTAGAGACGGCTGAAGGATCGACCGCCAACCGCTTGGATGAGTTAACGGCTTATGAAAACGATATCCTGCTTGTAGATGTGACGCTGGACGACCCAGACCTGTTTGGAAACCTACCCAAAGAGAGTTTACTAAAGCTGGGCCCCACAAGGAACCGAGTGCTGGGAAAATTGTCATCAGGGACAGCTAAGCAAAGGTAGGTTGCTGCTTTCATATTTCACAGCATAATTTTATTTTTTAATTCTGTCATTCATACAAATGAATGAGAGATGGTTGCTCCTGTCTAGAGCAGGGGTTTTCAAAGTGGGTGACAGGGCACCCTGGGGTGACGGGGCACCCTGGGGTGACGGGGCACCCTGGGGTGCCGTGACGGCAGTCCAGGGGTGCCGCGAGATCATTTGATATTTGGAATTTATTCGGACACTTATTTAGTATCATTTTAAACTTGAAGTACAAAGTTATTTTCAGTCAGTTCTAACCAAAATGGCTATTATCTCAAGGTTTTCCTCGCAACATAATCACTAAAATATCGTCACTGTCGGGCAGAAACCTCGTATCTCCATGTCTCAAATGTGTACGTCTTTTGGTAAAGCAAAGCCCTGCTTCATCATACAAGACTGTTGCACCAAACTAGTGAAAACAGCCGATCTACAAGCACACAACGCCTCGCATCGCGAGGCGTTGTGTGCTTGTAGATCTGCTGTTTTCACTAGTTTAGTACATTTTATAGATGATATACAAAACTAACGGTTATGGACATAGAAGGTTTCCACCCGACAACGACGATATGCTATAAATATAAGGTGCTGGAAGTGAAAATTATAATGTAGGGGTGCCTCAGATTTAAAAAAATATTTATGGGGTGCCCTGAGACAAAAAAAGTTTGGGAACCCCTGGTCTAGACCATACATACAATGTGTAAGTGTTTATGTGAAAAGATTCTGACTAAACATCTGTTTTGTATTTCAGCTCCGGTTTGGTTAAAGTTGAAATGTTGTCCATGAGGTTTGACCCACGATTGAGAGGACAGATCGCAGGTACAACCAATGTAACAATCCAAATACATGTTCTAAAGCAATCAGGTACTCAGGGTTCCCACGGTCATGAAATTCCTGGAAATATTTTGAAATTAGAAAAATATTTTTCCAGTACTGGAAAAGTTTTGGAATTTATCAAGGGTCCTGGAAGAAATAGCTATGCATTGTCTTTGGTTATTGATTATAATACCTCTGAAATTACAAATTAAACATGGGCGGAATTGTCAAATATTAGAGGCAGAAATTGTGAAAATAGCAGATCTACATGCTCACAACGCCTCGCAACGCTATTTTCGTCTATTTTCACAATAGAACCGTGTTATACAAAATTCCTCAACTCTTAGTGCTCGTCAGGGTGGGGGGGTCCCCAGTTAAAACGTGATTATTTCGGGGGTCACGGCCTGAAAAGGTTGAGAACCACAGGCATACACTACTTGTCTTTGGGCATTGCGCATAGGAGTAAGCGACCTGTTATTGAGCTGAATTATTGTTATAATATAGTCCTGGAAATTGGGTTAAATATTCTGGAAAAGTTTTGGAAATGAATTGGTAAAAATGTGTGGGAACCCTGCCTGTATATCTATGTCTTCTTAATCCTGTCATACTGTGATGTGATATGATTTATTATACAGAGGAGGATGAGCGTAAAAGATGCTGGAAGACCCTGGGAAGCAGGACACGTTCCCTACCACAGGGCAGCAGCTGCTTCCCCACAGGAGATCGGAATCAAGCCATGGACACGGTAGCATTATAATAGTATAGACATGAGGTTATTGTGACAATAACGGAATAGAGCAGGGGTTTTCAAAGTGGGTGACGGGGCACCCTGGGGTGCCGTGACGGCAGTCCAGGGGTGCCGCGAGATCATTTGATAATATTTGGAATTTATTTGGCCACTTGGACACAAAAATATTTTGTATAATTTTAAACTTAAGTACAAAGTTATTTTCACTCAGTTCTAACCAAAATGGCTATTATCTCAACGTTTTCCTCGGAACATAATCGCTAAAATATCGTCACTGTCGGGCAGAAACCTTGTATCTCCAAGTTTCAAATGTGTACGTCTTTTGGTAAAGCAAAGCCCTGCTTCATCATACAAGACTGTCTCACAAAACTAGTGAAAACTAGTGAAGCCAATCTACAAGCACATGTAGATCGGCTGTTTTCACTAGTTTAGTACATTTTATAGATGATAAATACAAAACGAACGGTTTTGGACATAACAAGGTTTCCACACGGCAACGACGATATGCTATAAATATAAGGTGCTGGGAGTGAGGATTATAATGTTGGGGTGCCTCGGATTAAAACAAATATTTATGGGGTGCCCTGAGACAAAAAAGTTTGGGAACCCCTGGAATAGAGGAACAATACAGCACATTCCGTCCAGTTGAAACGACATCCCTTATTCTTAACCAGGGCCATTATGTTCTATGTGTTTCTGTACAGGATATACTGGATGACAACAACAACTTTCTGGAGGAGGAGGATGCTGAACGGTACCCTCTTGCAGGTTTATCGCTGAGGGAAACGGCGCCTGTCAGAGCCTTCCAGAGCCTTACAGAGATGGTCTGGTTCCAGAAATCTCATGTAAGTGTTAAAAGGACCATATCAGCTATTGCATAGAGCAGGGGTCTTCAACGTTTTCAGGCCAGGGACCCCTTAGTTGAGAGAGAGATGAAGCAGGGAGGGACCCCCACAACCTGTTTCCATATAGTTTAATCATTTGACAGCACAATCATCAGTGTATTTTGGAATCATGTCAATTTGTGTTTTCAGATATTTAACCACTTGAACAATCAATACTATACTAATACTATTTTCACTCTGTACGTAGTCTGCTCTTTTTCCCCTATATACCAAAGCTCTTTGCCGAAAATAGACGATCTACAAGCTCACAACGCCTCGCAGCGCGAGGTGTTGTGAGCTTGTAGATCTGCTATTTTGGCAAACATTCTCTGAATATGGACGCTAGGGTTCAAGATAACAAAAAAAGTTTCCATCACTCAGAGATTTGGAGGACACCCTGTAGTAACTCTGGGGACCCCCTAGGGGTCCCGGACCCCCTGTTGAAGACCCCTGGCATAGAGCAAGGGTTCCCAGGCGTTTTTAAAACAGGACCACATTTTATAGGGAACATTTTCATTTGTTTTATAATAAACACGCCCCAAACAATATTTTTTTCTTGACGTTACTGCTGGCCATTTTCCAAATCAAGCATTGTTTGATTCTAGAGGAAGACTCAAAGATTCCATTATTTTCAGTACAGTATAAAAATCAACTTGCAGAGACTTGAAAACTCCTTGAGATCCAAAACATAAAACCTAGTGATATTTTAAGTGTTAGATAGATCTATGTACATATCTCCATAATCATTGCTATAGAGAATTTGTTCAGTAACGGGTCACCTCGTTTCTGCAGCTTTTTAGTACAGAAAATACATTTTTAGGTTGAAATACCAATTGAGTTGGAGCTGATGAATGGGTGGATGAAACTGGTAACCCACCTGAAAATGTGTTTTATGTTTACTAAAGGGAGGACCTCTGTTACTGAACACTAGCTATGATTACTAGAACTAGAAGATTACTTAAACTAAAAATCAAAAGCATTTTACTTAAACTAAGGCCATGGCTACACAGAGCTGGATATTTCTGAAGCTAGAAATCTTTTGGTGCTGTTGGGGCTTGCAGCCACATGAAGCTGGATATTTCGGCCACGAAGCTGGATATTTTTTAAACCGGATAAATAAGTGAAAAATATCCGATTCACTGGATCCGTGTAGACAGGGAACCCGGATATCTCTGAAGACTTTACTGTGTGTGTGCTTGTTAGACCTAGATATCTTTGTCGTGTGGACCTAGATATTTTTCTATGTGGATATCTGAGAAACCGGGATATATGAAATATCCAGCTCCGTGTAGCCATGGCCTTAACGATATCACAGCACCCAAACAGTGTGGCGTCAACTCTTTTTGTCTCCCCTTCAGTATTGCAGGTTGTACTTCAGTGAAAACCGTTGCTGCCCTTACAAGATATGTCGCTTCCGCCATGTGGCCGATTATGGGGATGAGAAGGTAAGCTGGCTTAGAAATGAGTCAAGTGTTCTAGGAGCACCCTGGCAGTTTATACAGTTTGAACGACCAATTTACACACTAGACCAGTGGTTCTCAACCTGTGGGTCGGGACCCCCAGGGGGGTTCTCACATTATTTTGGGTGGTCCCCAGATAATTAGCTTAATGTGAAACATTGTTTTCTCACTCAACAGTAAACAAACCAACATACAGTTTAAGTGTATAGAGGGTATCTGCACATTTCTAAAGTGAAACTTTAAGGACTTTTTTAATACCTCTAAACTGACAAATTAAACATTGGCCAAATTGTCAAATATTAGAGACAGAAATTGTGAAAATAGCAGATCGACATGCTCACAAGCGTTGTGAGCATGTAGATCTGCTATTTTCACAATTGAACCGTGTTATACAAAATGTAATGCCTCAACTCTTAGTGCTTGTAGGGTGGGGGGTCCCCAGTTCCCAGTTAAAATATGATTATTTTGGGGGTCGCGGCCTTAAACCACAAGCTGTGTTGTACTGTATGTAGTCCTCTCTTTATTTTTGTGTACATTTTGCAACACATTCAAGACAAAAATAAAAAAAAGTACTCACATTGGCAATGGATATTGTAATCATATTGCTGTCAGTTTTTAAGATGATTTAATAAACAAACGAATAATTTTATTAACCACCTGCAAAAGCAAGGTGGAGCTGAAGATTCCCAGTCGATTGGTGAAATTGTAGTTTTATGTTAACATGATCAGAACCTATTGCTCCTCAAATGGAGATTCAGACTGTCTTTGCATGTCCAGTCCCAAAAGCACAGACAACTTCTTCTTTAGAGATTATACCTATGTAACTTTACTGCTTTCATATGGAGGGTGAAAGTGATAGATCTTCCTCAATTGAGCAAGCCTGTCTAATATATCTTAATACAGTATGCCCACATTGCATTTCCTCATAAATGTCTGCATTGATATCAGTGGTTTCTAGTACAGATGTAAACAGTACAAATGTATGTATAAATAGTTAATATATAAACATAGAAATGTTTGGTAGGTTTTTATAGTCAGTCTATAAAAACCTCAGTCTTGTAGTTGCAAGAAGACTATCTGAGGGATGAGTTGTCACTGCTAAGGCCTTGGATCAGCCACAAGGGGGCACTGTCTGACAATTGCAGCAAACATGGTTGAAGCCCTTCTTGTAGCAGGCAGCATTTGATTGTGTTATTCTAGCTTGATGAAGGCCTGTAGATTAAATTAGTAGCTTCTAACTAAAATGATAAATAAATAAAATTGACAAATAATTTGTTGGCTTTGTCACAGTGCCCTCTGTCAAGCCTTTGTGTTTACACCACTTTCCGATTCTGAACATTGTTTCTTTTTTTGCTTTTTCCTCTCCCAGTTTTGTTTTGAAGCCATGAAGTCATTCATTAATTCTCAGAATCCCAAGTGTCTTCATAAAGCAGGTGAGTCCATTGAATACCAGCCTTTTCGGCCAGAGTGGAACATTACCAGCACAGTCTTTAACCCATTTAGGCCTAGAATTATTGAATGCTTTAACCAGTGAAAAATAGCAGATATACAAGCTCACAGCGCGGCACTGAGTGTAACTAAAATTTTGCTTCTGGGTGGTCCCTGGAACTAGATATTTTGAGATGGGGGTCCATGGCCAAATAAATATCATTTTGGGCGTCCTTCACATGAAAAGGTTTGAGAACCACTGACATAGTAGTCTCTCAAGAACAGACTAACTGAGCTCCAGTTAAGTGAAAAGGACCTTTTCTTTGACGATGGCTGGCCAGATTGCTGACATAGAAACATAGGTTTTTCAAAAAGTCTTAGAAGGATTCAAAAGACACTTATAGAATCGGGTCAAAATTCTAATTTTCACGATTTTTCAAAAATAGAAGATCTACAAGCTCGCAGCGCGGCACTCGGTGCCGCGCTGTGAGCTTGTATATCTGCTGTTTTTCAATAGTTAAAACATAAAATAATGATACACAATACAGTGTACCCGTTCTAAATGGGTTAAAATGATTTTCTTATCCAGGATGAATTGTCAGTGATTTCATGTTGCCAGTTCTTGTTATGCATTCATCTGCTGTATCTGTCCGTTGCTCTATCTCTCTGATTCACACATCATAATCTCACTCATCATAATCTCACCAATCTATCGGCTGCCTCCCAATCAATCTCTCCCGTGTTCTGTAGGAGCTGTGTTCACCAGCTACTACAACAGCAATCCCATGGGGGATCACTTCTCCATGCCTGTGCTCATGTCCCTCCTGCAGGCGCTGCTCAAAGCTGGCTCCGTGTCCGATATCATCCCCGTCATCGTCATCAGCTTGGCACGCAACGTAGTGGTGAGGTGGAATGGTTTTCACGCAGCTCTTCGTCCGTATAGTCGGGGACCCAGTCATCAAAATGGGAGGGGACCTGTGATTTTCTGCCGTACTTTTTATTTCTGTTTTATCTATTAGTTATGGTCATTAAGGTCCACAGAATGAGAGGCCTGCTCTGCTGGAAACATCGCAAAAAAAAGTTATGGCCATTTGTATATTCACTGTCCCATTGACTCCACTAGAAATATTTAAAAAAGGAAAAACATCTGCTTTAATTAGCATGTGAGGGTTCAAACCTAGGGGTTCTTCAGTGAATATACAAATGGCCATAACTTTTTTTCGCGATGTTTCCGGCAGAGCAGGCCACTCATTCTGTGGACCTTAATGACCAAACTAATAGATAAAACAGAAATAAAAAGTACGGCATAAAATCACAGGTCCTACCCTATTCCTTGAGCTTTTGGGCTTGTGGGTCCCCGGCTAATATTGACTGGACGGAGCATAGCGTCAGTCACTATTCCCATCACTGTTGGATGATTGGGCTTCTTTCCTGTACTTCTCACAGCCAACGTGACTAGGGATGAGACGATATGAACATTTCATACCACGATTATTTTGACAAAAGAAATCGCGATTTACGATATTTTTCGCAATAATCAAAAGCCATTATACTGGGGCGGAACATTTGCCAAAAAATAGCACATCTACAAGCTCAGTGAGCCTTTTTGGCAAAGACTGATAGAGAGTGGAAAAAAGACTATCAAATATGTATATTATAAGTAGGCTACCTTTTACCAATTATAGAGGGTTTAAGTGTTAGCAGATATGCAGCTCAGCAAATAAAAGGTGAATTGATCCCAGTGCATGACAGAGGACGATGTCACGATAAATTAAATCTCCACGATACGATTATCGTGAGTGTTTTTTTATCACGATAAACGATAATATCGCTTATCGTCCCATCCCTAAACATGGCACACTCGCTTTACAAAATCATCGGCTTAATGTGCTAATAACTGTAGCACATGTGGCTGCTTAATATAGTTCTGGTAATAGTCACACACTGTACATTGTCTTTGGATAGGACCTCTCATAGTTTACACTGTAATTACAATCTATAGTTGCATGCATCGACTACACGGAAAAGTCACCCAGTTTGATTCCGACCGGAGATCTGTGTTGTATGTCTTTCTTACACTGTCATCTAAACAAAGAAATGGTCTGTATTCATTTTGGATGTTTTGGCAGTGAAATATCATACGTTTTCTTTTCTCTATTCACTTGCTAGCCTGACCAAGAGTTCCTGCAGTTCCTGCAGGCCCTCTTGAACTTTGTGAGGGAGAAAGGACTCAATGCCTTTGTACCTCAACTTACTCAGCTCATATCAAAGGTACCCCACTATGCACATCACATACACTTTGAGCCGCTGTGTATTGGTTGGAGGTTTTCAGTGTGTGAGTCCGAGTCTGTTTATGTGCATGCGTTACAGTTACAGATGGTCAATGCCGGTGTGAAGAATCTGGATTGTACCGAGCTCGCCCGAATGTGAGTTCAACCTTTTCTTAAACCTATCTATAAATGATTTACTGTTAACATCGGTATTGTTAGTCCACTATTTAGGTCAGGGGTTTTCAAAGTGGGTGACGGGGCACCCTGGGGTGCCGTGACGGCAGTCCGGGGGTGCCGCGAGATAATTTGATAATATTTGGAATTTATTTGGACACTTGTTCTAACCAAAATGGCTATTATCTCAACGGTTTCCTCGCAACATAATCACTAAAATATCATCACTGTCGGGCAGAAACCTTGTATCTCCAAGTCTTTTGGTAAAGCAAAGCCCTGCTTCATCATACAAGACTGTCGCACAAAACTAGTGAAAACAGCCGATCTACAAGCAGTGCTTGTAGATCGGCTGTTTTCACTAGTTTAGTACATTTTATAGATGATAAATACAAAACGAACGGTTTTGGATATACAAGATTTCCACCTGACAACGACGATATGCTATAAATATAAGGTGCTGGGAGTGAAAATGTAGGGGTGCCTCGGATTAAAAAAATATTCATGACAAAATAGTTTGGGAACCCCTGATATAGGTCATACAATTGTTTACAGATACAAATGTTGGATACAACGGATCAACCTTTCAAAGAAGGGAAAGTTGATACTTTTCACTTGTTGTACAAGCCTTTTGTTTGAAGTCTTTGTTCTCATCCACTAGCATGCCCACTCCAGTGGCCCAGGATTTGACCCATGCCATCATGGAAGTAGAGGTTAGTCCCCCTATTCAGTACCGTAAGCTACTGTAGCTGCTCTATTCAGTAAGCTACTGTAGCTGCTCTTGTAGTTATCAGGCCCTTGGTCATTTTGTGGCAGTACTCCACAGGGTTCCCACGGTCATGAAATTCCTGGAAATATTTTGAAATTAGAAAAATATTTTTCCAGTACTGGAAAAGTTTGGGAATTGATCAAGGGTCCTGGAAAAAATAGCTATGCATTGTCTTTGGTTATTGATTTTGTTAATACCGCTGAAATGACAAATTAAACATTGGCCAAATTGTCAAATATATAGAGGCAGAAATTGTGAAAATAGCAGATCTACATGCTCACAAAGCCTCGCAACGCGAGGCATTGTGAGCATGTAGATCTGCTATTTTCACAATAGAAACGTGTTATACAAAATTCCTCAACTCTTAGTGCTCGTCAGGGTGCCGGGGTCCCCAGTTAAAATATGATTATTTTGGGGTCACAGCCTGTAAAGGTTGAGAACCACTGGCATACACTGCCTGTCTTTGGGCATTGCGCATAGGAGTAAGCGACCTGTTATTGAGCTGAATTATTGTTATATAGTCCTGGAAATTGGGTTAAATATTCTGGAAAAGTTTTGGAAATGAATTGGTAAGAATGTGTGGGAACCCTGACTCCATGAAGATGAAAGGGCCCATGATGTTTGATGTTTCTCTTGTTCTAATAAGTTGAGGTTTAATTAATGTTTGTCCTCCACAGCTGTGCACCAAGCAGGAAGATTGGAAGCAGTTAGGGGTGGTTTTTAAATCCCTCTGCCAGTACAGCCAGGCTACCAGTGAGCTGGAGCGCATCAGCGGCCGAATCGCCATAGCGCTCTTATCTGAGACCAAAGACAAACTTGCTCAGCCCTTTGTTACGTTTGCAGAGACAGGTAGTAATAATAGTCTTTCTTTTTTTTAATATAAATCACAGAATTAGGGGTGGGCGATATGTTGATAATTATCGTTGAGACGATACAATGTCTCCACGATATGCCTTTTCAGAGGAATCGTATATATCGTGATACAATTGAGGGAGCCTTGTAAGAAATCCTGTTGAATCGTAAATACAGAATTGCAGAATTCATACAGAGATTCATTGCAGAATTCAATTTAAACCTGCATTTTGGTCTAAATCAGTAGTTCTCAAACTTTAAAATGTCAAGGTCTCCACTTAACTCTGACAATATACAAAGGTTTCATTTGTATACTGTCAGAGTTACATACTTGTAAAGTTCAAATTAGACCTCCCAAAATGAACCCAGAGAGTCTAGTTTTTGTCAAGTAACTGGAAAAATAACCATTAAAAACGATTGTGAAAAAGAATCGTGATAAAATCGTGTATCGTGATACAGCTTGGGAAAATATTGTGATATTGTATTTTTCCATATCGCCCACCCCTACACAGAATACACTTTCATACACAGAATTTTGCTCAGTGTTTTAACAGCTACTGTATAAGTGAGAGCAACGTTTCAGAACGGTTTTCAGAAACAAATAAACAGGTTGAAATGTCTCTTGACCCATGCCACGTAAGTAAAATGCAGTATACTTAAGCTTCGCTGTGTTTCACATTCACAAATTCACAAACACTACTTGATGGATTAACGCGTGTCAATGTACTTCTGTTTCAGCTTGTCAGGATGAGAGTGATGATGGCGTGATCAAGATCTTTGTAGGCAGAATTGGAGTGTCTCTCATGTTCAGATACCACAAAACTCACCAGTGGGCTCAGGTAAACACGTGGTCTGTGTGCTTTTTAGTTTTGGACCCTACTCCTACAGAATTTGCCCTAAAATCACGCGAATCGGTACACACTATGTCTACACTCATGTCATCAACATGGATCGATCTGTCTCATAGAGCGCCACCATCAGGCCCATTTTTTCAAACACATTTTTGGACACTGCTCCTACACATTTTCCCTAAAATCACGCAAATCGGTACACAGTATGTCTACACTCATGTCATCAATATGGATCTGTCTCATATAGCGCCACCTTCAGGCCGATTTTTAAAAACACATTTTTCGACACTGCTCCTACAGATTTTGCCCTAAAATCACGCAAATCGGTACACAGTATGTCTACACTCATCTCATCAATATGGATCTGTCCCATATAGCACCACCAACAGGCCAATTTCTTCAAACACATTTTTCGACACTACTCCTACACATTTTGCCTTAAAATCACGCTGCGACCTGACGGTCGCTTATCTCCCGATTAGGGAGTCTTACTGGTAATTACAGTATATCCCATCCTCACTGTCAGGTGGAAACTAAGAAACAAGCTCTTGTAAATTCTTTACATTGGTTAGTATGTATAACATCTACAGACAGATGGAACCACTTTGAACCTCTTTACATTGGTTAATATGTGTAACATCTACAGACAGATGTAACCACTTTAAACCTGGTGTCCATATTCTAGGCACGTTGTCATAGTATCCAAAATATGGCGACGTATAAAATGGGGCATTAATTTATTCAAACAAAATAAAAAGATGAAATCGAGATGCAAGGTTTCTGCCCGCGACAGTAACAATATGATTTTATTTGTAAGTATCCTTGGGAACCAAGCAGAGCACACGAGCGGAGTGGAGCGATGACAAAAGCCGCTCCGCGCTCCAGAGGGCTCTTGTCCCACTTGCTCGTCGCTCTGGTCGGCCACCGGGCCGCTCCGCTCCGCCGCTCAACTTGATTTTCGCATCTCTCGCTCCGCGCTCACTCCACGCTCCGCTCAGGGTCGTCAATCAGAGTCAAAAAAGTAGTTTGCGACCATGTCCGAAACACTTTCTCCTTTGCCAGTGTGTTCCCAACACAAATGGCTGCGGTAACGTAAGCCTCGGCTTTGATGGAGACTTGGAGAGCTTTCCACTCGCCACTGTTTTGTTGGAAACATGCGGCGCGCGGCCCCAACAGGATCGGCTCGGAGCGGAGGAGGGTCGGCGCTCAGACCCATTATAAAAGTCGCTCGCTCACGCTCAACTAAAAAACGGCTCGCTCCGCTCCCTGCACCGCTCGCAGTCCACTCCGCTCGTATGCTCTGGAACCAAGTCAACCAACAGTCCCCTAGCAATGTGGCCCATAGGGTAAGATGCCCATCTCTTGTTTCCTTACCGTGAGGCTACTTGATGTACGAGTACACCCCTTAATTTCACCCTCTTCTTTATACCTGTAAACCTGTGATGTGACAATAAAGTTGATTCTGATTCTGCTAATATGCTGCAGGGACATGCTGAGTCTCAAGCAGGAAGGCATTGAGTACCGTTCTTATAGTCTCTGGTATAGCTAGGCCGGAGATTGAAACCTCACCTCCCAATCTCGGGGCCGACACATTTAGGCCTAGAATTATTGAATGCTTTAACCAGTGAAAAATAGCAGATATACAAGCTCACAGCCGCGCTGCGAGCTTGTAGATCTGCTATTTTTGAAAAAGTCGTGAAAATGTGTGCAAATCTTTGAATATATGTATTTTCAAAGCGAACGTTTGTAACTCAAATTTTGCTTCTGGGTGGTCCCTGGAACTAGATATTTTGAGATGGGGGTCCGTGGCCAAATAAATATAATTTTGGGGGTCCTTCACATGTAAAAGTTTGAGAACCACTGACATAGTAGTCTCTCAAGAACAGACTAACTGAGCTCCAGTTAACTCATTGAATGCCATTTCAAGATGGCCCCCAAGTACCAGACTGCCACTATCCTAGATTTCTAGTGCACGGATCAATTTTTAGTGCACGGATCGTGCACGCCCATGCACCATATATGCATCATATGTGTAGTACTTTTTAACAGCTTTCAAACAAAAAAATCCGCTTGGAAATCCGTTCAGGCATTCATGAGATAGAAGCCTTCAAAGTCAGACAAAACAAACACTGCCACCTTCCAAATTTCTAGTGCACGGATCAATTTTTAGTGCACGGATCGTGCACGCCCATGCCTAGATCATGCACCATATGTGTAGTACTTTTTAACAGCTTTCAAACAAAAAAATCCGCTTGGAAATCCGTTCAGGCATTCATGAGATACAAGCCTTCAAAGTCAGACAAAACAGCCATTTTTTACATTTTGAAAGATGTGTTTGTTATGGGGCTAAACATGCAATTTCGCAATTGCGATCATGCCTAATACATTTGAGGCATTTTTAGAATTTTTTTTTTTTTAAAAATTTTGAAAAAAAAAAAAAAAAAAAATTTTTTTTTTTTTTTTTTTTTTCAAAATGGCTTCCAACTCGGGAAACTCGGGCTGTGGCAGCCTGGGAGTACTGTAATAACTCGTGAAACTCGTGCCTTGGCAGTCAATGAGTTAAGTGAAAAGGACCTTTTCTTTGATGATGGCCAGCCAGATAGCTGACATAGAAACAGAGATTTTTCAAAAAAATCTAAGGATTCAAAAGACACTTATAGAATCGGGTCAAAATTCAAAATTTCACGATTTTTCAAAAATAGCAGATCTACAAGCTCGCAGCACGGCACTCGGTGCCGTGCTGTGAGCTTGTATATCTGCTATTTTTTTATATTTAAAGCATAAAATAATGATACAATAATGTGTAAAGCACAATAATGTGTAAAGCATAAAATAATGAATCGGGTCAAAATTCGAATTTTCACGTTTTTTCTAAAATAGCAGATCTACAAGCTCGCAGCGCGGCACTCGGTGCCGCGCTGTGAGCTTGTATATCTGCTATTTTTCAATAGTTAAAGCATAAAATAATGATGCACAATAATGTGTACCCGTTCTCTAAAGGCGTGATTTTGTGTTTTGTGTGCTTTCAGGGTAAGAGAGTGGTAGAGGTGCTGTCTCGGCTGCAGGTCAAGTACTCCATGCTGAAGGGTCTTTTTGGGAACGAGGACGGCGCGTCGCGCTGCTACCTGGTCACCATCGCCACTGAGCTGTTCCTCCTGAGTGACAGTGTCGAGGGAGCTCTCAAGATACTGCGAGGTAAACACGATGTTCCGAATATCACTGTAGGGATGGGACCATATGAAAATGTCGTAACACGATTATTGTGACAAAAAAAATGTGCGATTTACGATATTATCGCGATAATGAAAATCCATTATCTTCGGGAGGAACATTTGCCTTGTGGCTCAGCAGGTAAAGTTATGCACAGTGCAACTTTTGCTAATTTATTTAAATTGCAACATTAATTTAACTCATTTAATGTCTTTTAAACATCGACTAAAGGGGTTAACTGCAGCGTTGTCCTTACCTTTTAACGTGGGGACGTGCGTGCACAGTAGATGGTGCGCGATGTCACGGATCATGTACCAGGCGTGTGTAGAACCGATCACATCTTTCAAATATAAAAATCCGACTGAAAAAAGACCTCGCCATCGCTGAGCTCCGTCTGCAACTGTTTACACGGAAGCTAGCGGTAGCTGCGCCATGGTCCCAGGCATACGGCCATCATCTGGCGCAGTCAGGTTAGCACCGTTGCATATGAGGGACAATTTGCTATATATTAGAAATATTGTGATAGTTAGCAATGTTGCATTACTAGTAGCAATCAATGTAACCACTAAAAGCCTCTATACGTTGTTGACTGGAGGCCACCACCAGGGGCCTATATGTGGTCCACTCCCCTTTTCCCTCTACTCAATATATATCTGACAAAGTAGGCAACCTGAACCTACAAGATCAATGTGTTGGGAGGTATTGTGATCTTGTGGATCTATTGGGAGCTTGTAGATCACCATTTCTTTGGTGAATTTTTTCTTATTATGACATGCCCAGAACAGGAAGTCTAGCCCATTTAGGCCTAGGATTATTGAATGCTTTAACCAGTGAAAAATAGCAGATATACAAGCTCACAGCGCGGCACAGAGTGCCGCGCTGTGAGCTTGTAGATCTGCTATTTTTGAAAACGTTTTTAAAATGTGTGCAAATCAATGAATATATGTATTTTCAAAGCGAACATTTGTAACTAAAATTTTTCTTCTGGGTGGTCCCTGGAACTAAATATTTTGAGATGGGGGTCTGTGGCCAAATACATATCATTTTGGGGGTCCTTCACATGAAAAGGTTTGAGAACCACTGACATGGTAGTCTCTCAAGAACAGACTAACTGAGCTCCAGTTAAGTGAAAAGGACCTTTTCTTTGACGATGGCTGGCCAGATTGCTGACATAGAAACGGAGGTTTTTCAAAAAACCTTAGAAGGATTCAAAAGACACTTATAGAATCGGGCCAAAATTCTAATTTTCAAGATTTTTCAAAAATAGCAGATCTACAAGCTCGCATGTGAGCTTGTATATCTGCTATCTTTCAATAGTTAAAGCATAAAATAATGATACACCATAATGTGTACCCGTTCTAAATGGGCTAGTGTTCACGTTGTCCCCTTTAATTGTTTTAGACAACGAGTGGTTTCTGAGCTCAAGCTCGTGGCCTTGCGAGCCTCGCGACCTGGAGAAACGGAGTCACGTGTTGATGCGCCTGGCCGAGAAAGCCTCTTACAGAGAAGCTTTGGACATCTTCTCCAACCTGCCCGGACTCAGAGAACCTATTGGTGAGAGGAGGAGGACGCAGCACACACATAATCAACAACCTCCTCTGTCCCTTCTGTTCCCGAAAAGACGCGGTGTGCTGTGTGTCTCTGCAGATCACATCGATGCGTCACAGTACGGTCCTTTGTTGAACTCCCACCTGCAAGTGTGTGTGAACAGGGAGGCCTTGATAGTGGCCGCGGACACCGCGCTGTTCATGTTCTCCAGGAACCTGCGGATTGAAACGGATCTGCTGCAGATGCTGCTCATCAAACTGGGCAAGCGAAGCCGCTGGGATCAGGCCCGGAAAATCTTCAAAGGTAAGTACTGCTCCTATTGTTGTATTATTGTGGTCTGTCTGTCAGTCTGTCTGTCTGTCACACGTCACACTTTTGCCCTGCTCATATCTCCGCAACCGTTGCCCCGATCCATGCCAAATTTTGCACACACACTCCTTGCCTGCCAAACCACAACCTCAATTCACACATGACCCTCTTCTAGCGCCACCGTGAGGCTGATTCTTGCAAAATACATTTTTGGACGCAGCTCCTACAATTTTTGCCCTAAAATCACGCAAATCAGTACACGGTATGTCTACACTCATGTCATCAACGTAGATCTGTCCCATTTAGCGCCACCTTCAGGACGATTTTTTAAAACCCTTTTTTGGACACTGCTCCTACACATTTCGTCCTAAAATCACGCAAACCGGTGCACAGTATGTCTACACTCATGTCATCAATATGGATCTGTTCCATATAGCGCCACCATCAGGACGATTTTTTTCAACACATTTTTGAACACTACTCCTACACATTTTGCCCTAAAATCACGTTGCGACCTATCTCCCGATTAGGGAGTCTTACTGGTAAACATATACGATATATAGCAGTGAGATAACATGTATGCATTTCCTTAGAGCAGGGGTTCCCAAACCTTTTTTTTGGCTCAGGGCACGACTATAAATATTTTCTTCAACCGAGGCACCCCCACATTATATTCATACTTTTCACTACCAGCACCTTTATATTTATAGCATATTTTAGCGATTATGTTGTGAGGAAAACGTTGAGATAATAGCCATTTTGGTTTGAATTTACTTCAAGTTTAAAATGATACTAAATATATTTTTTTAAGTGTCCAAATAAATTCCAAATATTAACAAATTATCTTGCGGCACCCCTGGACAGCCGTCACGGCACCCCAGGGTGCCCCGTCACCCACTTTGAAAACCCCTGCCTTAGTTAGAGGACCATGTAACCAATGTTCAACTTATCTCCATATAATTGTTCCTCCTACTCTGTGTCTCCGAGGAAAGCTGTGGACAGTTCAGAAACCTGCCTAGCGGAGACATCCAAACTAAGGCCATGGCTACACGGAGCTGGATATTTCTGAAGCTAGACATTTTTTTGTGCTGTTGGGGCTTGCAGCCACACAAAGCTGGATATTTCGTCCGCGAAGCTGGATATTTTTTAAACCGGATAAATAAGTGAAGACATTGAAAAATATCTGATTCACTGGATCCGCGTAGACACGGTACCCGGATATCTCTTAAGACTTTGTGTGCTCGTCCCCCAGTGGAGGTCTGGGGACACAGATTATTAGTGGAGGTCTGGGGACTCAGATTATTTTAGACCTAGATATCTTTCTCGTGTGGACCTAGATATTTTTCTATGTGGATATCTGAAAAACCGGGATATATGAAAAATCCAGCTCCGTGTAGCCATGGCCTTAAGCTTTCTCTTCCCGGGAAAGTTAGCTAAATAGAAGCCATTGTTCTCACATTCATGACAGAAAATCTTGTTTGAAATGTCCAAACCTGCCTACCAATGATGTCACTGGTAGGTGGCTTTCTGAACTGTCCACATCCCTCATCTGAGACAGAATGATAAAAATTGTACCTTTTAATTCTGCACATCTTTGTGCGACAACAAAGTGTAAAACAGGTCTTCATAATTTCTGGAAAATCGCTGATCCCTCGCATATTATGTATGCCACCCTCTCCCGCCTGGACATAATACAAATTCCTCGATTTGAATGCTTTAACCAGTGAAAAACAGCAGATATACAAGCGAGCTTGTAGATCTGCTATTTTTGAAAAAGTTGTGAAAATGTGTGCAAATCTATGTATTTTCAAAGTGAACATTTGTAACTCAAATTTTTCTTCTGGGTGGTCCCTGGAACTAGATATTTTGAGATGGGGGGTCTGTGGCCAAATAAATATAATTTTGGGGGTCCTTCACATGAAAAGGTTTGAGAACCTCTGACATGGTAGTCTCTCAAGAACAGTCTAACTGAGCTCCAGTTAAGTGAAAAGGACCTTTTCTTTGACTATGGCTAAGCCAGATCGCTGACATGGAAACATAGGTTTTTCAAAAAACCTTAGAAGGATTCAAAAGACACTTATAGAATCGGGTCAAAATTATAATTTTCAGGATTTTTCAAAAATAGCAGATCTACAAGCTCGCGCTGTGAGCTTGTATATCTGCTGTTTTTCAGTAGTTAAAGCATAAAATTAGTAGATATGTAATTGTATTGCATTGATTCATTGAAGACAATGATGGCTAGCTGCATTCCTGTTTTGACATCGCTAATGTCTCCCTTGTGGTGTGTTCAGCGTCCCTGAGTGTGGGGTACTACCCTGATGTGTCCGCGCCCCTCGGCCTCAGGCAGCTCACGGTCCCCTGTTCTCTGGAAGAGGCTGAACTGGCTCTGGTCTTTGAGATGTTCATCACCGTCAACGCCACTGCCATCCTCAACCTGGAGGACCCAACCCCCGTGCTCAAGATCACTCTAAAAAGGTACATTTGGACTAATCCGTTTTGGGAGCTGCTCGATCTTAAACAGGGGCGTCCAGAGAATGTTGGAGAGGGCAGGGTCTGAAATGTCTAAAAGAGGGCCCTTTTTACAGACGGATAAAAGGGCAGGGGCTCAAGCCCCCTTTGATGTCTGTATGCACGTGCCTGCTCTTTAACATGGTACTATCTTTATAAATTATTATAGAGGATTAGAGTAGTAACTAAAAACATGTGAATATATGAATTAGCAATTCATTTAGTCTGTTTTTCAACCAGAAAGAAAATTATGGAAAATAATGGGTGAATTAAATTGGGAGATATACAGAATATAAATTGATGCAGAATGATTGGGCTGTACATTAGCAGCCAAGTGTATACACAGTGCAAATTGCAGTTGGTAATATGTGAACTATAACAGTTCTGCACTAGGTACAATCTAAAATCTGGGAAGGGGTTTGGGCAATATATTGTCCAGAAATACTGTATGCTCTGTTGGTGAATGGGTATTTACAGGTGAGGTTTATTGTACATGGGCTCTGATAGCCTGAAGGAAAGGGTCTTTCTGTGTTGCTCTGTGTAGGATTTGTGACGGTGCAGGCTTTTTACCTGATCGAGCAGCACAAACAGTCCATTACTTGGGGGTCCTTCAACATTCTTTCAACCCCTGCACAGGCACTTCCTGGGATAAGAGTCATTTGGAGAGGGATGTGAAAGTCCTTGCAAGTGAGCAGCTATGGTACCTACCAAATGGTGATAGTCACCGTCAGAATGCAGAACAGAAGGATTTCAGGATATTCTGTGAGACTGAAATGGCCTTGCCATCCTCAGTGTCTGTGTGCATTGTCACAAGTGGCACAAGTGATGTGCACACTGAGGTGTCTCTCTGCTGTTAAAATGCACAACCATCTCCTTGGTCTTAATGACATGGAAGAGGCTGTTGTCCTTCCTGGCGTCACAGTGACAGGTCTGTGACCTCCTGAATATAGGCCATCTCATCGCTGTTTGTAATCGGGCCTGCAAACTTGATAGTGTTGCTGCTATGAGCTGTATGCCTGTCCACACAGTCACAGGGAGTAAAGATCTCTGTATCTGTCTGTGTCCCTTTTATGCCCATGTATGGAAATGTTGTTATCAATGTGACGCCATAGCAAGCCCTGAGGACCATCGGGTCCTAGTCTCGCGAGGCCAGACTGTTGCCTCCGCGATTTGGGCAAATGCTCCTGGCATACAGTCTGGCAAACGGAAATAGAAACGATGAGTGCGAGATAAAGCGGATGTGACGCAACCGCTCCCTTGGTGCAGTAGCAATAACATGTCCTACTGGAAGCGTTATGTCTCCTTTCAATATTTCTGGGGACGTTATTTTGTCATTCTCTGGTGTTGTTGGTGTTACCTCCATTATGTTTTCAAACGTTTTCTTAAACTAAACACCCATAACAAGAATAGGCCACTCGAATGACTTTGTCTGAGCTATTGTGTTTCTCTTATGTTTCCAATGGGACTACAGTTCAGTGCAGCAGTGGCTACTTCCGTTCGGGAGCTGCCGTTCCAGACTATATAGCATTCGGAGATTGTGGAATAGTTGTCTGGCTACGCGAGACTTATCGGGTCCATTCTGATCTGTCCTATCTCCCACATGACAAATCCAGTCGTCCATTTTGCTCGCCGTGTCAAGTCGGTTATGGCTGCTCGAAGGAGAGGCTTATTATTAGCTTATATTATCAACAGAATGCATTTAATCAGAGGGGTGAGCAACGTGGGAGGTCGGTGCCTCCCCCGGCGGCCCATCGACGCACACATCTGTTTCTGGCATCAAACCTGTGGCTCTTCAGTGACCGTGTGGTCTCCTGACCCCGTTAGACCGCCAGTGCCACCCATCGGAACAGAAGCAGCAGCGTTCTGTAAGACCAAGGGAGAAACAGGAGTGTTGGTCAAGGGCACCACCAGTCCACTCTTGACCTCGGCGACGTCGCGTTCCAGACGACCTCCAGCTGCTCGCAGACCCTCCGTCTGGCGGAGCAGTTGACCTTTGACCTCGCGAAGCCGCTCGTTAAGCTCCAGGTAGCGGCGGCTCTGCTGGTACTTGGACTCCACGTAGCCGTCCGGGTGTCTGCTGGAGGCCTGGTCTCTCTCCGGGTGTCTGCCGTAGTCCTGGTTGTTGTCCGGGTGTCTGCCGGAGGCCTGGTCGCCGTCCGGGTGTCTGCCAGAGTCCTGGTCACTGTCCGGGTGTCTGTTCTGGTCTCTGTCCGGGTGTCTGCCGGCGTCCTGGTCTCTGTCCTCCAGGATGCTGAAGACGGGGTCGCTGGGGGCGGCTCGCTCCAGGTCCTGCTCTATCTGGGCCACAGTGGGCGGGTTGGGGCGAGGGCACAGAAGGGCCCTCTTCTTGTTCTTAGATCCCATATTCATTGTGACTTCACAACTGGGCCCTCATATCTCGGTTTGCTGTAATCCTGCTCCAACAGTTCGCTGAATGAACAAAATGACAAAGGAAGATAAAAGACACGTTCAGGCTGGTGACATCACTGCGGCTAATGCGTTACGCAATGTCTTTACATCATCACATGTCGTCGTCGTCGGGTGAAAACCTTGTATGTCCAAAACAGTTCGTTTTGCATTTATCATTTTAAAAATTATTTAAACTAGTGAAAACAGCCGATCTACAAGCACGTGCGAGGCGTTGTGTGCTTGTAGATCGGCTGTTTTCACTACTTTGTGCGACGGCCTTGTATGATGAAGCAGGGCTTTACTTTGCGAAAGAACGTACATATTTGAAACTATCGACAACGACGATATGTTGTTACCAGTTGTCAGCTGTGCCAAATATGGAGCTCCACCTGCTCCCAAGTAGGCCTACTCTGATAACGGCTACAGCACTAGTAGTCCATATATTCCACAAATCTCTGTCTTCTCTGTTTGCCGTTGATGTCCAAATATGGAGTGCCACACCGATAAATGGGACGTCAGACTTGACCAAATATGGAGCTAAACACGGCTCCAGACAGCTACCCTAAACTAACCTCTGAGTGCTTCATGATGGCCACCAAGGACATTGCTACCAGACGGTAGTTGGTTCAGGCAGGCTGAGGAGGGGTTCGAGGGTTTCTCAAACTTTTAAATCTCAATGTCTCCCCTTAACTCTGGCTGTTAGGGTTCATTTGGTTCATTTGGACCCGTCGGGGTTCATTTGGTTCATTTGGACCCGTTGGGGTTCATTTGGTTCCATTTGTACACCGTCAGAGTTACAGACTTGTAAGGGTCAGTTTAGAATCCCATAAAGGAACCCACATAGGAATCCACTTTGAGAACCCCTGTTCTATTGGGGACAACGGTGGACCTCTTGCAGCATGTGGCTACCATGGATTGGGCCAGAGTGAAGTTGATTATGATGTTAAACACTGGAGACAGAAATGTGCAGGTCTTGATGACTTGCTCAGAGATGGGCAAATTGTGAGGAAACAATATGAAAAGAGCACTTATTTGTGTGAGCACTTAAAAATAGACCACACAATAAACCTAGCCCAGCCCAGCCCTCCCCTCCCCTGCCCCCTCAAACAAACCTAGCCCAGCCCTACCCTCCCCTGCCCCTTTTTTGTATATACTTACTGTTTGTATTGACTGTATTTTGTTCTTTCATTTTTTTTTATTTTTTTTTTACTGACTATATCTTTGCATAGTACTGTGTTCTATTCGTCTGTCATTCAATGTTATATGAGATACTTCAATGGTTTCCTGTGGAAATAAGCTTAGTCTTTTCTAGGATCTCCTTTTAGTAGACCTTGTACCAGTGAACTGTACCGTCATGAAACTGTACCTTTTCCTATGCAAACTTCTAATAAAGTCTTCAATCAATCAATCAATCAATCAAACAAACAAATACTGGAGCACTCAAATAGGTCTGACAACAAAAAGCTGAAAAAACGACTAACAATTCCAATCCTTTTTAGGTGGAGGAAATGTGGTTTCTGTTTTAAGTGCCTATATTGTAAATGTAGTTCTGAAATGTATTTCACATGATGTGTCTCTCACCAGGACCCACCAATGTGAGAAGGAGTACGTCTCGGCAGGGAACCGCATCTACTCTGCAGCAGGTATTCCCTTCCCCAAACTAAAACTAACCCTGCACCGCACAGAAGCCGCTGGCAGCCAGGAGCAAGTGTTCCTACTGGACACGCTCAAAGCTCGATGCTGGCTGCGCCAGAACCTCTGGGCCAAGGATTTCTGGACGCACTCCTCCTAGCCTAACCCCCCAACCCCACCCATCCTACACACTCAACCCCACCCATCCTACACACTCAACCCCACCCCCAGAAATATTCACATTCCTTTCCTGGGAAACTGCTTGATCGATTCTTTTTTTTTGTTTGTTTGTTTTTGTCAATGTTTTTGTCAAAACCAATTGACGTTTTTGTGTATTTGGTTTTAAATATCTGTGTCCTTTCAAAATGTTTGAGAAGCTTTATTTCATTGGCTTCATAATTAGGGTTAAAGTTATTTTAATGTTATTTTAGTGTACCTGTCTTATCTGGTAGTAAATGTGGGAGACTAGGTTTTACTGTTTTGTAAAAAAAAAAAAAGAGGGGAAAAATACTACAAAATAGGTTTGGCATTTCCAGAGCAGTGAATAGCATATATTTTGAGTTTTTATAACTTCCACTAGAACAAGTTTGGTTTGATCATTAGTATTGCTCTCCATTGGAATATAAACATTTACTTAATTGATGTACAGTTTAGTTAATGGATATTAAAAGTGACTTGTTAAATCTCTATTGGCATTTCTTCACCACTGTTTGATGGTCACTGTTAATAATTGTATACACAAACAAGATCAGTATCCTTAACATCCACTAGGTGGTGCTAGTCATCTTTATTTCTTATAATGTTAGTATTAAATGTTATGTTAGTACTAAGACTAAACCTTTGAAAAGCTAAAAACCACAATCATACTGACACTACACAGCAAAATATGGAGTGTTAATTTAACTTGAGGTTCAAAATGTTTTAGCTTTATTTCATTTACTTTAAGTGGAGGGGAAAAAGCTCCTGTCTTACTTTTCTGTGAAGATTTTGATAATGTTAAGTTGCTTACATGTCATGAAGCAATAGTGTTGCCATTTCCAGTGCAGTGACTAACTAGCTTTGAGTTTCATTTATTTTATAAACACTTTCTTCACAAGAACAAATTTGGTTTGAATTGCTTTTCAGGGGAAAACTGAAAAATAAATAAACTTCGACTTTGACTTGCTTCACAGTGGTTGACTGATTTGGTTGATGGATATAAGTGGACGGGTAAACCTCTATTATGTACTAACTATTAAGTTGGTTGCACGCTGCTGTGTTTTTCCGCTGCAAGGGACCCAGTGATGACAGTAGCGGAAATCGAAAAGAAAAAAAAAATCAACCATGGGCCGAAAATAAACACGAAATGGACGGCAGTGTGTAAACGTGATTGACATAACGTGAAGTAGATTTTTTTTATGTGCTCTGAAATTGGCTCTGATATTCGTCTGAAAGAACGCAGCAGTGTGCAACCTTTATATCCAGGGACGTGCTGGCCATTGGGAAAAGCGGGACAACTCCTGAACGGCCGGTTCATTCCCGGCCGGTCCAGGCCGGCCATTAGAAAAAAATGTAAAATAAAATGTCGGCCTTCGTTCCATTTTGGGGGCTGGGCGGCCAACAAAGTAAATCGTTGTATCCCAGTTTCAAATGTATACATCTTTTCGCAAAGCAAAGCCCTGCTTCATCACACAAGGCCGTTGCACAAAAGTAGTGAAAACAGACGATCTACAAGCACTCACTGTGCGAGGCGTTGTGTGCTTGTAGATCTGCTGTTTTCACTCGTTTAAATCATTTTTAAAATGATAAATACAAAACAAACGGTTTTGGACATACAAGGTTTCCACCCGACAACGACGAAATATAACTCATGTACTGTAATTGGCCCACTGGCTTGTCATGATCTGAAATGGCAAATCTTTGAGTAGCAGCAGCGCTATAGAGAGAGATCTCTCTCTATAGCGCACAATGAGGGCCTCTCCAACTCTTTTTCCCGGGCTGAATAAGGGGCCCAGCATGTCCCTGTTTATATCTCAAAAGAGAATGACGGCACTCGTCTGATTGATTTATTAGAAGTGCAATAAAAACCACAGCAGTTCGAGGATGGCACAGTAAAGTCAGGACGTATTTCCATTTATCTTACAAGCAAGAGTTAAAGGGATATTTCACTTAAAAAAAACCTTTTGGTCATTTTATCGTTTAATCAGGTTTTTATGAACACCCTGAACAGATTCTAATTTGTTGGATTCAAAATGTAGATATTTGATGTAAATGTTATCAGGCCCTCCAGGCCCAGCGCCTCTCCCCATACACACCCATTGTAACTTCAAACTCCATTTTAACCTTGATAGATTCATTAAAAACACCCATTATTTATTCTGGTGACTCATACTACCCTCCTAATACGTGAGCAGGCAGTTTTTTCGATAACTTTTTTCATTATTATTTCGTTTTACATCTTACATTTTCCCAAAGAATTATTAAAAATAAATGAAAAAAGTTATTGAAAAAACACGGCCTGCTCACGTATTAGGAGGGTAGTATGAGTCAACAGAAAAAAGAATAATGGGTGTTTTTAATGAATCTATCATGGTTAAAATGGAGTTTGAATGGTGTGTATGGGGAGAGGCCCTGGGCCTGGAGGGCCTGATGACATTTACATCAAATATGTAAATATTGAATCAAGCAAAGATTTTTTTTTAAAGTGAAATATCGCTTTAACAAGTTAACGCATTAAACGAAACAAATGACAGTAACATACAGTACATGTATACAAACAGACCATCTTTCCCTAGAATAATGACCATATATTATAGGGGAACCTTTTCTAATAGACAACAGAGATTGGTTGTCAGTCTAAAGGCCCATTCCCACTGGGCCAGATAACAGATATCTGGAGATATTTCTCCAGATATTTTTCCATGCAAAGTGGATGGTAGATACAGATAAAAAAAAAGTCTACCACAGATATTTGCCACAGATACTTTTATCTGTGGCAAAACATTTTTTTATCTGTATCTACCATCCACTTTGCATGGAAAAATATCTGGAGAAATATCTCCAGATATCTGTTATCTGGCCCAGTGGGAATGGGCCTTAACACTGGTTCTGATGCAGTTCCACTGTGGCTCCCATCATAAAATGTGAGTAAATGATTCCTTGACAACTTTACTTTTAAAAGCAGGATGGCTCACATCTGCTACACTGGCTCTGGTGAGAAATGGGTGCACTTCGCTTACCTGAGTTAAACATTTCTTTCAAAATATGTGGACCTCGCCATATGATCTTATGAGCCATGGTCATGGTAACCCTGAATTCTACAGGGAGCCTGTTGAGCTCTCTAAACTGCATCCTATCTATTTGGCTCTAGAGCTCAACCCTAGTATGACCTAGGGCATTCACGAATAGTGATTTTTAGTATTCGAATTATTCAACCTCAAAGTATTCGAATAGTCGAATATTCGACAGGACTGGCCAAACTGTCAAAGTAAGCAAGAGGCAAACATTGTGAAAATAACCGATCTACATGCTCACAACGCCTCACGTTGTGAGCATGTAGATCGGTTATCTCTTCTGAGCTCACTGTAGCTTGTTTTTCAGAGACTTTTTAGGGGTGTAAAATGTGGCAAGTGTGGCGTGGTGCGTGACAAGAGGTTAAATTGCGTCTCACTCTCAAAGCGTGAGACTTGGCAGCCCTGTGACTATAACCAGGCTCATCATCATTGAGCTGTTGTGGTACAGTGTCTTTAAAACAATACATTGTTCTTTGAGGTCTTGTGGACAATATTTTAACAACTGCATTCTCTGATCCAGGGACGTGCTGGGCCCCTGATTCAGCCCGGGAAAAAGAGTTGGAGAGGCCCCCATTGTGCGCTATTCACGATATTCCTGGCCCCGCCCCCGGCTTCCTGTTCATATCCTGAAAGAAAATAAAAAACATCATTTGGTTTCCTGTGTCCTTGCATTAAAGTGTCAGTAGAGGCGCTCTGGGCTCTTGGCTCTGAATGAACCGGTGTTGCCATGTCTGCTTATAATAAGCAATTGGTGTCGTTGTTTATTGGGCTTACTTTCTAATATTTTTTAAACCAGTGGTTCCCAAATCCTTTCATATCAAGGACCCCAGATTAACAGATTTGTCCACAGTCGCAGACCCCCATCTGAAAATATGTGGTGCCAGGGACCGCCACACAGATTTGTGTTGTTAAAATGTTTCAAAAATATTCAAATTATTTTCGTTTTTTCTTTCCTCTATATTTTTTAAATAGCAAATATACAAGCTCACAATGTGACACATTGTGAGCTTGCTGATCTGCTATTTTCAAATGTAAAGTAGTAAAACTGAACCTAGTTAATTCTATTGGGCTTATTATTCATAGACCTGGCCGCTTGTCTCTGGCAATATCTGGCAACAGACAATTCCCTGTCACTTCCTTGGGATCTCTTGTTCTTCGACTTGGGAGGAAGTGAAAAGATGTTTAAAAATGCTCCAGCGCCCTCTGTAAAAGGAAAATGGCAGCCTCCATAGAATGGCCAGGAATATCGTGAATAGAGAGAGATCTCTCTCTCTATAGCGCTGCTGCTGCTACTCAAAGATTTGTGACAAAGTGACAAGCCAGTGGGCCAATTACATGAGTTATATTTTGTCGTTGTCGGGTGGAAACCTTATATGTCCAAAACCGTTTGTTTTGTATTTATCATTTTTAAAATGATTTAAACTAGTGAAAACAGCCGATCTACAATCACACAACGCCTCGCACCACGAGGCGTTGTGTGCTTGTAGTTCGGCTGTTTTCACTACTTTTGTGCAACGGCCTTGTATGATGAAGCAGGGCTTTGCATTGCGAAAAAATGTATACATTTGAAACTTGGAGATACAAGGTTTCTGTCCGACAGTGACGATTTACTTTGTTGGCCGCCCAGCCCCCAAAATGGAACTAAGGCCGACATTTTATTTTTACTTTTTTCCTAATGACCGGCCGGGAATGAACCGGCCGTTCGGGAGTTGGCCCGCTTTTTCCAATGGCCAGCACGTCCCTGACTGCATCATATGAACTCCTCTGTATGAATGGATGTCATCAGAGGCTGAATGAAACATGTTCCACAGGGCAGAGTCCATCTGGACCCAATGTTTCTCCCACTCTGACATATTAGCATAACCTCTGCAATCTATTCTCCCCATTCATTCTTTTCATCTCCTCTCTCCTGTTTAGATTGCCCTTGGCGGCCTCTGCTAATCAACCCTGTATCTCTTTTTGACCAAGTTACTTGTTGCTCTTTTCATTTAGCTTGACTTGAGACATTTGAGCCAAAACTAGCCAGAGATATTCCTCGTACAAGATCCCTGTGTTACACCTCTCTGTGTGCTGAATTAGGAGGTGGGGAAAACGTTCTAGTGAAAGAAATAAGTGGATGAATGGGACAATTTTTTTATAACTTTTTTTTCAGCTGTGATTACTCTTAAAGGAGTAGTTCACCCCCAAAATGACTTTTTTTCTTTTGATTAGTCACGCCATGGAGACTAGAGTTCAATAATATGTTTAGTTTTTTGTCACATTCCTAAGACAAAAATGTGATAACAATAAATGTACCCCCATTCGTTCCGGATGGGGACCCGTTTCGAAACGGGTCCCCATCCGGAATCAATGGGGGTAAATTTACTCGAGTCAAATTTTTGTCTCAGGAATGTGACAAAAAACAAAAAATATTATTGAACTCTACTCTCCATGGCATGAGTAATCAATAGAAAAAAAAGTCATTTTGGGGGTGAACTACTCCTTTTTAATTTTGGGGGTGAACTACTCCTTTAACACAAGATCGGAAAATGCAATAAAACAAAAACACGTGAAAACACGAGTCCGGATATACTCGTCAAGGGAAGTGATAGCGCCTCCCTTGGTATGAAGGCACACTTATTGTAGTGGAGGGAAAACAAATGTTTTCCATTAGTAATCATTGCTGTGAGTTTGTTCAGTAATGGAGATCTCTGTCTATCCTGCTCTTTTGTAAAAGGAATACATATTTTCAATTTGGGATATAAATTGTATGAAATCGAAAATAGAGAATCCTAATCTTGCATAAGCAGACAATCTGAGATCTTCACCTACCAAAATGTCTAAATGGTGAAAACTAAATTCAATGTAGTGGCAAAAACCTGAGTGGAAACCAGAAGGAAATTTAAATTGCAGAACTGAAACAGAGACTTTAGAGAATCATTTCGCTATCATGATTGGTTTTCTCTGCAGCTGCTTCAGGCCCTACACTGAATCTAGATGTCAGATCAGACGTATTCTTATGCAGAGATCTCTGGTCATCTGGATATCAGCCTCAATTTGATAGTGTTCTAGACTAATTCCATTTTATCTGCTTTTTTTCAAAGGGGGCTGTCTTTGGAAAATATCTTAGGGCTGACTGCATTTCCTGCAGTGTTCATTTTGTTGACTAAGACCAAGGCTAAAAAAATTCCAGAGGATTAAGACTACTCAAAAGACTAAGACAAAATCAGAATTTGCTGTAAAAATGTACACTGATTTCCTGACATACACAAAGTCAAGTCACATAAATGCATTGTATTACAACTATTTGATTTAACTAGCGCAATATCAGTTGTTGGATTAGTTGGCAATGTAGCCAAATACCACACAAACACTTTCTGACATGAACAATAAGGCCAACACACGCTTAGCAATCACAATGGCAAGTGACCTGTTCATCCCTTACATCAGGGGTGGGCAACTTTGATGATGGAGAGGACCACTACATTTTCACACTGACTCCAGAGGGCCACAATGCATATACATAGCAAAAATAGCCGATCTACAAGCTCAAAACGCCTCGCAGTGCGGCGCGTTTTGAGCTTGTAGATCTGCTATTTTTGCTATTTTTTTAATTGGAATCCTCAAAGTAACTTTTTTTTTCTTTTGTTTTTAAATTTCAAATACATTTATATGTTCTTATGTTAACTTTATGAACTTAAATACAAATACATTGGACATAAAAATACAATAACATTTTAATACTAGTCATTTAGCTACTAATATAGACTGAAGTAGTCTAATTAAAGTGGGTAATTTTTCCATGTATGGAATTATAACAGCTGAAATCAATAATATATCAGTACTCCAATATCAACCTGCGGGCCGCAATAAGTGAAGGTGGGGGCCGTATGTGACCCCCGGGCCGCCAGTTGCCCATGTATGCCTTACATCATCACTTCCATCTGGACGAAGATACAGAACTGAAATGGGAAAAGGTTTGTTTTCGTAGATGTTTGACGCTTCAGCCTTTGCTGCATTAAACAAACTGCCTCGCTGATGTTTTTGTGTATACTGGGGACTTCATGCATTGTCTTGGTGTTATTGGGGCGGCAGTGGCTCAGGGGTAGAGAAACCGTCATTAGAACACGGAGGGTTCCCAAAGGGTTCCCAGTTTGATCCCGGGCTCCCCCAGAGTTAGTGTTGAAGAGTCCTTGAGCAAAACTCTTAACCCCTAGTTGCTCCCGGTGAGCAGGTTGGTGCCTTGCATGGTTTCCTCAGCCATGTATGTGTGAATGGGTGAATGTAATGCACAATCTCTGTAAAGCGCCTTGGATAAAGGCGCTATATAAATGCACCTTTTACCTTTTAGTCGCATTTACTGTAGAAACCTCCTGACACTGTGCGTGCGTCACAGTGTGTGACACCTCATCCCAGCTCAGCAGAAGGATATAGCTGACCTGCTCTGACATCACAATGATGTTGCAAATGAATACTGTCCTTGTCTGACATCATAGACCTATGACGTCTAACATCATCCCTTTTATGCCCATATATGGAGATCCCTGACATCATCAATTTTAAGCCCATAACTGGGAATGCCCATATATGGACTTATTGTGTCAGTCTCATGTGGTCTGTGACGTCAAACATCTATGATGTCAGACGTCAGTCATCATCACATTCTTTTGGTCAAAGTTGATCCCATGCCAAAGAGCCAGTGCTCGGCCAGTAGTCTGCTGTCACCCAGGCGGTTACGTACACGCGCCCAGGAGCGTGACCTCGCCCTTAGGGCGTGACCTCGCCCTTAGGGCGTCATATGGTGTTATGTTGTTCTGTGCTATATGAGGAATATCCCTGAGGGGACAAAGACATTGTTATTAAATGTGAGTCACATTAGTCCAGGCGTTTCGGGCAGGAATAGGGTGGAATCGTGCACTTTATGATAGAAGCATGAAATATGGCACACAGTTAGAACATGCCATATGGAACATTTTTAGTATAGTAAAGTCTATGAGAGCCCAACTTTGATTGGCTCCCACAAGTTTCCCAAGACAAATCTGCGATGGCCCTATAGCCAAAAATCTTCCATATGGCATGTTCTAACTGAGTGCCAAATTTCATGCTTCTATCATAAAGTGCACGATTTCTGCCTGAAACGCTCTGACTACATTCTGTGCTGTAAACAATGCAGCCTTTTCTTTCTTTCTTTTGTCTTTTTATTTTTACCTGAATGCACTGCATTGCAACACTATTTACGGGCTGGACATAAATAATACATTTTTGGAAGGAGCTGTGGGCCATATAAAATCTGCCCACATATGTCACGATTGGCCTGGATTTTGGACTGCTGTATCCTACTGTACACTACAGTGTATGAGTTCCATCTTGATGACATGTGACTATAATGTGTATGTAATATTTAAAAATCTTTTTTTGCAAAAATCTGCCTCCTGGTGGCGCTACAACAGGCCGATGTGTGTGCACAGTTTCACATGGATCAGGCCAACGCTCTACACAGTCGGGTACACAGATGGATGGACAGGGTGAAAACATAATCTTTGGCATGCCTTTGGAATGACAGAGACAATAATGCATGGCAGATGGAGCTATGGTGGATGGATGGATGGATGGATGGATGGATGCATGGATGGATGGATGGATGGATGGATGGATGCATGGCTTACATACTAAGCCATTCATCCATCTATCCACTGTATGGTCCTTGAATGACCATGCCAGTTTCACTACGTCATTTTCTATCCTCGACTTAAAGGACAACTTCACTACTTTTCAACCAATCTTCATGTAATTGGTCCTCACTAATGTTCACGATAAAATGGCACAATTCTTTTATACTCTGTCTCTCTTAGGAGGGCTGTGGGCAGTTCAGAAACCCGCCTGCCAGTGATTTATTTCTTTCTTTCTTTAACAAGATAAAATATGATTTTATTATTGCTGGAACAATGGCAATAGAAAGCCTGCAGTTTCTATTCGCTTGGATTCCCCAAGCTAATAGAAACTGTTAGGCGGGTTTCTGAACTGACCACAGCCCTCAAAGAGACACAATTTACAATTTAGGCATTTAGCAGACGCTCTTAATCAAGAGCGACTTACAATAAGCAAGGTAATACATCAGTACATCAATACTATAAATGCATAGAAATTGTACTCTTAGTACTTATGAGAAACGTAGCTAGACCAAGCAACTATTCAGTCAAAACTTTATAAAAACAAAAAGTGCTTAGGACAACAACAATTCTAGTTCCATTCCCTGGTTTAAAAATAACTGTGAAGGGGTGAGGTAGGGAACGAAGAAGAGGTCCAAGGCAACTCTGTTCAGTTCAAAAATAGCAAGCAACATTATTTTAGCACTCATGGCAGCAAAGATAAAAAACACGACCGACGCGTTTCGGCCACTAGTGGCCTTCATCAGGGTCCGTTGGAAATGACTGTGACAAACGTCATTAAATAGCGCCCACTATCATTCACAGGACTTCACCAATCAGTGATTAATAGACAGTAACAACCTAGACCACACCCATAGAAAAAAATAAAATACATCAAGTTGGACTCAAAAGGCCCCATAGATCAATAAGATAACAGGAAATACAATACAAAAATTGCTAAATTAGAACCACAGAAAATAATATTCAAAGTGTATACAAAGATCACAATGTCAACTAGATATAAAATAAGCTAAATGGCTAAATAATTAGAGGAAAGGAGAGAAGTCAATGTCATCATTGAGACCAGGGTAGTTAGTAGCTTTTAGTGTGATGATCCAAAAAGTCTCTCTTTGGAGAAGCTGTTTTAGTCTGTCCCCACAAAAAGTGCTATCTAAATGACATGTACTGTATGGTCATTGAGTATAGGCAAGTGCTACAGTAAGTGCTATGGGCTAAGGTGGAGTCTGAAGAGGTGAGTCTTCAGACCACGGCGGAAGCTAGGGAGTGTGAGTCTGCAATTCAAAGACACAGACCGAGTAGAAAGAAATTGTGATATTTTATCGTGAACATTAGTGAGGAGTGAGGACCAATTATAGGAAGATAGGTTGAAAAGTGGTGAAGTCATCCTTTAACGTCCACACATTGTATAATAAAAATGGACCCATTTTTCGATTTTGCTTGATTACATTTTCTCCATAGTAGTTAATATATTATAGAACTTTAAAATGCAGCACTTAGAACCAAACTTTTCCCCCACAGGTGTATTAGAATATTGCTCAACAGTTTAACAGTATGTAATAGTAATTCAAGTGTAAATAAATGCTACAGTTGTTTTCACACAAGTCTGAATTACCCATGCCTAAGGTTTAATGGTATCCTGTGGAAATAAGCTTAGTCTTTTCATGGATCTCCTTTTAGTAGACCTTGTACCAGTGAACTGTACCGTCATGAAACTGTACCTTTTCCTATGCAAACTTCTAATAAAGTCTTCAATCAATCAAAATCCGTATTTGTCCACATTTCAACATGAACGGGGGTGAGTATAGGACCAAAAATACAATGATCTAAAAAGTCATTTATGAAACAATGGCCTATTATGTTGACATGTGACCAGAGTTGGGGGGGAAAGACAATGTAACACCAGTATTGTGCTTTAAAATAAACAAATAAAATGGATCATGTGTATTCAAAGAAGTAATCTGTGGGTGTTAGAGTACAGTCAGTTGAGAGATGAGCCCAACTGTGGTGTTTAAGGGAGCACCGTTTGTGTAGTTTAGACTGAATCAAAAGAATAAAGCATTATTGTCCAGATCAAATTATTTGCTCTATCACTGTCTGGGTGATAACTGATATATGGTAGTTTTACGTGTACATATGCTATTTGTTCTCTATTTGCTATATCAGTCTGTCTTGGTGACATTGGTGACATTTATGTATTTGGAAGAGATATACGTTGATCTTCAAGTACTGATTGAACCATCCCAGACAACAAGAGAAGCATTCATTCTTAAAGGAGTAGTTCACCCCCAAAATGACTTTTTTTCTATTGATTAGTCACGCCATGGAGACTAGAGTTCAATAATATTTTTAGTTTTTTGTCACATTCCTAAGACAAAAATGTGATAACAATAAATTTACCCCCATTCGTTCCTGATGGGGACCCGTTTCGAAACTAGCCTGGTTAATAAACCTGACTGCACAACACCACCCCCTGTTGGTAGTGGTGGTGTTGTGTAGTCTGGCCCTTCACATTAAATAAGCTTTTTCCATCAGCCCTCAGAGAGGGCGAGCCAATCAGGGCTGTAGGCTTGGGGCACGTGGTGGGTGGTGGCCTGGTTCAAAACCATTCAGCCAATCAGGCGAGTCTGTGTGTATTCAAACACTTCCCCCCTCCACTCTTATTACAGACATCAAACAGATTGTAGTCTTTGATGCTTTCAGTGACTAACGAGCTATTGACACTTGTATGGCTCAATCAATTACAGCAGCTCACAAGCCCTTTGAAGTTCAGAGGGAGCAATTAAGAGCAAGTCAACTTAACATTTTTTTAAACCACCCCCTGCCCACCCCCCCAGAAGTGGAATGTCTGCCCGAAATCTCAGACTCTCTTCCCAAAACGAAGTGTGTGATAGAGTCTGACGCTTGCAGTCAGGCTATTTCGAAACGGGTCCGGAATCAATGGGTCCGATTTTTGTCTTAGGAATGCGACAGAACCCAAAAAATATTATTGAACTCTAGTCTCCATGGCGTGAGTAATCAATAGGAAAAAAAAGTCATTTTGGGGGTGAACTACTCCTTTAAATAACCCAGCCTTCAGTTTACTGATTTCCCAAGAGAGATTCTCACTAAAGTTGGATATTTGGTTGTAATTACATTATTTGGAAGCTAAGAATTACCTGTATTAGGCTTTGGGCCA
>NC_137819.1:62391786-62489286 GCF_963921795.1 Nannobrachium achirus
ACAAAGCTGCTGGCTATTGTTAGAATTGTCTGATAACTAATCATATAGAAGGCCTTCTATATGATTAGTTATCAAACAATTCTACAATAGCCAGCAGCTTTGTGTTCTCCCAGTCAGAATTAAACATTGGCCAAATTGTCAAATATTAGAGGCAGAAATTGTGAAAATAGCCGATCTACATGCTCACAACGCCTTGCAACGCGAGGCGTTGTGGAGCATGTACAAAGTACATGTACTATATACTATATACTATATACTATATACCAGTGGCGATGCGTGCCCCAAGGGACCGGACCTTCCGCACCCCGCACCCCCCCCCACCGCCCCCCCCCCCCCCCCCCCCCCCCCGCACGTACACATGCGCGCAAATTGTATGCCTTTTTCATTCTTCTTTTTCTTTTACAAAACTGGTTAACAATGAACAGCAGACTGTGTACAAGGCAAGCACGCTGGGTAGGCTTAACCTACACACATACTCCAAACCAAGACTTCCAAACAATGCCAATATAAGGATTAAATAGATGTGCGCTGCTGACAGACAGAGCCACACAAGACACAACCAGCGCAACCAATCGAAACGTCCATTTAACATAGCGTGCTTTACAAAGCAAAACGCACTGTCCACCATCATGTAACAACACCAGCTATCAATGTAAAGAAAGACCACGTCAAGAAAGACCCACATTAAATAGACAAAAACAGCCTAAGTGTATCAATCTGTCTTTCAATGTTATATGAGATACATAAAGTGGTTCCTGTGTAAATAAGCTGTAAGGTTTACTAGGATCTCCTTTTAGCTGACCAGTGATTTGTACTGTCATGAAACTGTACCTTTTCCAATTGCAAACTTCTAATACATTCTTCAATGATCAATCAATGGAAATTAAATGCACAGCGGCATATCCCAGCAATATAAATTAATTCAGTTTCTCTCACCAATGAAGTTGTTCACTGAAGAAAAGAAAAACATCCTCCTGTCCTTTTGGGTGAATTTCTCAAAGATGGGTTCATAAAGCTATCATTCCTTTTAAGTTCTGTCCATCTTTTCATAAAACAGTCTTCTTGAAAAGGCAACGATAATAATAAATCCACAGCGTTCACTCCAGCTGCAGCCATGTCGCGTCTGTTTACTTTACAAGTTTCACGTGTAGTGCATAGTGAGTGTGAAACATGCTTGTTGTTCCACTCCCAAGTCCCGGAAAAGCTGTGTTGTGATTGGCCAGTAGTCACTTGACCTCATTTTGATTGGTGGTTGAACGTGGGTGTTCCGTATACCTTGACCAGAGCCCTCAAATATGATTGGTTGATCAAACTGACAATCCACACCAAGGCTTGTATTATGGGGAACTGGCTCAGGGAATTCTGGAAGACCTGCGAGTGAGAGTAATCTGCGCAGAGACTCAGTAGAAAAAATCTCTCATTGGCTGTTATTTTCCCCAGCACACAAGCACTCCCTATGCACAGAACTTGGGGAAGAAACAACTACAACGAGTATAGCGAGCGAAACAGTGCAGTTTAACAGATTACCAACACAAATAATTGTAATTATTTTAATAAAAATAATAAAAATAAAAATATATTTTTTATTTAAAATAAAAATATTATTTTCTTTCTTCTGAGGATCCCTGGGTCTTCTCTGAATACCCTGAAGGTCCTGAAAATTCGCCACTGCTATATACTAAGCCTGTCCGACAGGACAGGACAGGACAGGACAGGACAGGACAGGACAGGACAGGACAGGACAGGACAGGACAGTAACAGGACAGTAACAGGACAGGGCTCATGTGTGATCAAGCAGCAGCTCACCTTCCACAGTAGTTCACACTCTCTCTCCTCAAGGCCTTCTTGTGACGGAGGACGATGGCCTTCACCTCCGTCTGCACCACCTTGGCCTTGATCTCCACCTGTTCTGCCATGGCCTGGGCCTTCTCCATGCTCAGCTAGGAGGCAAGAGAAAGTTTTCAGTTAATAATTAGTATTGATTTGTGTACCGATTGTTGTCTAATGGTCAATGTACATAACATTTTCTCACCCAGTGCCAATTACCCAACTGTGGTCCCGGTTTCTGCTCTCCCTCTGCCACGCCTGGGGATTTGGGGAGCACCTGGCTGGCTAGGGGGAGGGTAGTATAGAAACCAGGACTACTGCATGTTTTTGTGAGGGCTTCTACCCAAGGGAGACACGGGGAGGAACATGCAAACTCCGCACAGAAAGGCCCCTTCACCAACCACAACCTAGGGTGTGGGTCGCCGATGACGCGGAGGAGGGAACACGCCCCCAGCGCCCACAGCGTCCCCGGCGGGAATCGAACCCAGGACCTTCTAGCTGTGAGGCAACAGTGCTATCCATTGAGCCACCGTGCCCCCTACACATCATCTTTTAATCATGTTTGTTGCAGGCTGACATGGAGCACTTGGCACTATATGACATCATACCATCCTATTGTCTTGATCATATAAAAACCTTGTCACTGTATCTGATACAGAAGAAGAATATTGATCTACCACTGACTGATGTATTATTGGATTATTTTAATACAATTATTTAAAACAGACTTATTGATGTGGTGCCTCTTCCTTGCGTGGACTGTCGTTATATTCTTGGGGGAAAACTGAATCTTCTGGAAATTGATTACTTTCTAAGGAATTAATTTCCCAACACACATGTACTGGGGTTATTACTAAATGAGCCATGGTTCTACACATGTCTTTTTAACCCCCTCCATATTCAGCATCCATATTCAGCATCCAAATTCGCATCCATATTTTGTGAGCAGACGCTCACAACACACTGTGAAGCGTTGTTAGCTTTTAGATATGGCTATTTTTGGTCAATAGATTTGGTGTAGAGGGGAAAAAAGCAGTCCAAGTACAAAGCCAACTCAGGCCCAGTTTACTAAGTGTAGGACCCCTAGTTGATAGAGAGATAAAGCAGGGACCCCCACAACCTGTTCATAGATTCCATATAGTTTCATCGTTTGACAGCACAATCATCAGTGTAATTTGGATTCTTTTGATTCATGTCAATTTGTGTTTTCAGATATTTAACCACTTGAACCGTCAACACTTAATACAACACTTGACCTATCCTATCATGAGTGTTTTTTATCACGATAAATGATAATATCGCTTATCGTCCCATCATCCCTATAAGAGAGGAAAGGAAACAGGATATGAAAAGGAGGAGGAAGCATAAAGGAAACGGCGTATAAAAGGAGGAGGAAGCACTAAAAGCAAGGACTCTTTCTGTCCCACGTCTCCCTGGAGGGGGGATGCAACCACACCTGCTCAGTCACTGTGACCCGTTGCAGACAGGGCTCTTTAAAGGGGGATGTGAGGGGTTGGGGGTTCAAGAATAACATGTTACTTCACTCTACAGACATGAGGTCACTTCCTACTGGTGCCCCCACGCTAAAACTACTTACGGCACAAAAAGTGTGTGTGTGTGTGTGTGTGTGTGTGTGTGTTGTGTGTGTGTGTGTGTGTGTGTGTGTGTGTGGTGTGTGTGTGTGTGTGTGGGGTGTCTGCTGTTCACCAAGTACACAGAAACGGAAAATGTGATGATTCCATACTTGACTGATGGTTTATATCTATTATCTACCCCCAGTGTGTCTCAACACTGTGCCTGGGGACCTTTGGTGTGCCCCTGAGAAGGGTCAAGTGTGCCCCTTGAAACTGCTTGAAAAGCCAGTATTGTATTTATCATTTTAAAAATGATTTAAACTAGTGACAACAGCAGATCTACAAGCACACAACGCCTTGCGGTGCGAGGCGTTGTGTGCTTGTAGATCTGCTGTTTTCACTACTGTTGTGCGACAGCCTTGTATGATGAAGCAGGGCTTTACTTTGCAAAGAAACGTACACAAAGGTGACGTTTTAATTTAGTGGAAACTATTAAGATGGACTTTGTTACTTTTTAAAATTAAAGTTATACCATGTAACTTTTTTTATAAAACAAATCTTAAAATTGTCCTAATTGTTAAATCGCTAAAGTTTTAGAACCCCCCACTCCGTTATTTTCAGCTTCTAAAGCCTTCTCTTTATATGTTTTCTATGATCCCTACCGGGGACCGGTTTTCGCGGCAAAATTGCGTCATCACACTACCGGCCAATCACAGCGAGGGTTATACACTGCCGGCCAATCACAGCGCATCTTGGAGTGGGGTCGCTAGGGCGGCCATATTTGTAGTCTCCCGTGTGTCTCTATACTCGGGTGCACGGTGAAGCATGGGTGAAGGAGTGTATCTCCGGAATGGCTGAACGCACAGCAACCAGGGACCCCTCAAAAGATAGATCTCGGCGAGGTGGAGGCAGACGCGGGGTGTGAGAACCGAAAAAACGGCCGAAAGACGACGCGGACGCGACCGAGGTTTGCTATAGAGCTACTGACCACAAGTTGAGCAACTTACACAGTATAGCTTTAAAGTACCCTTTTATTGAACTTTTTAGATTTTTATTATGTGATGATGCATTTATATTTAGGCTATTTATATTCTCTTTTCTACTAATGAACTGCTAGTCCCGAGGAGTCTTGACAAATGGATTTCACCACTACTGTAAAGCAGAGGTTCCCAAACCTTTTTTGTCTCAGGGCACCCCATAAATATTATTTTTTTAATTTGAGGCACCCCTACATTATAATTTTCACTCCCAGCACCATATATTTATAGCATATCGTCGTTGTCGGGTAGAAACCTAGTATGTCCAAAACCTTTTCTTTTTTATTTATCATTTTAAAAATTATCTAAACTAGTGAAAACAGACGATCTACAAGCACACATGCGAGGCGTTGTGTGCTTGTAGATCTGCTGTTTTCACTAGTTTTATGCAACAGTCTTGTATGATGAAGCAGGGCTTTGCTTTACCAAAAGACGTACTCATTTGAAACTTTGAGATACAAGGTTTCTACCCGACAGTGACAATATTTTAGTGATTATGTTGCGAGGAAAACGTTGAGATAATAGCCATAGAACTGACTGAAAATAACTTTGTACTATGATACTAAATATTTTTTCAAGTACTTTTTTCAAGTGTCCAAATAAATTCCAAATATTATCAAATTACGTCGCAGCACCCCTGGACTGCCGTCACGGCACCCCAGGGTGCCCCCGTCACCCACTTTGAAAACCCCTGCCGTAAAGTATTCTTGGTAGGGACCAAATAGGGACGCCAGGGTTCGTGTTGGTTAAATTGTGTGGCTCCTCACATTTTTGGGGGTTAAATCCACATTCTCTCCTGCTTTGTTTGTGTCCCTTCCCTTCCCCCTCTGGGGTTTTTATTTTATTTTTATCAGGCTTTTCCTCTGGCATCTTTCAGGAGGTCACAGGGTGGCTGCTGGACCTCACATGGACGCTAGGCCAGAGGGACAGAGAGATAGGGCTTCCTTTGTGGCCCTCGGCCGCACGGGGGTCAGAGGTCAGCCTAGCCCCCCAGCGGGTCGTGATCTGCGACCCCAGGGGGGTTGGGGGGGGGACACACAAAGCTCTGGTAGCAGCAGGGACCTTTTCTCTTTCCTCTCGCCCATTTGCGGGCAGGCAGTAAAAGGGTCAGCTAAAATCAGGCCCCCAGAAAAGGAACACAGCAGCGAAACAGCAGGAGGAGGGAATTCTGGGAGGATTTCCCCCCCTTCTCCCTCTCTCTCTCTCTCTCTCTCCCCCTCTCTCTCTCCCCCTCTCCCTCTCTCCCCCTTCTCTCTCTCCCCCTCTCCCTCTCTCTCCCCTTCTCTCTCTCTCTCTCTCTCTCTCTGTGTATATATATCCCTGCACAGTCTGCATCGTGTAATCTCCATACATGAAAACTGTTCCACCCCTTTCAATTGTACACATTTTATTTTTATTGTATTATATTGATTGACTGATTGTACGGTGTACACTTCTGCTTTGGTAATGTTGTAAACGTATATTTTCTCACGCTAATAAAGCCCTTTGAATTGAAATTGTGTGTGTGCGTGTGTGTGTGTGTGAGTGCGTTTTGTGAACGTGTAACTACCTTTCATTCACTTCTAGGTGTGAAACTATTTCATTTAACCGATTATAGAAAATGCTAAAGAATCAATTCGCTTGCAGAACAACTATCGCTATTTTTGCTTGCAGCCATTGAGCATCAAAGTACACCAGTAAGACTCCCTAATCGGGAGATAAGCGACCGTCAGGTCGCATACACAAACTTTAGAAGGCAATCGTAGCCAATCAGGAGGGAATATGGGAAATGGGACAGATCCATGTTGATGACATGACTTTAGAGATACTGCGTACCGCTTTGCGTGATTTCAGGGCAAAATCTGAGTACATAATAGGGTGAAATAAGTGGTTTATCAGACAATTTGAGTCGATTATAGTTCGATTCATTGATATATGATATAAAAGAAAAATAAATAAAACATGCTTCTTGATTCTTCGATACATTGGGAAAGTAAATGCCAGGATAAAGGCTGAAACAACAATGGCAGGCTGCAGCCCTACTTAACATTCCGTCTCTCTCATGATCTTTCTCATGCGTCTGGTGGTCAGTCTGTCTCCCATGGCCTGGACAGCACAGCACCAGACCGACCAATCAGGCCGCGGAATGAACCAGAGCTGACCAACCAGGAGGTCACACATTCAGGGGTTAGAGGTCAGAGAAGATAATGGGTGTGGAGTGGGAGGAAATTTCCTACCCCAGGGGGGGATGTGTGTGTGTGTGTGTGTGTGTGTGTGTGTGTGTGTGTGTGTGTGTGTGTGTGTGTGTGTGTGTGTGTGTGTGTGTGCATTCTCTCCCAGGTCACCTCAGGAGTAAACGCTGACGCCGGAGAGAATGTAAACACGCAAATACACACAAACGTGCGCGCACACACACACACAAACACACACACACACCCTTCCCCATCGGCAGAGCCCATGACTCAGCTAAAAATGGGTCGGTTCAACTCACCACTTGATTAAATAGGTTTTTTGGGGGGGAAACTTATATGCCAAACTTTGCACACACACTCCTTGGTTGGCAAACCACAACCTCCACCCCTGATTTCTCACATGGCCCTCTTCTAGCGCCACCATCAGGCCGAGTTTGCAGCGCGGCACTCGGTGCCGGCCTGTGAGCTTGTATATCTGCTATTTTTCAATAGCTAAAGCATAAAATAATAACACGCAATAATACCCAGTCTAAATGGATTAATTACAGTGTAGAAGTGATGGAGTGGGCCAGGTGAGAGGTACCTGCTGAGGTGTGTGTGTGTGTGTGTGGGCCTCGCCCACCCACTCGGCTGCTTAAGGGTGTCCCCGTCAACACAAAAGGTCAGGCGTGAGTGAGCGATGGGCGAGACCGCAAACGATGTTGAGGAAACATTTAAGAAGACGCGCCGTGAGGTCATATGACCTCGGCGGAACGGGCTTGTGTTTCAGGTTTCTAGTGACTCGTCCACCCCAAGGTCAGCGCATTGCTGCACCGTCCAGGCGGGTTACGCAACACTAGAATGTTAACTACCCCTGTGAGCTTTAGGTCGAGCTCAAAACCCTGAAGCAAGGCATTCGAAACATGTTTTAAAAGCATTCCTAATCCTAACAGCTTGGTGATGGTGAACGGAACCCTCCCGTCTCTTGTTCTGCGCATCAAAAGCAGTGTTGTTTTTGACAGCACATTTTGATTTAGTTTTAGTCATAGTCTTTTGAATAACATTTCAATTAGTTTTTGTCATAATTTAGTCACCTGAAAAGTATTAGTTTTAGTCTAATTTTAGTCAACTAAAATACCCTAAGATTTTAGGCAAGGCTTGAGCTTATTCGTTCCTTTATACTGCATGTATAGAGCAGGACGTTAACTTATTTAGAATGTATTTATTCATACAGACAACTAAAGAAGAGCATTTCATCGACACTTAAAATGTATAAACAGATTAGCATTACTCTCAACAAGGTCCTGCCTTGATGAATAAAATGGTATTCCCAAAAGCGCAGGGAGGAGGTTGACTGAGGACACGGTATCAACCTTTATCAACCACTCACCAAACCAGTAGTCGCATACACAGACTTTAGCAGGCAATCGTAGCCAATCAGGAGGGAATATGGGAAATGGGACAGGTCCATGTTGATGACATAACTTTAGAGATACCGTGTACTGATTTGCGTGATTTGAGGGCAGAATCTGTAGGAGCAGTGTCCAAAAATGTGTTCTGCAAAAATCGGCCATGTGAGAAATGAGGGGTGGAGGTTGTGATGTGTGAGAGAGAGAGAGAGAGAGAGAGAGAGAGAGAGAGAGAGAGAGAGAGAGAGAGAGAGAGAGAGAGAGAGAGAGAGAGAGAGAGAGAGAGAGAGAGAGAGAGAGAGAGAGAGGAGAGAGAGAGGTTTTATGGCGTGGCACAGTAGGAGGGCAGCAGTCTAGTAGAGGGTCTGTCTGTGTGTTTAACTAGGGTTAATCACACAAAACACAAGACTAGACTGATCAGCACCAAACACAATTTCTGTTTTTATTCTTTTTTATTTTTTTTAATAAAGTCAAAGGCAGTGGGATCAGGCTGAAACCTTGCCCAAATCTGGAACCACACAACACTTTCACTGTTTACTTTCTGCTAACACATGCTGGAAATGTTACTAGCAAGCTTACTGAAAGATTTCAAACACCAAAACTGCTGCCACACAAGATCAGTGACACAACATGGATTTCAATTAATACTGCCTGCATTTTGGCAATGTGAAAAACACACCAATATATGCCTGACTTCAGAGACCATCCACCAGTGGCATTGGCGACTCATTCTTATGACTTCCTATCTAGCCAAGCTTTATAAACTATATTATTTTTTTAAAGAGAAAACAATAAAATAAAAAAAAATAAGCGAATATTCGACTTGGTGAACAACGTCGAATAGTGACTTTGATATTCGAATATTCTAATATTTGGTGAATGCCCTAGTTCACAACTTCCTCCTCTTGGCCTCTGCCACTACTTTCTTATCTCATATATTCTGCAGCCATCTTCCTCCCCCCCCCCCCCATCTCCCCCCCCCCCCCCCCAAGAGATCAGCATCACAAATCAGCATGCCGTTTAATAAAAACGTTGAGCACGCGCCCAGGCAGGCTGATACAGATATCAACTCCGGATAATAGGCCCGATTTTATGCCACATTATACACATGGAGAAGGTCCTCTTTTGTGTCCGCCTGCCCTCCGCAGATGCTTCCTTAACATGCGTCGCGTACCTTTCTCTGTGGAGCACAGCTGGAGCTCCGGAGAGGCCTGCACGTAATCTACAATCATGTAAATGAAGAGGGGTTCTCTGTGTGTGTGTGTGTGTGTGTGTGTGTGTGGTGTGTGTGTGTGTGTGTGTGTGTGTGTGTGTGTGTGTGACAGAAAGAGAGACCGCAAGAGAGATAAAGAGAGAGAGAGGAGGGAAAAGAAGGGGGTGGCAGCATTCTACTGCTTTGAAAGGGGAGGGGACGTTTTCCTTTCTCTGAAATCCTTTAAATACCTCCCTACCCCCCCTCTCCCCCCCCTCCTCTGTTCCCCTACCCCTCCTCCCCTTTGACCTTCAAGGCCTGCCCTCACCAGACCTCACCCCATACGACCCAACCCCCCCCCCCCCCCCCCCCCCTCCCCCCTCTAAGGCCAGCTGGCCAACCTCTAACCTCCCATGCTTCTCAGAGCCTGGGCCTGGTCACTCTCAAGACATAGTGGTGGTGGGGGCAAAACCCTTCATTTCAGTGAACGAACCGTTTCGTTCACGGCAACGATCCGTTCAAATGATCCGTTCAAATGATCCGTTCAAATGATCCGTTCAAATGATCCGTTCAAATGATTCGTTGGCCGTTCAGTGGTGCTTCCCTGCCTGGTCGCACGCATACATTTTGACCATTTGAAAACTTCAAATAGGAACATTTTGCATAACGAGTACTTTAAGTACATTTTGAAACCAATACTTTTTGTACTTTCTCCTCAATGGACATTTTGAATTCCTGACTTTTACTTGTAACAGAGTATTTCTACATTGCAGTATTGATACTTTTACTTAAGTAAAACATTTTAGTACTTTTCACACCACTGGACTCGGGGGAGGCGGAGGGGTGAACGAAAGCGTGAACGTAATATTTTAAGGGAAATGAGCGAATCGTTCACGGTTCTTTCTTGTGATTCGTTCTCTGAATCGCGTTAGATTTTAACCACTTTAACCATTTATTTTATGCTTTAACTATTGAAAAATAGCAGATATACAAGCTCACAGCGCAGCACCGAGTGCCACGCTGCGAGCTTGTAGATCTGCCATATGTCTCTGAATATCTTTGACCCGACGTCTAAATCCTTCCTCTGAATCAGTGGATCTGAAACTTTTTCCAAGTCAAGGACCCCCAAAATTACAGGTATTTGGCCGTGGACCCCCATCTCAAAATATGTTGTTCCAGGGACCCCCCCAGGAGCAGAGATTTGAGTTACAAAAGTTTGCTTTGGAAAAATATATATTGAAAAATGTGCACACATTTTCACGATTAGTTCAAAAATAGCAGATCTACAAGCTCGCATCTGCTATTTTTCAATAGTTAAAGCATTCAATATATATATATTATTTTTATAAATGTTTATCCCATGATTTTGTAACCCATTTTCACCCAATGCCAATTGCCTATGTAATCCTGGGCTCTGCTCTCCTTCTGCCGCGCCTGGGGAGACAACGGACTGACCTCATGCTTCCTTTAGAGAGGAACACGCCCCCAGCGCCCACAGCGTCCCCCGACGGGAATCGAACCCAGGACCTTCTAGCTGTGAGGCGAAGCGCTAACCACTGCGCCACCGTGCCTCAATGCATTCAATAATTCTAGGCCTAAATGGATTTAAGTACCTGCACAGCCTGTCGTCCTTGCTGTGCGTCTGCCAGCAGCTGGATGGTGATGGCTCTGGAGTCCTGCACGGCGTCCTGCAGGTACACCAAGCTGTGGCCCAGGTGTCTCCCCGAGCTGCACTCCCTGCAGATGGGCACGGAGCAGGTCTCACAGAAGAACAGGAACACCTGGGGAAGGGGAGAGAGAGAGAGAGAGAGAGAGAGAGGGGGAAAGGGTGAGAGATAGCTTTTAACTAGTCTCGCGTGGCCAGACTTTTGCCTAACGCAACTTGCAAATGCTCCCGGCATACAGTCTGGGGCACGGAAATAGAAACGATGAGTGCGAGATAGAGCGGATGTGACGCAACCGCTCCCTTGGTGCAGTAGCAATAACAAGTCCTACTGGAAGCGTTATGTCTCCTTTCAATATTTTTGGGGGCGTTATTTCGTCTTTCTCTGGTGTTGTTGGTGTTACTTCCATGTTTTCAAATGTTGTCTAAACTATACACGCATAACAAGAATATGCCGCTCGACTGACTAAGGGGAGAGAGAGAGAGAGAGAGGGAAAGGGTGAGAGATCGCTTTTAACCGACTGATCACAAACCTATTCTGTTTCAACCTATTCTGTTGTATTGCTCAGCATGTTTCTTCACTATACTGTCCATGCCTAACAGAAAAAAGAACTCTACAGTATTACCCGTATTGCTTCCAAGATCATTGGACTTCCCACCCCCACACTTGCTGATATGAACGATAAGGCCATCACACGCTTAGCACTCTCAATAACACATGACACTGATCATCCTCTGTATCGCTACTTCCACCTCTTGCCATCAGGGTGAAGATACAGAACCTTGACGTGGCACAAGGTACGGTTTAGCAGGAGTTTTGCCATTTTGTGGTCAACTGGTTGCAGCATAATAGCGCAGAGTAAGGCATTCACGAATAGTGATTTTTAGTATTCGAATTATTCGATCTCAAAGTGTTCAAATAGTCGAATATTCGACAGGACTGGCCAAACTGTCAAATATTAAGCAAGAGGCAAACATTGTGAAAATAGCAGATCTACATGCTCACAACGCCTCGCGTTGCGAGGCGTTGTGAGCATGTAGATCTGCTATTTTCACAATATTTATCTGTGGAACCGAGTCACATTAAATGTAATACCTACAATTCCAAGTGCTTGTCAGGGTGGGGGTCCCCAGTTCAAATATGTTTATTTTGGGGGTCACAGCCTAAAACGGTTTGAGAAGCCCTGGTATAGAGCATTAACAAATTCATCCACCAGGGGCATTGACAACTCATTCTTATGACTTCCTTCCTATCTAGCCAAGCTTTATAAACTATATATTTTTTAAAGAGAAAACAATAAAAAAAAAAAAAAAAGAATAAGCGAATATTCGACTTCGGTGGACAACGTCGAATAGTGACTCGAATATTTGGTGAATGCCCTATTGCAGAGTCACCATCACCTCTCAATGACATGGAGAGACCAGAGAGATCAATACATGCATCAGGAAGTTTGTTTGTGTCACTCACTCCCCCATCCACCACACACACACACACACACACACACACACACACACACACACACACACACACACACACACACACACACACACACACACACACACACACACACACACACACACACACACACACACACACACACACACACACACACACACACACACACACACACATCCTCAGTTTCCACAGCTAATGAATGTGGAAGTACATGAATGACAAGCAGGGCATCCATATGTATATATGCCTGACCAGGGACCCCCCAGGGACCGGCTGCCTGCCTACCGTAAAGCTCAGGGAGGATGGAGGGATTAGCAGGCTGCACCCAACAACACGGATCAATATTGTTTTGGGCCTTTCTTTCTCTGAGCCTGGGGAGTTCAGTTGGGATCATGTAATATGTGAATTTGTGAAATTTAACATTTCCACACCACCTTTTGCCATTTAGCCATTTAAAAAAAGGCAGCTTTCTATTCATTTAGTTCAGAAAGAAAACCAAAAACAATCTTAATATGTTTTGGTTAACTTTTTTTGGGTTGTTTAAAGTTAAATCTCTATATTCTGATAGTAGCCTAACCATTGATATACACAGTATATCGTCACTGTCGGGCAGAAACCTCGTATCTCCAAGTTTCAAATGTAAACGTTTTTTTTTTCGTCAAGTTAAGCCCTGCTTCATCATACAAGGCCGTCGCACAAAAGTAGTGAAAACGGCAGATCTACAAGCACACAACGCCTCGCGGTGCGAGGCGTTGTGTGCTTGTAGATCGGCTGTTTTCACTAGTTTCAATCATTTTTAAAACGACGAACGGTTTTGGACATACAAGGTTGTCACCCGACAACGACGATATATAGAATGCTTGTTCCGTAACTGGGAGATTCCCCGTCTTTCCATCTCTTCAACAAACAGAAGATACATCGTCAGGTGGTTTGCCCCTTTCAGCCAATCAGGAGAGAGAGACCTTTTATCGGCTCCAGCTCTAATTTTGTTTGCTCATTTCTTTGTCATCACCTGTTTGTCACGTATCCTGTACGCCTTCTCCCCTCCTCACAGGATCAATTGGTTGAAAATGCATTTTAATAAAGAATTGGAGAGAGACGGTGCGACCCCGGCTACTAAACAAACATTGTATAGAATGTATGCCATGCAATGATTAATCAGAATGCAGCTAAAAAACATCCAAGACAACGAATAAAGGTGGTTTTCTACAGTTTGGTCGTTTTGTCAGAAGCCGTGGTGGGTGTGTCTGCTTTGACCAGTTAGAATACCAGTTCGACCAGGAGAACAAGAGACGGAGGACAATGCTATTGGTGTTGCTGTGAAAAAGAAACCATCCCGTTTGCTGAGGCTTCAAATTAATTGTGCGTGTTGTTGACATGCACAACTTCCTGCCGCCAGCCACTCGCTATCTGTCTGTGTATCCATCGTGTCCATCCATCTATCCATCTATCTGTCTATGTATCCATCGTGTCCATCCATCTATCCATCTATCTGTCTATGTATCCATCGTGTCCATCCATCTATCCATCTATCTGTCTATGTATCCATCGTGTCCATCCATCTATCCATCTATCTGTCTATGTATCCATCGTGTCCATCCATCTATCAAGTATGAAGTATGCATTTCAAATGGTACCTCAAAGAGGGTTTAGTTTCAGGAACCCTATACTTACTTAAAGGAGTAATTCACCCCCAAAATGATTTTTTTTCTATTGATTAGTCACGCCATGGAGACTAGAGTTCTTATTTTTAGTTTTTTGTCACATTCCTAAGACAAAAATGTGATAACAATAAATTTACCCCCATTCGTTCCGGATGGTGACCCGTTTCAAAACGGGTCCCCATCCGGAATCAATGGGGGTAAATTTACTCGAATCAAATTTTTGTCTTAGGAATGTGACAAAAAACAAAAAATATTATTGAACTCAACTCTCCATTGCATGAGTAATCAATAGAAAAAAAAGTCATTTTGGGGGTGAACTACTCCTTTAAGAGTAGTCTAACAGTCACCAGAATAGAAACACATTATATTAACATTTCCATATTTCAAAACATCCAATTAACTCCAACAATGTACTAGCCATGATCGCGATCGTGAAATTACATGTTTAACCCCCATACCAACCCCATCTTTCAAACACGGCAGCCATGTTTACATTTGAATAAAACACAAGGGCTGCTATCTCCTGAATGCCTGAACGGCTTTCCAAGCGGATTTTTTAGTTTGAAAGCTGTGAAAAGCGCGCACATGCGTAGTGTATGATCTGTGCATGAATTCGTGCACCAGCGTGCACACTATTTTTTAACCCTTTGTACCATTTTGGTGGCAAAACGACAATATAAGAGGTCCCACTTTACATATGGCACCGACTGTGTTAACACTTATGTTGCTAAGATTTTTTCTCTTCAATGTCCCACGTTGCCATGGTTACCATAGACTTCCATGTAATTGCGCAATTGTGTAAAAAGTGCACGCCCATGCCTAGATGATGCACCACGTGTGTGCACACTGTTCACAGCTTTCAAACAAAAAAATCCGCTTGGAAATCCGTTCAGGCATTCATGATTTATCAGCCATTATGTGTCTTCTTGAAAGAATGGGTTGGTATGGGGGTTAAACATGCAATTTCGCGATCGCGATCATGCCTAATACATTTCTGGAGGTCCAAAAAAAATGTTTGAAATTTTTTTTTTGAAAAAAATAAAAAAATAAAAAATTCAAAAACGGCCCAAACTCGGGAAACTCGGGGTTGGCACCAGATGTGTTAACAAAGAAATCCCTGTAATAAAACAGTGTTTCCAAACCTTTTTTTCCTGCCAGGGCACACTTTTCATAGCCAAAAGATCCCAGGGCACAACTAGATATTATGGTGTGTGTGATGTACTTATGAGCTTGTAGATCGGCTATCAAAATGTTTGCCTTTATTTTATAATTCGGACATTTTCAAAATATTTGCCTTTTGGCCAATGTTTAACCAGTATTTATATATATAGTTATATCGTTTTTATAGAAATTTCAAAGGGCACACCAAAGGTCCGCGGCACAGTGGTTGGGATAACGCTGTTTATACTTGAAAAAGAACATTGATAGTGGAAACAGCAGATCTACAAGCTCACACCGCGTCCCATCGCGACGCGTTGTGAGCTTGTAGATCGGCTATTTCCACTATTTTTGAAAATGTTTGAAAATATGAAAATATTTCAACATGTAAACAATTATGACGATTATCTCTCTTATTAATTTTTATCCCACGATTTTGTAACCCATTTTTCACCCAGTGCCAATTGCCTATGTAATCCTGGGCTCTGCTCTCCCTCTGCCGCGCCTGGGGAGACAACGGACTGACCTCATGCTTCCTTCTATGCATGAGGAGTCCAAGTTGCTTCTTTTCACCTGACAGTGGGGATTCCCCAGTTTGGACGTAGCGCGTGGAAGGAACACGTTATTCCAACCAGTTCCTTTCCCCTCCATCAGGCGCCCCGGCTGGCCAGGGGGAGGCATTATAGAGACCAGGATTACTGCATGTCTTTGTGAGGGTATCAACCCTAGGAGACAAGGGGAGAACATGCAAACTCCACACAGAAAGGCCCTATCACCAACCCCACCTAGGGTGTGGGCGCTGATGACGCGGAGGGAGGAACACGCCCCCAGCACCCACAGCGTCCCCCGGCGGGAATCGAACCCAGGACCTTCTAGCTGTGAGGCGAAGCGCTAACCACTGCGCCACCGTGCCCCCGAATTATGACTATTAGGCCAAAATAATTGCGATTATGTCAAATAATTGCGATTAGACGATTATGTAATAATTGTGACAGCCCTACCACCTTTATAAAAGACAACTCTAAATGTAAGATTCACAGTCAAACCATCCAATTAAAAACAACTCATGGTTTGCAACGAAACCAAACAAGAAATGAACAGTTTGCCAAAAGCGAGACCCCCCCCCCCCCCCCCCCCCTCTCTATTGTCCCTGGAGTAACGGAGGTTAGATGTGACAGCTAACCTTACCCGCTCAGACCTAAATCCTGGCTTCTGAACCATGATTGGTCGTAATCAGAGGCTAATTAAATATGCAGCGGCCATCATATCCCAGGGAGACGGGAGATCAATGCACCCAATGGCAGGAGACCAGGCCGTGGAAGGGGGGAGGCGCCTGCGATCAATCCATCAATAATGGCCGCTCCCCCGGGGGAGTAGCATAATCTAATGACGCGCGCACACACCTCCCTTTCTATCTATCTATCGGGGACTTCCGCACCTCCTCCTCCCATGCCCTTCCACCCCCCCCATCCCCCCCCACCCCCACCCCGTAAGCTTCTCTCATGGAATCCTTTCTTCTTGTCCTTTCTTGCCATCTTCCGTGCTTCTATTAAAACATTCTCCTCTGATTCTGCCTCTGCTCTAGCCTGGTGTAGCAATACTATATCACACAGGGGCGTCAATTGGGTATGGCAGGGCTTTGTGCTATAGAAGTTACGCTAAAAGTGTATTAACGGGAATTCTTGTGATACGCTAGAATCTTGCTTTGGAAACGGAGTCATTGTTTACAGCCCGTTTCTCATCCAGGTCAATATGTGGTGGACTAACAACACTTTGGTTGGTCTCAGGGCACTATAAATATACGATTCATAAAGAAAAAAGTTACTTTGGAACAGCCAAAAAAAAACGCTTTGGATTAGTCGCTCCAGCCCCATTTTAGCTGTGGGGAGGTGGTCCCATTTAGGGGGGATATGTTTTGGTCTGTATTTCTCCTTTAACTGCGTGAGTATATATTTATATAATTTATATTTATATATTTCTCCCTTGTGTTAACATGGGTGGATGGTTTAGCTGTGCTAGGCTACCTCTGCTTCACTCTGTCACTCAATCCCCCCGGACTTATCCAAAAATGCTGTGTGTGTGTGTGTGTGTGTGTGTGTGTGTGTGTGTGTGTGTGTGTGTGTGTGTGTGTGTTTGTGTGTGTGTGTGTGTGTGTGCGTGCGTGCGTGCGTGCGTGCGTGCGTGCGTGCGTGCGTGCGTGCGTGCGTGCGTGGGGACAAAAGAATGGAATGCAGGTCAGAGCTGGGAGAGACAGACAGACAGACAGACAGGTTGGACAGAGGATGAGGGACAGTCAGAGGACAAGGAGGAAACAGGAGGTTGGAGGATGGGGTTGTTGGATGGGGTTGGATGGGGTTGGATGGGTTAGTTGGGGCAGTGGTCCTCAAACGTTTGAATTTGAGTGGCTGAGGCTGAAGTCCAAATATGGACCAAACACTCTATAGTATCAGAACATAGACCCTAAGACTAGAGCATTCACCAAACATTCGAATATTCGAATATCAAAGTCACTATTCGACGTTGTTCACCGAAGTCGAATATTTGCTTATTTTTTTTTTTTTTACGGTTTTCTCTTTAAAAAGATATAGTTTATAAAGCTTGGCTAGATAGGAAGTCATAAGATTGAGTTGTCAATGCCCCTGGTGGATGAATGTGTTAATGCTCTATACCAGGGGTTCTCAAACCTTTTTAGGCTGTGACCCCCAAAATAAACATATTTGAACTGGGGACCCCCACCCTGACAAGCACTTGGAATTGTAGGTATTACATTTAATGTGACTCGGTTCTGCAGATAAATATTGTAAAAATAGCAGATCTACATGCTCACAACGCGATCGGCTATTTTCACAATGTTCGCCTCTTGCTTACTTAATATTTGACAGTTTGGCGAGTCCTGTTGAATATTCGACTATTCAAATACTTTGAGGTCGAATAATTCAAATACTAAAAATCACTATTCGTGAATGCCCTACCTAAGACCCATTTTGTTATCATTTGAATTAAATGAAATCACCTACCCTACATTTAATTGGAGACACGGGAAACTACATTAAGTAAAGAAAAGAAAAACGCAACTAAATAACACTGGGGGACCGTCCAAAACCCTAAGCGGAGTAGCATTTCACTGCCGGTAGATCCCATGACAGATAGTAGTGCGTCTATAGTAAAGTCCTATCTCCTACTCATGTATCATCAACAACTCCAGAGTCCTTGAGGTGTCAGGCACGTACACACACACACACACACACACACACACACACACACACACACACACACACACACACACACACACACACACACACACACACACACACACACACACACACACACACACACACACACACACACACACACACACACACAGTTGTGGATTACATAATACATTGGCCTCTTGGAACGGTCGTCGATATTATTGATCTACACGGGATACTGGTTCTTCCCTGAGCTCTCCACTCAAGACTATCATTCATTCTTTATTTGTGTTATATAAATATATATATATGCGCGCACACACAGTCTTTCGTTACACTTTTTGTATTTTAAAGCAGTGGTTCTCAACCTGTGGGTCGGGACCCCCAGAGGGGTCCCCAAATGATTTGGGGGGGTCCCCAAATGTTTAGCTAAATCAATAGCTTTTTAGTACCTCTGGTCAAACATTGGTCAAATTGTCAAATATTAGAGGCAGAAATTGTGAAAATAGCAGATCTACATGCTCACAACGCCTCGCAATGTGAGGCGTTGTGAGCATGTAGATCTGCTATTTTCACAATAGAATCATCAAGTCTAACTACCGTAAATTCAAATGCCAACTCCTACAATTCCAAGTGCTTGTCAGGGTGGGGGGTCCCCAGTTCAAATATGTTTATTTTGGGGGTCGCAGCCTGAAAAGGTTGAGAACCACTGTTTTAAAGGAGCAAATATGGTACAGAAATAACCAGTAAGACTCCCTAATCGGGAGATAAGCGACCGTAGGTCACTTATCTCCACAAATAGAGCAAAAATGTGTTTTTCCAAAATCTTCCTGATCCATGTTGATGACATGAGTGTAGACATACTGTGTAGTGATTTTCGTGATTTTAGGGCAAAATCTGAATCGGCCTCATGGTGGCGCTAGAGGGCCATGTGAGAAATGAGGGGTGGGGTCTCCGCGCCGCCAAGGCGGACGAATAGGTACCGGCCCCGGCTCTCCCGGTCGCTCCTAGCCCGAGTTACGGCATTTTATGTGAGCTGCAGTGGCAGGGGGTCCTCCACTGGGGGCGCCACCACTTTTGCATCCGTTCTGGAGCACCAGGAGTGGGTGGTCCCCGGGAATGCCCCGTGAGCAGCCCCGTTGGGGTGGTCATTTGGTAATTTTTGCACATGTGCTCATTTTTTACACTTGGGGGTCCCCGAGGGAGCTGGGGGTCCCTGGAGCTCTGGGGGTCCTTGGAGGTTGTAGTTTGGCAGGTAAGGAGTGTGTGTGCAAAATCTGGCATGGATCGGGGCAACGGTTGCGGAGATATGAGCAGGGCAAAAGTGTGACGTGTGACGTGTGTGACGGACGGACGGACGGACGGACGGACAGACGGACACCTCGAGCAGCTTTCTGTAGTAAGTGCGACCTACGGTCGCAATAAAAGATTGTGGATTGAATGAACTTCCCCACAAGCCAAATTGTTCATTCAATCCAATCCAGGTGTCAAGAATATACAGTACGTCATTTTCAAGGTCCCCCAATTTTATATACATCATCTCCGGAACCCCAATCCAATATCGTTTTAATGGTTGGACATAATTTGGTCATTTGGTCCACAATTCCTTTAGTACGAATGGAACCATTGCTTGATGTACACTAGATCAGTGGTTCCCAAAACTTTTAGTCTGTGACCCAAAAGAGATATTACACATTTGCCTAGGACACAAAATCGTGAAAATAGCAGATCTACAAGCTCACAACACAATGCGTCGCACCGCGTTGAGAGCTAGTAGATGGGCTATTTTCACAACTTCTTAAACACTAAAGGGCCTTTTGGTGAAAATATCTAAAATAGCAGACCTCCAAGCTCACAACGCGTCGCAGCGCGACACATTGTGAGCTTGGAGCTGTGTAGAGTGTGGTCAAATCAATTTTGATGCTATGTTAACTAATTTAGCTCCGCCCCTTCTCAAGAACCCCTGGAGGTCCGCGGATCTCAAAGCGTTGAGAACCACTGTTCTAAAAGCGAGGAGTGAATTAAGAGGTGGGTTATTGTAACAGCTTCACGGCCCTCTCGGCTTGGGAGCTTTCGGCTGGTGGAGACGACGGAGGCGTGCGGCCTCAAGCGGACTCGAGCCACGTGAGACCCTGCCGAGCGAGCTAAAGTGAGCGAGTCGCCGTGTCGAGCGTTTGCGAAGTACGCTTGAGCCGACTCAGCGCCGTCCGAGTTACATCCCGATAGGGACACAATCGTAAATTTTCATCCTCCCCGCCCCCGACTTTCGGCACCTCCGTGCCGTCCTAAGGGTGCGTAGCCAAACGTTCCCAAGCCGCGAGGGGCTGTGAGCCTAGCAATAACCTGCCTCGAATTCACTCCTGGCATTTTAAAACACACTCACGCACACACATAAGCACAGGAAACATGACTAACGACACAGTAAAATCCTCTGTGTTCCTTTAACTCTGAAGAGTGTACAAAGAGGTCTAAATGGACCCATAAAAGGTCCAATTTGGTTCCATTTGTGTTCAAGACCTGGAACACATTATGTTATGCTTTAACTATTGAAAAATAGCAGATCTACAAGCTCACAGCGCGGCACTGCGAGCTTGTAGATCTGCCATTTTTGAAAAATCGTGAAAATGTGTGCAAGTCTTTGAATATATTTGACCCGATCTTTGACCCGACTTCTAAATCCTTCCTCTAAATCAGTGGTTCTCAAACCTTTTCATGTCAAGAACCCCCAAAATTACAGGTATTTGGCCGCGGACTCCCATCTCAAAATATGTTGTTCCAGGGACCCCCAGAAGCAAATAGCCTATTTGAGTTACAAATGTTCGCTTTTAAAGGTGATACACCATGCATTTAAAAAGTATTTATGTCATATTGTTTATGTCCCAAAAACGTTTTTCAAAAGGTTTGAGGCTAAATTACCACTCCTGAATAGAGAGCCTCTCTCATTTTTGAATGGCTCTCAGAGCATTTCAGCTGCAGTACCACCTTTGGCCTGAACTGCGCCACCCCCCCAAAATCTTTTTGAAATAAATTTTTTTTTTGAAAAAAAAAATCTTTTTGAAAAAATTTTTTTTATTTATTTTTTATTTTTTTTGTGTGATGACGTCACAATCGGCAGATGACGTCACAATCGGCAGCAAATCTGAACAGCCTGTTTTGAGAACCCGTGGGATACTTTTAACCTTCACCTTCTCAAAACCAGAGAAAGACACAACGGTCAGAAATGGGACTTTGTGAGGATAGAAGGTGCTAGTGGGACCCCAAAAAAAGGTTTTAAAATAGGAAAAGTGAAATTTCATGGTGTATCACCTTTAAATAGATATATTCAAAGACTTGCAAAAAAGAAAATCGTGATTTTTCAAAAATAGCAGATCCACAAGCTCGCAGCGCGGCGAGTGCCACGCTGTGAGCTTGTATATCTGCTATTTTTCAATAGTCAAAGCATTAAATGATTCTAGGCCTAAATGGGTTAATTCTGTTTGTGTTGAATTTGATTCCATTTGTGCTAAATTAACACTCTATTTTACCGTGTAGCTCTCAGGTAGGTACTACTGTAGGTAAAGGGATGGATACAATGTGTCACACAGAGGACCCATGGCATGCTGGGGGAAGTGAGTTATTAGTCCACAGGATGTTAGTCACCCCCTCCTCTTTACGCTCACGCATACAAATGCACACACACCCCCATGACGGCCACTGCTTTACTGCTAGACATGCAAGCATTGGTATTTACCATTTAAGGTTCTAGCTAGCAGCAATATTTTGACCGCCATAACGACATGTAGGCTGGTCACGATTATGACATTTTACATGACGATTAATTGTCACTCAAATAATTGCGATTAACTATTTTATTGCGTTTTTGTCGTTGACAATTACATTTCTGTTTGGCTCGTAGGCTCTGAAGTTGCACATGGTAGATAGGACACATAACCCAAATATACAAAGAAATGAAGGACATATTTGACAACTTTACACTTTAAAAAGGACATTGATAGTGGAAATAGACGATCTACAAGCTCACAACGCGTCACATCGTGACACGTTGTGAGCTTGTAGATCTGCTATTTCCACTATTTTTTTAATGTTTGAACATAATATAAACATTTTTCAACAACAACGATTACGACGATTATCACAAAATAATTGCGATTCTTTCAAATAATTGCGATTAGACGATTATGTAATAATTGTGACAGTCCTAGTGACCACTTCATGAAATCTCGTGATTCTAAGTACAGGGTTCAGCTATAGAAAATATCCATCACTTTATACCAGATACTGTATACTGTGTAGACAGTAGACACAAACACACACGTTGTGTTTGCCTATGAGTCTGTGTGTGTGTGTGTGTGTGTGTGTGTGTGTGTGTGTGTGTGTGTGTGTGTGTGTGTGTGTGTGTGAGTACGGGCAGCCTTGCCTTTTAGACCATAGGTGCTGGTGCTAGCCCAGCTTATAGCCCCGCTAGCAGGCTGCGGTAGTAGGACTCACACCGCTCCCCCAACCCCCTCCCTCCCTCCCTCCCTCCCTCTCCCATAGGCAATGGGAACTGGGGTAGAGGGCACGGGCTCCATCAGCCAGTCAGATCGCTCGCTGGAGCACTCCCTGCCTGCATGCACACGGCATGGGGGAGGGGACATAAGGGCCAGTAACATCACACCATGGTGCCAGAAAGCCAAGCAGAGAAGACTGCTCTGCTCTGGGAAAGGCAAAAGAGCATGTTCTCTGGAAAGAGAGCTTCCACCTTCATCTTTAGCTGCATTTCTGTGTGGAAAAAGCAGCGTTCTGAGCAGTGTCGTTTTTGACAAGCAAATTTTGATTTAGTTTTAGTCATTAGTCTTTTGAATAAAATGTAATTTAGTTTTAGTCCTAATTTAGTCACGTGAAAGGTTTTAGTTTTAGTCTGATATTTAGTCGACTAAAATATCATAAGATTTTAGTTGACTAAATCTACAGTTGATTTAGTCAACTGAAATGTATTTTGGCAGGCCTTGATGACATCGTAATGACCGATTTTACACTTGGTTGCATGCTGAAAATAGCCGATCTACAAGCTCACAACGCGTCGCGCTGCGACGCGTTGTGAGCTTGTAGATCTGCTATTTTCAGCACGCAACACCTGATAGCAAACAAACATAAAATTACTTTCTCCTCCACTAGTCCCTCCCTAACGTTTTAGTCTAGTTTTTATTTTGTTGACAAAATTGTCAATTATATTTAGTTTTAGTTTCAGTCATCACAGCTTAGTTTTTATTTAGTTTTCGTCAGTGAAAAAAAAACGCAGTCGACAAACATTTTTCGTCATAGTTTTAGTCGACGAAATCAACACTGGTTCTGAGATGGCTGTGGTACCATCGGAAATGCTAGTCGTCTTGTACACGGATTTCATAACCGTTTCTGTATAAAAGCTGTACAGTTTTGCTGCGTAATATCCATTAAACAGTCCTGGATTGCAAGCTTAATATTGTATTTAATTACATTTACAGCTGCAATTGATTGATTGATTGATTGAATACTTAATCAACAGTTTGCTAAAAGTACAGAGGTAGAGTTAGTTACACAATAATGTTAAGAACTAAAACCACTAGGGTTCATGTTGAGGGTGCATTTACTTAAAAATCAAACCTCGGTTCGAAGTGGAGCGGTGAATCTGAGCAGCTATACCCTGTGTGTGTGTGTGTGTGTGTGTGTGTGTGTGTGTGTGTGTGTGTGTGTGTGTGTGTGTGTGTGTGTGTGTGTGTGTGTGTGTGTGTGTGTGTGTGTGTGTGTGTGTGTGTGTGTTGAGTGTGCCTGGCCTGCACAAAACAGCGCCCCTCCTTTAACTAGTGTGTTGTATGTGGCCACTCAAGGTATTGCCAGGCTACGGACACGGCCAGCCAGCCACCCAGCCACCCAGCCACAGACATACCCACGGACATACCTGTCTATTGGGAGCGCTTTCACCGCTCCAAAAACGTTAAATAAAACCAAAACATTCTTCATATAACCAGTTCTAGATTAACTCACTGCCTTGGGCAGGAGCATTATGCTCTCTTGCTTTCTGCCTTTCAAACCAATGAGAACAAGGTCAGCGATGTCTAAACAGACACGAGGCTTTGACAAACAGATGATGATGATAACAGTATTTTCAGTTTCATGTCAAGGGAAAATCGATTACTTACATTATTGGACTTTTTACATGTGTTCCTCACACAATATGCTTCCATTTTGCAAAGATAAATGTGTTGTTCCACACTAAATAATATGTATTCCCATACAAAGGCTACAAAAATATACCCATATCGTCACTGTCGGGCAGAAACCTTGTATCTCCAAGTTTCAAATTTGTATGTTTTTTTTTCGCAAAGTAAAGCCCTGCTTCATCAGACAAGGCTGTCGCACAAAAGTAGTGAAAACAGCCGATCTACAAGCACACAACGCCTCGCACCAGTAGTTTAAATCATTTTTAAACTGATAAATGCAAAACGAACGGTTTTGGACATACACGGTTTTCACCCGACAACGGCGATATGTAGGCTACAGAAATAAACACAACTTGTGCACGTTGTTTTTTTTGTCTCCATCTTCCCGCTATCAGACAAACGTATGCTTTCTTGCGAGATATGCGACTGGTCTCAGGGATGGGTGTGTGCCTGTGGTTTCATTACCGTTACGGAGTGACAAGCATTGTTGTGACCTCAATATGTGTGTTAGGCCTTTAGGCGAAATTGCCCAAGCCAAACAGACACAGGCACACACCGCGGGGACATTCTTAAGGGCTGATGTCAGAGTGCTTGCTTGGTGGCCGGAGCCAAACAAGGTGAAGAATGGCTCTTCCTGTGTTGTCTTAGCCTTGGAAAATTCCCACTTCACAGACAGTACTGGTAACGACACTCCAATACGGCGCTGTCGCAAATATAACCTCTTAAGTTATATAAATGGATAAAAAAAAGACATTGGCTCCCGTGACTAATCTCCTCGGATGTTCCGTTTTCTACATTAATGAACATAATATTCTATTTTGTGACTTTCTGAACCAATGGTTCTCAACCTGTGGGTCCCCCAGATGATTAGCTTAATGTAATTTATTTTTCTCACTCAACGGTAAACAGGGCTAGTCCCAGTTGTCCGGTGTCCCAGTTGGGCAAACAGACTGTAAAGCAAGCGATCTTCATGCGTTTATCGTGCGCTGCATAAATATAACGATAGCGGCATAAATATAACGATTGCATTCACCACGGCTTCGTAACTTAGCGGGCACTCGCGCCTGCGGCGCTCGGGCGCGAAGAGCAGGACCAAGGTCCACTGGCCTTTGCGCCGCTTGCAATGTCGTGGACAATAATTACAGTCTGTTCGCCCAACTGGGACACCGGACAACTGGGATTTTCCCCGGTAAACAAACCAACATACAGTATAAGTGTATATTTGCACATTTATAAAGTGACAATTTAAGGACTTTCAGGACCGTTTTAATACCAAACGGGCCAAACTGTCAAATATTAAGTAAGCAAGAGGCGAACGCTGTGAAAATAGCATATAGATTGTCTATTTTCATAATATTTATCTGTGGTGCCGAGTCACATTAAATGTAATACCTACAATTCCAAGTGCTTGTCAGTTAAAATACGATTATTTGAGGAGTCGCGGCCTGAAAAGGTTGAGAACCACTGTTCTAAACCAAGGGAAATGTTGAAAGTTATATATAACACTTATATCAATATATTGTTAAGTGTCTCACAAAAAATACTGTTCTATATATATATAATATAAGCAGATTTCTTGCAGTTGGTCAAAGCCTTCCGAGTGAGAGCGCACCACATTCTGTCTGCCCCGGAGAGACGGCTGTGTGGTGTGACCCACAGTCCTCTGACTGACTGACACACCCACAGTCCTCTGACTGACACACCCACCCACCCCATTCCAACACATCAGGCCAAAGCAGGTGTCAAGAGGGATTAGGTATCCAACCGCCATGCAAAGAAGCATGCCGCGCACCCACACACACACACACACACACACACACACACACACACACACACACACACACACAAACAAGACGCACGTGTTCGCTACGGTGAAAAGCAGCGACGTCCGTTCATAGAATCTCCCGGAAATTCTTGAAAAGAAGGGGAAAAAATAAACCTCACTAAAGTGTCAGTTAGACCAGTGGTTCTCAAAGTGGATTCCAGGGACTTTGTGGGGGTCTAAATTGACACATACAAGTCTGTAACTCTAACAGCATACAAATGGAACCAAATGGACCCTAACGGGTCCATTTGGTTCCATTTGTACACTGTCAGAGTTAAGGGGAAACCTTGAAAAGGTAAAGGTTTGAGAAACACTGAGTTAGACCCACTACACTGACAATAGATTATTCTCCGCTGTTTTTATCTGAAACACACACACACACACACACACACACACACACACACACACTTCAACTCTCTACAAGTTACGATGGTTAGGGAGGGAGAGTGGAGGGCGGTGGAGCAAAGACTAATGGAGCCAGACGACTGAGAGAGGGGCGGCGCTGAGTGCTATTCCAGATATAAAAATACAGAACCGTCTAGGCGGCTAGTAGCGACAGGGCTAAAAGCCAGTCTGGAATGTCTCGGCCCGGGATAATCTGTGGAATACCCAATCTGGACCGTTGGCTCGCACCAATCACAGGAATCCCATCTGTGCCAGACAAAGCTCCTTTTCATACAAGTCACAAGTACCTCCACTCGACCCTCCCCCGCCCTCCCCTCCTCCCCTCCTCCCCTTTCCATCCATGCCCCATTTCACAACCCCCCCCCCCTTTCCTCCCCTCCCCTCCCCCGGCCCCTCTTTGCCACTTTGTATGCCATTCTGTTTTTCCGTCCTTTCGTTTTGTCTATACCTCGTTTCCCTTTCTCTGCCGCCCGCCCGCCCAGGCCAGGCCCCCGCCCCCGCTCTCCACTCAGGGGTGTCGCACCAAATTCTGGGCCCTGGGTACAAGGACTCACTGCGGGCCCCCCCATGAATGTTTAACCCATTTAGACTGGGAACGCATTATTACGCATTATTTTAGCAATTGAAAAATAGCAAGCAGATATACAAGCTCACAGTAGCCGTGCTGTGAGCTTGTAGATCTGCTATTTTTGAAAAGTCGAGAACATTTTGTGCAAGTCTTTGAATATTTCAAATCATCCTTCTAAGGTTTAAAAAAAGTGGTGCTCAAACCTTTTCATGTGAAGGACCCCCAAAAGGATATGCATTTGGCCACAGACCCCCATCTCAAAATATTTAGTTCCAGGGACCCCCCCAGAAGCAACATTTGAGTTAAAATACACATATTCAAAGATTTGCACACATTTTCACAACTTTTCAAAAAATAGCAGATCTACAAGCTCGCAGCGCGATGTGAGCTTGTATATCTGCTATTTTCCAGCAGCTAAAGTATACAATAATCAAGGCCCCCTCCACCACCTTGGGCCCCTAGGAACTCAGTCCCACTTCCCCCCCTCCACCTTATGTGACGCCCGTGTCTCTCCAGTGGTAACCCCTGTTGGCGTGTTGCCACGGAACACACATACACATGGACACGCCTGCTGATGTTTTGAAACTCTGCCAGTTACTACATAGTAAAGGGTGGGGGCAGGGGGCGGTGGCCGCAAGCCGCTCCGCTGATTGGATGACCCGGGCAGAGCGGAGAAGGAAAACAAACCACAGTCAGCTGGCCTCCTTAGCCAGCGAACATGTGACACAGAGAGAGAGGCGGTAAGAAGAAAAAAAAGGAAAGAAAAAAAAAGAAGGGAGAAATGCGGAGGGGGAAAAAAAAAAGAAGCGAGAATGGAAAGGGAGGAAGAAATTGGAGAAGAGCGACGGACGGACAGGAGAGTGAGAGAGAAGCGAGGGCGAGCAACTGTGAGAGAGTTGATCCTCAAAACATCCACAAGCGCAGAGACAAAGACATGCCGTCTGGTTTGAATTATAATGTCGTTGCTGCCTGGGTTTGTTTTAATGTTTTAGCTTTTCTTGTGGACCAGTAACTTATGTAATATGTACATTTACTTCCATACTGTACTTAAAGGGGAAGACCACCCATTTTCAATATTGAACTATGTCATTAATATACCTTAGAGGAAATAAGAAAAAAGTTCCCCCTCTTCTGTGTTGCCTAGAACTGGAGGATTGATTTGGGGGTTTGTATTGTAAAGTACAATGTGTGTCATCAAGTTGTACTTTACAATACAAACCCCAAAATCAATCTTCCAGTTTTAGGCAACACAGAAGGGAGGGAACTTTTTTCTATTTCCACACGACTCCTCTAGGGTATATTAATGACATAGTTCAATATTGAAAATGGGTGGTCTTCCCCTTTAAGTACTTTCTTTTTTTTGCAAGCGCATGACTTTCAATTCCAAATATTTTACTTTTGACTCTCGGAAGGTCGGAAGGGGCTGAAACTTAATACAAATATATTATGAATGAATCACTTAAGCTCCATTTCCAGAGCCACCCTTTACTCTGCTATTTGCACCATTATTATAATTTTTCTGAAAATGAAATTTCCTTTTTTTTTCCTGCGTTCTTTGACATTATTTTGGAAATGTTCTAAATGTCAACACAGCAACGCATTGACATTAAAAATAAACGTACTTCGTCATTTGTATTTTTGAACACGTTGTGGAGTACCTTCTTGAGTGCATACTTTGTTCACCACACCAAGAAGCTCTGGTTACTGGTGACCCACTCTCTCTCTCTCTCTCTCTCTCTGTCTGTCCACTGCCCTCACAAACACGCACCGAGTAGAGAGGGAGCGTCTGCCCTGCATACACACACGTCACACACACACGGCTCGCATACCAGCGTGGCATCCTAAAGAGCGCGACCTTTACAAGAAACAGCCTGCTGACACAAGCAGGCAGACACACACAAATACCTCGCGTGTTCACAATTTGGTCCAAAAGACAAGTAATAAAGCCGGATTTTACAAAACATTGTGCGGCGCTGTCGCGCACGCCACAAATAAAATCACACCTAAATTAGCTCTCAACCCAAAAGACACGGACAAAACTAAGCGAGCGTAAAGGTGCAACTGCACTGAACAATTAAATGGCACAGGTTCCGTTAGGAATGGGACGATATGAACATTTCATATCACGATTATTGTGACAAAAGAAATCACGATTTACGATATTATCGCGATAATCAAATCCATTATTCTGGGGCGGAACATTTGCCAAAAATAGCCGGTCTACAAGCTCACAACGTGTCGCAAAATGCGACGCGTTGTGAGCTTGTAGATCGGCTATTTTTTGGCAAAGACATTTGATAGAGTGAAAAAAAAAGACTGTATCAAGTACGTATATTATAAGTACCTTTTACCAATTATAGAGGGTTTAAATGGTACCAGATATGCAGCTCTGCAAATAAGAAAGATTAATTGATCCCAGTGCATGACGGGAGGACGACATCACGATAAATAAAATCTCCACGATACGATTATCGTGAGTGTTTTTTACCACAATAGAATCTCTTATCGTCCCATCCCTAGGTTGAGTTAAATGTGGTCAAATAATAATCGTCAAATAAGCATAAGACAGGTGGACACCTGTCCGTCATAGAAAGTGACGTTTTTTTTTTAACAGTTTTGGAACGGCCGATAAGCCCCGATGTCGGACACAATGTGACAAACGCCTTCCTTTCCATCCGTTAATGTACAAAGTCCAAGGCCCTCAAATTGGACATCAAAGCGTCCCTGCACGCACACACACACACACACACACGCACACACACACGCACACACGCACACACATCCCTTTCCTTCACATTCACAACAGAACACACACAGGAAACATTGGGGCTGCTCTCTAATTATTGGGCACATGTTGTGCATTAAAGCCCTGGAAGTCCAACTTCACATAATCCACGTGCACGCACACGCACACGCACACACACACAAACACACACACACACCTTAATTTGATAACTGCCAACAGATGGGAGATGCTCTCCGCAAAAAAAAAAAGAAGAAACCCTGCCGTCATACACACTCTCACAAGACGCATCCGCGAGCGATGAAAACGTAATCGTTTGGGCCGTCGATGGTGGCAGCTGCTAAATCGTGTTGGGGAGGATATTTTCTCCATCCGTACGCGTCGTCTCCGACACGCCGCAGACGGAGAGGGCTGATGAGAAAGCCAGGAGCCAGCAGAGGAAATCCCAGGTGTGTGTGTGTGTGTGTGTGTGTGTGTGTGTGTGTGTGTGTGTGTGCGCGTGCATGAGAGAGAAAAAGAGAAGGAAAGAACCCAGGAGGTATAAACTGAAATTACAGGAATTCCTCTGGCCTTGTATCAGGCCCAGCTCGGGGGTTAGGTTTCCTCACAACACTGTGTGTGTGCGCGCGCGTGTGCACGTTCGGAGTACACGTGCGTGTATGTGTGACGAAGTTTCCCCCCCTCTACATGCAGTCATTTAGCTGCTAATGCTCCTCTCTCCAGTCAACGTAGGAGAAGTGCAACCACAGAATAAGCTTAGATTCCTAGATCATCAGCATTACAACTAATAGCCTAATTAGAAGGAGGTCAGACTGAGTCAGAGCCGCCGCCGGCCCGGCTCAGATGAAGTTCCTGGGTTCCTAGAGGATCCGGTAGCCGTGGAGGAAGTGCCCAGTAGGAGAGGATTAAAGCACGCGCGAAGAGAAGAGGAAGATTCTCTCGTTGGGATTTTCTTACTCATAAAACACAAGTTCATATAATTCACAATTCATATAATCAGAGCACAGAAGGAACTTGCAACTAGGGATGGGACGATAAGCGATATTATCGTGTATCGTGATATCGTCCTCCGTCATGCACTGGGATCAATTCACCTTTTATTTGCCGAGCTGCATATCCGGTAGCACTTAAACCCTCTATAATTGGTAAAAGATACTTTGATAGTTAGTACTTCATAGTTGTTTTTTTCACTCGTAAATCGCACAACAATTGTGGCAATTAACGTAAGTATAGACTTTAGTCTGATGTGAAGGACTGTCAAAGACAAAATACCCATTATTTTTGTTCTAAAAATAAGTTAATCCAGGGATTGTCCACTGTGTCGGGTAGGTGGCTCTGTATGGTGTATCAAATTATTATATTTGATACAGCCTTTAGTTGAACGTCTTTTTTTCCCTTCTTTGGAACACACGTCTCAAAAAGTGATTTAAAGAAAAAAAAATCTATGGGATTTTTGATGGCGTGGCTTTGGTGCTCTATACCAGCAGTTCTCAATTTAGCCCCTTTTCCACTGACATGGCCCAACACCACACCACTCCACACCGCCCACTTGTGCCAGGTTTTCCACTACAAGGACCTGGGTAGAGTGGTGTAAAAGTGGTACTAAACATGGTACGATAAAAGTATCCAATCTAGAGTAGGTCTAGCAGAGTAGCCGTCATTAATCCAGCTGTTCGGTGCCACCAAGATTTTGTGACTCCCCGAACCGAACCGAACAATAAATCCGCCCTAAGCGGTCCATTTGGTTTAGCGGTCCATTCGGGGGTCTGTGGCCTAATGCATACCAGTCTGAAGGTCTGAGAACCGCTGCTATTGTGGCGTTTCCTGGGCGAAGGGTGACAGCATGGGTAAAAAGTCCTTCCTTATGGGGAATGCTGCTCAGCCTGCTCCAGTGACCCCTCCACCCCTGACCCCACCCCCGACCCCTGCTATAAAAAGACTCGCCGATGGGGTGTGTGTGTGTGTGTGTGTGTGTGTATACGTGCAGCCATGCACGAGGTATAGCACAAGGTAGCGGGGAGGGGGGGGCGGGGGCAGCCCAGGCCCTCCCCCCCCCAATCGCACCCCCCAGGGAGGTTGTCATGGTGACAGCAACAGTTTAATCGGAGGCGCCGAGTCACATTTTGCCGGATTATCATATCATTAGCGGAGGCCATCCCCTCCTCGGCGCGCTGTGCGTGTGCATTTAAACAAGGGCGAGGGCCAACATCACAGCGAGTTGAGGGCGTCCTTTGATGTAATCCAATTTTCCATTTCCATTGCACATGCAGCGTGGGGGCCAAGGCTAGCCTAGCTACGGCCACTCACAGATAGGACTGGCACGTTGTGCTGGGAAAGGAAACGCAGGCCCGCACAACGTCACCGTCGGGCAGAAACCTTGTATCTCCCAAGTTTCAAATGTCTGTTTTTTTGGTAAATTAAAGCCTTAAGCCCTTTGGACACAGGCGCGTTTAACCGCACGGATAAAACGGACAATATAATGTTTTGAAAAGAAAACAATGATTCTCTATGACCTCATGCACACCGGCTCCGAATTAGCCGTGCGACAAGTGGCTGCCGTCGTGCGTTTCTTTCTCGATCGAACCCAGTTCGATTTGTGCGTCTTGTCGCATGCGGTAAAAAACTCATCATTCCTTTTATGACTCCTTTTTGGATCCGCAGCGCCGACTCCGCACAACCTTGCACACCAAATCCAATGCGTTTTTTATTCATGCCGCAAACGAAAAAAACGCAACTGTCCTGTGTGCAAAGGGCTTTACTTCATCATACAAAAGTGTCGCACAAAAGTAAATCGTTTTAAATCGTTTTGTTTTTTTTAATAATAAAGAAAAGGAAGGTTTTTGGAAATAGAAGGTTTCCACCCGACAAAACAACGATATTCACTTTGTGTATAGACTTAAACTATCTGTTTGTAGGCCCAGAGAAAAATGAATATTTATGGTACCTATGGTTAGATGATGTAGCAAGAGTACAAGTAAGAAATCTTTAGAATATTGCCAAATGGACTTCTATTGAAATATTTAGCTCAAATGTGAATTAGCTGAATATCTTACATGCAGAGGAATTAAAATATTATTTTTTAACCAAATAAGCAGCAAGGGATCCATTCCTGACCATCTTCATAAATGCTCTTTCCCCAGTAGTCAGGGAAACTGAATCTAAAATTAAAATGAGTTTGTATATTCCGGCAGAGAACCTCTGGCTCTTCTCTCCAGTGCCTCGATTCTTTCCCATCGTCGTATGAGTCTCTTGGTTAGTTTAGATGCAGGCTGAATCTCCTGGTGGTTAATATGTCCGTATATACAGAGTAGACAAATAGGAACCGTACATCCAAGTGAACGTTTCTCGTTGACCACACGTGGTCTACCTATGTTATTGTTTTTCTAGATCGATATTCCTAGGCATTTGTTGTATTGTTGTTGATGTACTGACATATTAGCTTGCTTATTATAGTGATGTATTACCTGCTTATTGTAAGTCGCTTTGGATTAAGAGCGTCTGCTAAATGCCTAAATTGTAAATTGCCATTAAGAATTGTCATTCCGTTTCGTTGGCTCAGCTAGCCAATTACCCATAGTTATTGTGAGGGAAAGAAAAGGATAGTTATAGCAATAATCTTGAGGCCTTATTTTCCCTGATCATTGTGCAAAACCCTCAACCTGACACCTTCCATCATGAATGGTTGATGACGAATAGCCTATGCTAACTGCAAGACAACATGCTGTAGAACCAACCAGCCTATGCTAACTGCAAGACAACATGCTGTATAACCAACCAACAGCAGAGTGGAAAGGTTTTGGCTTGTCTCCTAGCAACATGAGGGGGTTTGGATGAAACTGTCTGTATATATATGTCTGTGTGTGTGTGTGTGTGTGTGTGTGTGTGTGTGTGTGTGTGTGTGTGTGTGTGTGTGTGTGTGTGTGTGTGTGTGTGTGTGTGTTTCCTGGCTCCAGCAGGAATGTGTCTATGAGGAAAAGGATTCAGCAGCAGCTAGCAGCAGCCATTCCCCCGAGACCTCCGAGCAGTATAGTTTTCCTGCAGTCCTGACACCCCCCCCCCCCCTCCCCTCCCCTCCCCCAGCCCATCATCACCATCGCCACACACCCACATATCACCTATGTTTAAAGCGCTACGTGTTTGCAATAGAACGAGAAAGTAATCCTGCAAAAAAACACGAATGGTTTGTTATATTCCAACTCTGAGATGTAGCACTAGCTTTACAGTTGAACCGATACTTCGGTGAGTGTCTTTGTGAACGGTGCGTGAGTGAGTGTGCGTCCTTTTTGCACACAGCAGAGGGATGGTTAGCTATTTCCATATTTTCCACATATCCCTGAGGGTAATGTTTTTCTTAGGAATCAAGGTAATTTTTTTCTTAGGAATCAAGGTAATTTTCGTTACCTTTTGAGCAACCTAGCGAGCCATCATTAGGATTAGTCAAATCCACAACCGGTCTGTCCCAGACCGCTGCCGTACACTACATGCCAAAGAATTCCTCGAAAGGGTTACGTAATAGTACAGAGGGGGAGAGTCCCCCGGCTCCTGGAAAATCCAGCTCTTTCACTGGCACTCGGAGAGCCTTCGGCTGGGTTTTTAAGGGGTTGGACATGGGGCACAATGCACGTTTAGAAATGTGGCGGCCTTTATTTAGAAGCCCGGGCCGCCTGAGTGTGTTGTCTGTTGCCGCTTGTCAAGAGAGGGTTGTCACTGAGGAGCACAGCACTGCAGCGATACCAGACTATACCAGAACTGTCACAATCCTCGGAAAACACGCACTGAACTAAAATAAATACCAGTCGCGCACACCCCTTGTATCTGCCTAGCAACAGTCCATAGGCCGGTCACAATTATTACATTATCGTGTAATCGCAATTGACATAATTGCAATTATTTTGTCATAATCGATTCCATGTTGAAAAATGTTCATATATTTTCGAACAATTTAAAAAATAGTGGAAATAGCAGATCTACAAGCTCACAACTCGTGGCGATAGATTGGCTAATATGTCAGTCATTTATTTGTATATTTAGGTGTCATATCTGCAATGTGCAACTTCAAAGCCTACAAGCCAAACAAATATGGAATTGTCAACAACAAAATCACAATTAAATCGTTAATCACAATTATTTGAGTGACAATTAATCGTCATGTAAAATGGCCCTAAACAGTCCACAGGAAGACGATGCATTGACAATAAATATAAACAAAACGTTCCTTCGTGAAAAGGAATGGGGAATGGCATTCTGCTTGATGCCTTAAAGCCGCACTTTCTTCTTCTATTTTTAACCGCCATTTGTGTTATGATTATCCGTCTCTCTGAGCAACCACCAAGTCAGATTCCTTGTGTGTGTAACATAACATACTTGGCCACCAAGTGACCCTGCCATTTAGGCTTCCATTTTTTCATACCTTCACGACATTTCATCGGGGTACACGCTATATGACGAGATTTGTGTAAAAACGGTCTATTGGCTTCCCAGTGCAATTGAAAAGGCTTTCAGACCAGGAAGGGTACATCAATTAGCAGGTGTCTGTCTAGAATCTCCCTAAACATAAAAGAATACATCTTAAAATGAGGGATGTGTTGAAGTGACAAAGATGAAATTCACTAACTATGATTCCATTAACATTCTATTAACGATTAATATTTAACCAAACTACTGCCAAACTGACAGCAATTTTCGTGTTTCTTAACTTTTAAAAGTAGTCACAGCATATTTATCTCAAGTAAGATCCAGTCCGAGCTCGAACATGTACACGCACGCTGCGTCGTTTTTTTAAAATAAAATAATCAATTGCTAATCTACCTCTATTTTGGGCAAGTCATTATCATTATAAATGAAGTTTGAAATGTTTTTGTAGATCTGTTATTTTCGTTATATTTGCAGGATATGTTGCACGACATTTTTTTATATATATATATATATATATGTATATATATATATAGAACATTTCTTGATTATTCAATTCATTGAAAAGTAATCTATAGAATAATAGCTAAGAAAATAATAAATGGTTTCAGCCCTAAATCTGACAAATCAGTGGGCTGAACAGATATGATGTAGTAATGGCATGGATAAAGTCACGTGGTCAATAAACTGCTTTTGTAGTTGGAATAAGTCATCTCAAGATGATGTGGCAACATTTTCATGATTTCATATCTTAGTTAATCATCTTTAATCAATTACATGATAACAGAAATGACAAGCCAATTATTTCCTTTCTACCTCCAATAATTATTCTGTTGGCCAGGTTCCCTGTTGTAATAGAATTTAATTGTATCTACAGTATATTCTCTCCAATCAATATTTGTGATGGTATTGAAAATCCCACAGTCAGGATTTCTAAATACCCTGCCATTATAATTACGGTATCTCTAAACTACTTTTCTATTGATGAACAATGCTAATGTAAATAGGTACAAGTCAGAAGGTATAACAGATCTCTTTCTAGTTGCATGGAATATGGCAATTGCATTCAAGTGAAAAAGCATTTGCTCACTTATCTGTGGGGACAATTCTACTCCTTGTGTAAAGACAAATCACAACACAATTTCACAAAACAGCGTTGACTGAATAATGAGCGTGGGAAAAAAGTCGACGCTTGGCAGAATGCCACTTTGCTGCGGTCTAAGCCACAATGTTCTGGGAAAATCTCCAGGAAAAATTCAGATCTAGCATTTTGTGTATCTTATACATTAGCAGGGGATGGCCTAATTGAGGGTAAATCGCTGCTATCTTTGAGAGCTTGTCAACCCTCAACAGAGCTGAACTGATGTAACTGCATCACGTTGCCAAAAGAGAATGGGACACACCATAGCTGAGCTTTATTGGTGAAAAGCCTTACAGTGCGATGTTTATTTTAGGGCAAGGGGGGCCAATGTGATGTATTTGTTCACCCATTTCCTCAAGAAATGCTGGGTATTTGGTGCAGCATTGACCGAGTAGAAAGAAGAACTTTCGATGTGCGAGTGCAGACCAAGCCCCCAGAACCACGGTAGAATGTGGAAGCAGCCTTGGCCTGGTGGTCAACCCTGGGATAGCAGTTAAACGCTACTGCGAGTGCGTATGCTAATGCTACTGCTACTGCTACTGCTACTGCGTACCCGTGTGCGCCTGCTCAGTGCTCAACACTTTGTCCTAACTTTTTAGACCAATCGTGCCGGCAGTCTTCCGGGGGCTTCAAACACCACTGAGCAACTTGCATTGAAATGAATAGCTGGGGGCGGGGCTGTCCGCTCTCTATTATATTATACCTCTATGGTGCGGACCTGCATTGTTGTTAGTTCCACTGTCGTGCCACAGTGCACGTAGGTAGGCACGTAGGTAACGCGCCTCTTTCTAGGGCTGTCACGATTAAGACATTTTACATGACGATTAGTTCAAATAATTGCGATTAACGATTTAATTGTGTTTTTGTCGTTGACAATTACATTCCTGTTTGGCTCGTAGGCTTTGAAGTTGCACATGGCAAATATGACACATAACCTAAATATACAAAGATACAAAGACATATTTGACAACTTTATACTTAAAAAAAGAACATTGATAGTGGAAATAGCCGATCTACAAGCTCGCAACGCATCGCGAGCTTGTAGATCGTCTATTTCCACTATTTTTGACTTTCTTATTAAATATATGTACGTTTTTCAACATGGAAACGATTATGACGATTATGAAAAATAATCGCGATTAGACGATTATGTACCAATTGTGACAGCCCTACCTCTCTCCTTTCCTGGCAGTGCCCTGGGTGCCCACAGTGTGGGTTTGCTTGCAACCAGTTCTGTGTGCCTGACAGGCTGACACAGTGCCCAGCCATGCCAGCCCTCATCCTTCTATCTCTGACCTGGTCCGTGACCCATGGTAGGTCTTCTATCTCTGACCTGGTCCGTGACCCATGGTAGGTCTTCTATCTCTGACCTGGTCCGTGACCCATGGTAGGTCTTCTATCTCTGACCTGGTCCGTGACCCATGGTAGGTCTTCTATCTCTGACCTGGTCCGTGACCCATGGTAGGTCTTCTATCTCTGACCTGGTCCGTGACCCATGGTAGGTCTTCTATCTCTGACCTGGTCCGTGACCCATGGTAGGTCTTCTATCTCTGACCTGGTCCGTGACCCATGGTAGGTCTTCTATCTCTGACCTGGTCCGTGACCCATGGTAGGTCTTCTATCTCTGACCTGGTCCGTGACCCATGGTAGGTCTTCTATCTCTGACCTGGTCCGTGACCCATGGTAGGTCTTCTATCTCTGACCTGGTCCGTGACCCATGGTAGGTCTTCTATCTCTGACCTGGTCCGTGACCCATGGTAGGTCTTCTATCTCTGACCTGGTCCGTGACCCATGGTAGGTCTTCTATCTCTGACCTGGTCCGTGACCCATGGTAGGTCTTCTATCTCTGACCTGGTCCGTGACCCATGGTAGGTCTTCTATCTCTGACCTGGTCCGTGACCCATGGTAGGTCTTCTATCTCTGACCTGGTCCGTGACCCATGGTAGGTCTTCTATCTCTGACCTGGTCCGTGACCCATGGTAGGTCTTCTATCTCTGACCTGGTCCGTGACCCATGGTAGGTCTTCTATCTCTGACCTGGTCCGTGACCCATGGTAGGTCCTCTATCTCTGACCTGGTCCGTGACCCATGGTAGGTCTTCTATCTCTGACCTGGTCCGTGACCCATGGTAGGTCTTCTATCTCTGACCTGGTCCGTGCCCCATGGTAGGTCTTCTATCTCTGACCTGGTCCGTGCCCCATGGTAGGTCTTCTATCTCTGACCTGGCTCCGTGACCCATGGTAGGTCTTCTATCTCTGACCTGGCTCCGTGACCCATGGTAGGTCTTCTATCTCTGACCTGGTCCGTGCCCCATGGTAGGTCTTCTATCTCTGACCTGGTCCGGGACCCATGGTAGGTCTTCTATCTCTGACCTGGTCCGTGACCCATGGTAGGTCTATCTCTGACCTGGTCCGTGACCCATGGTAGGTCCCCGCAGAGGACGCGTTTCTGATGTGGTCTGCCCATGTGACGCTAAGTGTCATCCGTGGCATTCTTGTGTGGAAATTAATTGATTCTAACATGCATCGTGATGTGGACAAACATGGAGGATTCTCCATCGATGCAGTGGCATTACGTAAGTGATTATATTATAGCCCGCTAACGCTTACTGTTGATTTACCAATTACTTCCAGGAGCAGTGTCACATTGAACTGCGAGTCAATGTTACGCTACACGCTAAACTACATGCTAGGATAACACTACGGAGATATGAGAGAGTGTTTTTTACTGGTGATTCAGTCAGAGTGTATGAAAGGGTGCGCTCGTTTTATTGTCCACGACATTGCAAGCGGCGCGAAGGCCAGCGGACCTTGGTCCTGCTCTTCGCCCCCGAGCGCCGCAGGCGCGAGTGGCCGCGAAGAGCGGGCCAGGGCCGCGCGGCCGGCGGAGCGCCGCGCGAGTTACGAAGCCGTGGTGAATGCAATCGTTATATTTATGCCCAGGCCGTAAGGCCTGGGCAAGCCCACGATAAACGCCCGCGCAGTCCGGTGCGCATTTCCAAACGCACCCTTTCCCCACACTCGGACTGAAACACCAGTAAAAAACACCATCCCACGGAGATATGCACTGAGGAAGCCCATTTCTGCCACGGAGTTCTCTTCTGAAAATGTTGACTTGATATCTCATAATTCTTCTTTTCCATGAAATTCTAACTAGGGATGTTAACAATTAATCTCAAAATAAATGTTAAATTAAAAAAAAGATTGCCTAGTGAAAATTACAGGTATGGTGTGTGTGATATCAAATGTGATCTTAACAAGCACTGCTTGCCGCTTATCCGCTTATCTATTAATCGTTAATCGATTGATAAGGTTATCAACTATCAATTAATGAATTAATCGATAATTTGCATCCTAATTCTGACTTTGTTACCGTAGATCTCAGTGAGCAGTAGTTGGTCAATTAAAACGATACTCTATACTATATAATTTCATAATAATTAGTACAATTAGTTGTACCGCTAAAACCCTATATACTTAGTTGGTCAACTTGTTTTTCCCCCTCTACGCCAAATCTCTTCTGCAGCACATTGGAAAATGAACTCCTGCCATGCAAAAAAAACAGCAATCCCCTTGAGAACAGCAGACAGGCCATCGCAGGTCTCCAGCAGAGCAGCTACATACATGCAGGCAGCTAGCCAGTCATATGACTGCTGTGGCACTGTTTGATGGAGTGCGGGCTCAGATCACCAGACAATGACTCTTGCCTGTTCAGAGCTCACAGGTAAAGAAAGGCTGGCCGTCTCCAATGTCATTCCCTCCCCCAGGCTGGGAGCCGGAGAGAGGCGTTACTGGGAAACAGAGTCCTTACTGGAAAAGTGAACCCACCTATTTACTGGCAATGGGCAAAAGGAGGAGGAGGGAAACTGACCCCCCCCCCCCCCCCCCCCCCCCAAACCCAACCCCCTGGAATCTGAACTGGTTCTTTGCAACCATGGATGACTTAAGGTTTCGAAAACCGCAGACAGAATTACTCATCTTATGACCCAGATACTGCTTTACCACAATGATAACATTGATCACTCAGTGGACACTTCATGTTGAGCTGGCAATGCAATGACTGTAGGAGTGGGCTACAGTCGCACGGCGGACGTTTTTTAGATATACGTTGTTGGTTTTTACTTTCAAATTCACATAGGACATCAGACAGACAGTAAACTGAGGGTAGAGACTGAGGGATAAAGGACATGCCAACACTGGTCTCCAGCCATACATCGTACCATGGATGTTGCGATAATCAATGCACTATACGGTCAGCTACTGGAGTGCATGGGCGGCGGCCATTTTGCCTGGGTGCCTTTTTTTTCTTTCTTTTTTCTTTATTGCATTTTTCCCTTCCTACGACTTGACCATAACTTCCCAGTGTACTGAATAGAAACCAGGAGTTGCAGGAGGATAAGATTCCAAAGACCCCCTACCGGAGCCATTTGTTATTTTTCCCCGAGCATACGACTAAAAAGCAAAAGGAAGAACTTTGGGCTCCTGTTTTAAAAGGCCTTTGTAGTTTACCCAGTTGCAGAGATCACATTGACAACAAAGGAACTTTGACCTTAGAGTCCTTACTAGTTCCTCTCATCTCGCAGAAATCCTAGACCTCCATAACATCTCCATGGTTATGACTTCTCCCAACAGTCAGAAAAAACATGTGTGCATTTACTTGAGGGGCCTCTCACTCCCTCTGCCCTGGATGGCTGGTGTGGTACAGATTAACCAGACTCTCTCTCTCTCTCTCTCTCCGTGTGTGTGTGTGTGTGTGTGTGTGTGTGTGTGTGTGTGTGTGTGTGTGTGTGTTTGTGTGTGTGTGTGTGTGTGTGTGTGTGTGTGTGTGTGTGTGTGTGTGTGTGTGTGTGTGTGTGTGTGTGTGTGTGTGTGTGTGTGTGTGTGTGTGTGTGTGTGTGTGTGTGTGTGTGTGTGTATCCCACTCAGCACACGTGCCGGGCTGTCTCCAGGGAACTAGGTGAAGAGCCACTCTGCTTCCTTTGAACTCCGGGCCATATGGCCCCCAGTATGGTTCTGTACCATACAACACATAATGCTATTAATCTATAGGACGGTGAATGTTTGTGAGTGTGTTATACAACATGCCTGATGCAATTACACAACAAGGACCAATTAAAAAAGGTTAGTCCCATTACAATAACAACTAGACTGCACTCGGTCACGGTGCCAACTTGCGTCTTGTGCACTTATGGTCGTATAGTATATGGCCTACTTGTGCGCCAGCAGAGCGCGCAAATACTGCGATCAGTGCAGTTTGTATGTATGTACCGTCATTGCTGGACTAAAAGCTGCACCTGATTATAAGCCGCACCAGCTAAATTTAGAACAAAAAACAAATGTTTACATATATAAGCCGCACCTGACTATAAGCCGCAGGTGTCCTTCCTGCTAGAGCGCCCCTGGTGGCCGTTAGCTGTAAAGATCTATATATAAATCCTTGTTAAAGACCATTGCAAAACTAACTAACTGGCTGTTAGCTGTAAAAATCTCTATATAAGCCGCACCGCTGTATAAGCCGCAGGGTTCAAACCATAGGAAAAAATCAAACCTCGGTTCAAAGTGAAGCGGTGAATTTTTATTCTATGTGTTCTAGAGCTATGAAATCTGTGTTCTAGATCTATACATTCTGTGTTCTAGATCTATACTTTCTATGTGCTTTAGTTCTATATTTTTATGAATTCTGAATGAATGAATGATTTTGTCTGGAGGGCCAAATTGTCATGTGAAGCTTGACCAATCCTCAATTCTGCATGCACGGGACATGTACGGGACACACAAAGCCACTCCTTGGAAGCGGCTTTCACCGCTTCAAAAAGCCACGGCTTATAGTCCAGCAATTACGGTATGTGGGGGAGGGAACGTTGGCACTCTGTCGAGGTGCCAACTTGCGCCTTGTTATTTATATCAGGTCGCACTTGGTGGTGGTGACGTCACCGAGAACGCTGCTCCCTCATTGGCTAAAGGGCCCTGCCATTGTACTGTCGGCTGGAAACGGACGGCACCCAACACAGTACTTGCACGCTCTGCTGGTACAAGTAACAACTCCAGCTACTGAGAGAGAGAGTGTGTGTGTGTGTGTGTGTGTGTGTGTGTGTGTGTGTGTGTGTGTGTGTGTGTTCATATGCATATGATATCATCTCAGTACAGTAAGGTACTGATGCTGAACTCACCTCGTTGTCGTGATGCTGACAGAAGCTCATGCGGTCCTGGAAGAGGGAGAGCAGGGCGAAGTTGTTCTGCAGCGACTGGGCCAGCGAGACGGAGACCCCCGGCTGGCCCGGGTTGCTGTTGGCGTTGGCGCGGCCCCCCAGGTGGAGGCTCTCGCCCAGGCGCTCGATGAAGTGGTCCTTGGTCAGCCGGACCCTCAGGTGGGCCCGCACGCAGTTGTCACACAGGTACTCCTGGCAAGTAGGGGAGGTGGGCCATATGGAAACATTAGGGGTGGAAAAGTAACGATATAGTAACTGAATTGTATTTGGAAATTTTAAGCTACTCTTGGTCTATCGATAAATGTGTGTAATCTCTGTGTTCATGTCAAGGTGGGTTTGTCCATATACCGGTATGTGCTGAAATATAATGAACGTATAATGAACGTATAAGGTTAGGTCGGATATTTGACTTCAATGAACAACGTCGAATAGTGACTTTGATATTCGAATATTTGGTGAATGCCCTGTCGTGGAGACATTGTATCGTCTCAACGATATTTATCATGATATGGTCCCATGTCATGATATTTATCATGATATCGTCCCATGTCATGGTCCTTCCTACCTGGCAGTCCAGGCAGTGGGAGCTGGCCGGGTTCTCCTCGTCACAGGAGCTGCACTGGGGCTCTCCCAGGTGGTGCGGGCGCAGGAGACCCCCATGGGGCCGGTGGAACCCGGAGGAGGAACCCATGCCCACTCCGCCTCCTCCTCCGCCGCGATGGTGGCCGTTCTTGTTCTGGATCTGCTCATCAGAGCTCACCACCACGTCCAGCAGGTTGCTGAACAGGAAGTTGGACGAGGGCAGGGAGTCCACGCCCGCCTCGCTGATGGACACCTGAAGGGAGTTTGAAAAACCAACGACCAAATGATGAGAAACTCCCACACCTACTGGGAGAAATACAACAATGTGCGACCACGGCAGCAAGATTTGTGTACTGTTGTGACAAAAGAAGGCTAGAAACACAACCACCCTATAAGGACTATAAACCATGGATTGACATCTAGACCTACTGCACACACAGTATGAAACAGAGCTACTACTTTTAAATGCATTTTGAGAAGAAATTATTCTATTTGTTCCAAAAGCTTTATACCCTGCCTGTATATATAAAATGTCACAATGCGACATAGCTCTGTTTACACAATGCTGTACCCCCTCCCAATGTATATGTTCCCCATTTTCAACTGTTTTCATTTTATTTGTGACACTTGTGACACAATGCAAATGTATGTTTTCCAGAGGCGTCAATTGGGTATGGCAAGCTATGTCAGCTGCCATACCCTTGGCTACAGGGGGGGGGGGGGGGGGGGGATGTACTTCTTAAAATACATTCATCGTGCCTGTTGCTAAGGTATGGCAACATGACTGGTGTCTGGCGCGCGTGCAAGTTGCCATACCTTAGCTTTTTTTCTGAACTGACGCCACTTATGTTTTCTCATGCCAATAAAGCTCCTTTGGTTGATTGAAGACTTTATTAGAAGTTTGCATACTGAGGCATCTCTATTCAGAAACATTGCTATTCAAAAGATTGACTTCCATATTATTCTAAATGGAGGTGTCACCTAAACCCTAACCTCAGTGGGGGTAGGCCTATATTTCTGAATAGGGATGTTTGTTAGGGATGTTAAGTAGGGGTGTTTCTGAATAGAGGTCTGCCCCCAGTTTGGTGACGGTACAGTTCACTGGTACAAGGTCAACTAAAAGGAGATCCTAGAAAAGCACTTGGCTCAATTTACTCAGGAAACCACTGAAGTATCTCATATATAACATTGACTGACAGACGGGATAGAACAGTACTATGCAGTAGATGTGGGGTCCTCTATGTTCCCCAGGTTCTATGTTCCCCTCTCTCTAGCCTATGTTCCCCACCTCACAGCATTAGTTTTAGTGAGGTTAGGGTTAGGGGTTAGGTGGTAAGAAAGTGGGGAACATAGAACCTGGGGAACATAGAACCTGGGGAACATATGTACGGTCCGTAGATAATGGTCAGGGGGTAAATTGGGTAAATTGAATATTGACAACCTTCTGGTCGCACGTGGGGCAGCGCAGCTTCAGGGGCTCCCCGGGGCTCCGCTGGGACTCCAGGCACTGCCTGCAGAAGGCGTGGAGGCAGGGCAGGACGTGGAGCCTCCTGGTCGTCTGGCCGGAGGAGGAGGAGGTGTGCGAGGACGACGAGGAGGTGGAGGAGTTGGAGGAGATGGGAGCGGAGGAGCCGCACAGCTCCTTGCAGAGCGGGCACGTCTGCAGGTCCGAGTCTGGGAAAGAGGCCATGTTTGTGCATGCACTACTGTAGGCTTACAGAGTACAGACTGCACGACAAACAGCGCTCAGTTTGCGATGCAGCGACGTTGCAGTGAGGAGGATGAGGTATTCATTTGGAGGAGAAGATTGTTTTTTTTTTTGTGTTTGATATCAGAAAGCAATCTCGGGTTGTTTTGAGGTAGATAGATATGAGGGCGTGCGTTGCATGAGATATCAAGTAAGTTCCATTAATGAAAACGGTGCTCATTGACTCTCTCTCTCTCTGCAGAATATAACACTTTAGACTAATGCAAACTAAGGAGGAGGTAGGCTGTTTTACGAAACAATTACTTGAGATGAACCTATCGTTTTTCTTTTCTTTCTTTTTTTTAAAGAAAAGACTGCTTGGTCAGCAGAGATCATATAGTTTTATAAGGCGTTTGAGGGGAACATCTTCGTGACTTTCTCAAATAAGACAAAAACTTCATGAGAACGGGCTATATATAGGAGGCTATAATACACCATTGCCCGATTAGTGCTTCTCTAGACAAAGTATCTGCTGTTAAGCTTTTTGCCGGGAGGCAGGTTCACGAAACGAGACTAATCCTGAAAATGTGGTGACATACCACACACACACACACACACACACACACACACATAGACAGGATCGGCGTCGAGCTGCTACGATCGGCCGTCTCTCCTCCCCCATCGACTCAACATGACTATACCGGGGCTCGGCGTACCGAACGGGCCCCCACACCGCGATTGTCCCCCCCCCCCCCCCCTCCACCACCGCGATTTTTTATAAAAATCTCCCGTGTTACCGTGGTTTTCTCTAATCAACCATCGGGGCCCGTTCACCGTTCCGCGGCGGCGTCAGGCGTAGCAGCAGCAGCAGCGATACACCCGGACGAAGAGACCGTAAATTATTCATCAAAGCATTTTCTTTGCCTCACAAGCGACGCGATCTCATCGCACGCCCTGAAGAATTAGAATCCCCGTTTGGCATTTAAAACACAAGATAGAAAAACCTCCAGCACAGCAATCCCGACAACAAGCGCCTCCTCGTCTCGACGTGCTGCATGTAAACGTGCCCGCCCGCCCGTCTCTGATCTGATCGCTCCTCTTGCGGGGTTTTTATTATTATTATTCTTTACGAAGAGGCCACTTCTTGTTCTTCTTTCCAGTTATTCCTCTCCGTGCGGAGGAATGCATGGGGCTTTTCCACGCACAGCTCCTCGCTGAGTCTCTGGAGAGGCTCCGAGAGGTACGACGAGCCTCCCAGTCCTCCAATAGCAAACAGTCAGTGCCCTCTAAACGGAAACCCTCCTCCCCTGGTCCCTCCACAGTGCGCGCACGCACACACACACAGCAGGACGAGCAGGTCTCTGGCTGTATGTCTGAGGTCTCGTGTTCTTCTGTTTGGCTGTGTTTCCCCCCTCTCTCTCCTTCCTCTCTCGGCGATCAACATGAACCAACGGTGAACCAACGGACGGTGTGTGTGCGCTCTTATTTTACGCGCTGGCCTGGCCTGGCTGGTCCCCCGGCCGTCTCGCGTGTTTTTCGGTGGTCAGGCTGCTGCTCCTCCAGCCAGCTCTGCTCTGGGATCCAGGACCAAGTGAGGAAAAAAACCATACACGTTTCCGCCGTGTAGAGAGAGGGAGGGAGGAGGGAGGGAGGAGGGAGGGAGTGGTAGCGCGCAAAAGGCTCGCACCCGATGCAGCGGCGTCAGTTCAGAAAAAGCTAAGGTATGGCAACATGACTGGTGTTTTGCACGCGCGCAAAACACCAGTCATGTTGCCATACCTTAGCAACGGGCACGATTATAGTACATTTTATTATTTTCCCCCTGAGCCAATGTATGGCAGCTGCCATTGCTTGCCATACCCAATTGACGCCTCTGCCCCGATGGTGAGGGCAGGGGCGTCACAAGGAGGGGGGGAACAGTGGGACTGAGTTACTAGGGCCCAAGGTGGAGGAGGGGCCTTCATTATTTTATATACTTTAGCTATTGAAAAATAGCAGATCTACAAGCTCCGAGTGCCGCGCTGCAAGCTTGTAGATTTGCTATTTTTGAAAAGTTGTGAAAATGTGTGCAAATCTTTGAATACTTTAGTCTATGTATTTTTTGCTTCCCTGGAAGTAAATATTTGGAGATGGGGGGGGGGGGGGGGCAAATACATATTCTTTTCGGGGTCCTTCACATGAAAAAGTTTGAGCAACGCTGACCTAGAAAAACCTTAGAAGGATTTGAAATATACAAATTTTCACTATTTAAAAAAAATTGTTGATCTACAAGCTCGCAGCGCGGCACTCAGGGGCGCTGGAAGTGGGGTGCTGAGGGAGCTGCAGCTCCCCTGGTGGTGGGGAGGGAGGAAAAAGATTATTATTATTATTATTATTTTTTTTAATAAGCCCATATGCCTACACACACAGAGCTATATTAAAACAATAATGTATTTGACTTTGGGGAATAAAATATGTTGAAAAAAGGTATTTGATTATCACATGGTGACCTAATCACATGGTCACCTTGCCACTTCCGGTCAGAAGGGAAGTCAAATTTAAATCCCGCTTTGATGGCACACCAAAGTCTATTCATTTGAGAACTAGAAACTGTCTATAGGCTCATTGTTGCAAACTAACACCGTTGTATATGGGGAATAAAAAACTGTAGAAAACTGTTACAAAAATAATACCCGATTTTGTAGTGTGTGCGTGAGTGACTGTGTGTGTGCATGCGTGCTGTGTGTTGCACTGTGTGCTAAAATAACTAGTAACTATATAGCTCCTTGTTACACCGTTGTGCGGGGAATAAGCACCCGAAACCGTAATAAAAATAACCCAAAACCGGATAAAAAACGTGAATTTTTCGGCGTGCGGCCTTTGGCCGCACGCATGAACTCCTCCAAGCTCAGCTCCCCTTGGGATATGGGAGTTCCAGCGCCCCTGGCGGCACTCGATGCCGCGCTGTGAGCTTGTATACATCTGCTATTTTTCAATAGTTGAAGCACAAAATAATGCATAATAATGTGTTCCCAGTCTAAGGGGCCCGCAGTGAATCCTTGTACGCAGGGCAGGGCTGGGTGGCGAGCGAGTATTTCCCGGTGGATCTGAGCACAAGGGGCGGAGCCGCTCGATTGTCCACGACACTGCAAGCGGCGCGAAGGCCAGCGGACCTTGGTCCTGCTCTTCGCCCCCGAGCGCCGCAGGCGCGAGTGGCCGCGAAGAGCGGGCCAGCCGCGCGAGTTACGAAGCCGTGGTGAATGCAATCGTTATATTTATGCCCAGGCCATAAGGCCTGGGCAAGCGCACGATAAACGCCCCGTCCAAGCGACTACAATGGAGCGCTCCCTAGCTCCGCTTCAGCCAATCAAAATCTTCGGTGGGCGGGGTTGCCCCCGCCCCTTGTGCACAGATCCACCGGGAAATACTCGGTCGCGGCTGGGTGAGGGAAGTGGGAAGTGCCTCTGGCTGCATCCAGAGTTTTCCATTAAGACATTTGGAAGAGCCAAGAAAATAAACAATTACAGGGAAATCTGGTGATTTAAGATGTTTAAGGTCCACCGTTTCACCAAACAGTGGGTCGTGACCCATTTAGATTTGTATGGGTCCCTTTGTTTGTTTTTCCTACATTTTGTTTTTTAAATTATTATTCAAAAATATTTTCAAAAAACACATCCCTCCCCAAAAAGATTTTTTTTTTTTTCATGAATAAAACATTTTCAGTAATCTCATGAAGGAATCAAAGAAAAATCTAAGAAATTCCATACATTACAACACAAATGTTTAAGAAGTAGTGAAAATAGCCAATCTACAAGCTTCAGACACGCTGTGAGCTTGTAGAACGGCTATTTTTATTAGTTTGGTCCCGGGCAAACATCTAATTTCTCTTTTGGGTCTCGAGCATTATGAGATGCATAAAGGTTTCCTGTGTAAATAAGCCGAAAAGCTTACTAGGATCTCCTTTTAGTTGACCTTGAACCAGTGAACTGCACTGTCTGTCACCCTTTTCTGTGCAAACTACTAATAAAGTCTTCAATCAATCAATCAAAGCTAAGATGTTTGGGAACCACTGTTTTAGGCTATCTTGAAGCTTTTGGTTCTCCTAAACCTTGGTCATCATCTCTCTCACATGAGACACAGCATCTGATCACATGCATGCTGCATGCAGGATGCTAGACTAGACCATGGCCAAGACATGGCCCATATCTGTGTGGCTGGTTCAGATAGGGATCTCCATATGGGCATAAAAGGGATCGTATGTTGTGATGTCATGAGAACCACTCTAACAGAATCCCTTTTATGCCCAGATAGATCCCTGATGTCATCAATATTAAGCCCATATCTAACTGGACTTCATATGGGAATGCCCGTATGGAGGAAGACAGCCCATATCTGCGTTATCTGCGTGGCTGGTTCATACAGGGATCTCCATGTATGGGCATAAAAGGGATGTACCATATAAAGTACATGGATCTCCATATGGCTACCAGGGGTCTCCATATATGGGTAACTGGTCCGATATACATCACAGGCCAGATGGCCGAGAATGTCGCCCTGAGGTGTCTTACTAGTAGCATAATATACTACATTAGATACCCTTTGTTTAGCGGTTTTCTTTCTTCTTTTTTCACAGAATCAAAAGTTTTATGGTTATGATTCACCAGGATCCTGGATAGCTTGATACTAGACTTAACATAATGTATATAAATATTTGTGTAAAGGTCTATGGGAAAAATGAATGGAGTCTTTTTTGTGGCACCAGTAAACCACTCCCACTCCGATTGTTGTTGTGGCATAATAATAGAAGGCTATTCCTATGTAGTTGAACCTCTTTCCTTCATAAGCAAATCTCTGAGAAAACTTTATAGAGAAAAGACCATTGAATTGTAGCAGGATTGGCTACATTGCCAAGGTATATTAGCCAACCCTGGCATGATTGGCATCCCTATTTTTGTCCAAAGTTTTCAAAATGTAAAAAACTAGAAGTTTGCAGCCCGAGAGTTCGCACCCGCTTCATTACTGTACTGTACTGTACTGTACTGTATACTGTACTGGGGCGGCATAGCTCAGGGGTAGAGAAACCACGGCATAGCTCAGGGGTAGAGAAACCAGCACGAAGGGTTCCCAGTTCGAATCCGGGCTCCCCCTGAGTTAATGCGAAGAGTCCTTGAGCATCTTTAAAATCACAGTTCCTCTAAGTGCCAAACTCTGTATACTTGGAATTTATCCGAAGAACTTTATACAACCAGCAAAACTAACCAAGCTAGAAGAGTGGTGGCACTATGTTGGAAAAGCGTGGATGCCCCTACGTTGAGGATGTGGCATCGAGAACTCATGAATTCCATGGGGCTGGAGAGGTTGACATATAAAGTGTGGGGTAGACAGAGTGATTTTGAACAACTGTGGGAGATGTATATGAATGCCATGGAAATAAAATACCTAATGTAATATATATATTCTAACCCGCAGAACCTCTGACGAATGTCTGGTGGGACTCTTTCAATACCTAGCCCGTTCTAACCTTTGGGTATATTTCTCTACTAGGGTCTATCGAGAGTGCTGTGCTTAGGAGGATAAAAAATATTATAAATATATTAAAAATATTTTAGTCGATTTACCCCCACTGATTCCGAATGGGGACCCAAATGCATTTGGGTCCCAATCCGGAATCAATGGGGGTAAATGTATTGTTATCAAATTATTGTCTTATTAAGAATGCAACAAAAACTAAAAAATATATTTGAACTCAAGTCTCTAGCATAGCATGAGTAATCAATAGGAAAAAAATAATAATTTTGGGGGTGAACTACTCCTTTAACAGCCCATACATCTAAACAGAAAAGTCCTATCTGATTGTAACTTAAAACTCACTTTGCCACTCCATTTGCCATTCACTTTATGCATGTGCATGCCCTCTATTGGTGGCTTAAAGCCCCACTTCATCCAATGTGTTACTTTTTTATTTAGAGTAGTAGGCTAGTGTAGTAGTTTTTGCTCAGTTTAGTCGTTATGCCAATTAATTCCTCCCCACGTAAAATGTAGACTATTTCTGTTTTCTAAGGAGCAGGAGAGACACAGAGATCCCGGTTACTGAATACTCCATAGCAAATGATTACCTGAAATCACTTGATAACCAAAAAATCACACCCGATGTGAAGTGAGCGGTGGTCGTGCTTGCATAACGTCTTCAGACTAGGATATAAGTCTAGGATGTACAGGCTACAGACACACGCACACATTGCTATGGCAAAACACTGAGGAGTACAGGCTATAGGCTACACACACACACACACACACATTGCTATGGCAAAACGCTGAGGAGTACAGGCTACAGACACACACACACACACACACACACACACACACACACACACACACACACACACACACACACACACACACACACACACACACACAGCCACTCTATGGAGCGGAGCCGCTCAGAAATGCTGAATACATTGGCATTCATCACTGTTATTCTAAATGGTGTGTTTCATCTCCAAGCCTGCTCCAATCACAAGTTAACGTTCCATAGTGGAGCTTAGTCGCTCTTATATTTCTATCGCCTAAGTTTTGTGACTACAATGTGTCTTCTGTGTTCCTCTGGACCTGGACTAATAACTCACTCAGTGTTTGATTGTAATCTTGCCTCCCAAAAGGATTAACGTTCTAGAAGATAAAGGGGCATTTCATATATAAATTAATCACAGTTGATCTCTCGTGTCCATGAAACTGTAAACTGTCATGCACAAATTAATTTGTCTTGAGACATAATTGTTTGTGCTTCCAGGCATGTCACTAGAACAGTGTTTCTCAACCACTGTGCCTGGGGACCGTCGGTGTGCCCCTGAGAAGGGTCAAGTGTGCCCCTTGAAACTGCTTGAAAGCCAGTACTGTATTTATCATTTTAAAAATGATTTAAACTAGTGAAAACAGCCGATCTACAAGCACTACAAGTTGTGTGCTTGTAAATCTGCTGTTTTCACTACTGTTGTGCGACAAGCCTTGTATAATGAAGAAAGGGCTTTACTTTGCGAAGAAACGTACAAATTTGAAACTTGGAGATACAAGGTTTCTTCCTGACAGTGAGGATATTTACACCCCCGTATTATGTTGGTGTGCCCATGGATTCTTGGGACATGAAAAGTGTGCCCATGCAGAAAAAAGGTTGAGAAACACTGCACTAGAAGATGTAGAATTAAATCCTGCTGAGTGAAAGAATGACATTGAAAAACATGGCCCAAAGCCTAATAGCCTACGGGTAATTCTTAGCTTCTAAATAATTTAATTACAACCAAATATCCAGCTGTGTTTTTTAAGAATTAATGCTTCTCTTGTGGTCTGGGTTGGTTCAATCAGTACTTGAAGATCAACGTATATCTCTTCCAAATACATAAATGTCACCAATGTCACCAAGACAGACTGATATAGCAAATAGAGAACAAAATAGCATAGGTATGTACACTTAAAACTACCATATATCAGTTATCACCCAGACAGTGATAGAGCAAATAATTTGATCTGGACAATAATGCTTCCTTCTTTTGATTCAGTCTAAACTACACAAACGGTACTCCCTTAAACACCACAGTTGGGCTCATCTCTCAACTGACTGTACTGCATAACACCTGCTGATTACCTCTTTGAATACATATTGAACCATTTTATTTGTTTATTTTAACCACTTGAACCGTCAATACTTAATAAACTTGAACTTTCACTCTGTACTTAGTCTGCTCCTTTTCCCCTCTAAAAAAGGAGAAAAAAAAGTTTCTATCACTCAAAGATTTGGAGGACCCACTGTAGTAACTCTGGGGACCCCTTATGGGTCCCGGACCCCCTGTTGAAGTCCCCTGGGCAAGGCAATATGCTTATTGTAGATTAAAATAAGATGATTGATTGATTGAAGAGTTTGCGATAGGAAAAGGTACAGTTTCAACTAAAGGTCGACTAAAAGGAGATCCTAGCAGGCTTTTCGGCCTATTTACACAGGAACCACTTTATGTATCTCATGAAGATTGATCCAGGGGATGGGGGGGAATATTATCAACTAGTTATTTTCTTTTCTTTCTTTTTTCTTTTCTTTTTTTGTTACAAACTTACAAAGTAAAAAGTCTGAAAACCCCAGTGCATGCTTTAGCTATCATATAGAATGCTCTCACCCCCCCTAGTGGGCATTAAAGCAAAGAACAGGATGAAGTTATGTGTTCTGTATTAATCTACTTAAAATATCAGGGGTGGGCAACTTTGATGGTGGCGAGCAGGCGAGGGCCACTATATTTCCACCTTCACTCCAGAGGGCCACTAAATTTCCACCTTCACTCCAGAGGGCCACTATATTTCCACCTTCACTCCAGAGGGCCACTATATTTCCACCTTCACTCCAGAGGGCCACTATATTTCCACCTTCACTCCAGTGGGCCACATTGCATATCGCTACGTCCTACTTTGTCATTCTAGTATCTCATACAAAAGAAGCAAAAACAGCAGATCTACAAGCTCAAAACCTATCGCAGCTTGGAATCATGAATACGTTTTTGTTGTTTTTGAATTGGAATCCTGAAATATAACATTTTTATCAAATTTCAAATGCATTTAGTGATATACTCATGTTAACTTTATTAACCTAAATACAAATACATTGGACAAAAAAAAACATTTTAATACTACTATACTAGTTACGCTACTAATATAGACTGATGGAATTAAAGAAGGTCATGTTTGGAATTGTAACAGCTGAAATCAGGGGCGCATTAAGTGAAGGTGGGGGTATGCTCTATCTATATGGTATTAATCCACCATTTGTCCTTCAGCTCTGTCTGTGATGCTAGTCAGGGAATCATTAGTCAAAAATGGAGTTGATTCTTAAAGGGATATTCCACTTTCAAAAATAACTTTTGGTCATTTTATTGTCTAATCATGCTTTTATGAACACCCTGAACAGATTTTAATTTGCTTGATTCAATATTTAGATATTTGATGTAAATGTTATCAGGCCCTACAGGCTCAGGGCCTCTCCAAATACACGCCCCCTGGTAACTAACTTCAAACTCCATTTTAACCATGATAGATTCATTAAAAACATCCATATTTTTTTTCTGGTGACTCATCCTCCTAATACGTGAGCAGTCCATGTTTTTGAGCGGTGGTAAACCGCTCCTAAGAGTGGCTGTGTGTGTGTCTGTAACCACTTTTCCTCAGCATTTTGCCATAGCAATGTGTTTTCCTCAGCGTTTTGCCATAGCAATATGTGTGTGTGTGTAGCCATATTACATCATATTACATCACCAATTATCTGTAGCCACTATCTGTAGCCACTTTTCCTCAGCGTTTTGCCATATCAATGTGTTTTCCTCAGCGTTTTGCCATAGCAATATGTGTGTGTGTGTGTGTGTGTGTGTGTGTGTGTGTGTGTGTGTGTGTGTGTGTGTGTGTGTGTGTGTGTGTGTGTGTGTGTGTGTGCGCGCGCGTGTGTGTGTGTGTGTGTGTGTGTGTGTGTGTGTGTGTGTAGCCATATTACATCATATTACATCACCAATTATCTGTAGCCACTTTTCCTCAGCGTTTCATAGCAATGTGTTTTCCTCAGCGTTTTGCCATAGCAATATGTGTGTGTGTGTGTGTGTGTGTGTGTGTGTGTGTGTGTGTAGCCATATTACATGTACATCACCAATTACATCCTAGACCTATCTGTAGCCACTTTTCCTCAGCACTTTGCCATAGCAATGTGTTTTCCTCAGCGTTTTGCCATAGCAATGTGCGTGTGTGTAGCCATATTACATCACCAATTACCAATTGAAGACGTTATGCAAGCACGACCACCGCTCACTTCACATTGGGTGTGATTTTTTCAATAACTTTTTTCTTTTATCATCAGTTACAATGGGTGTGTATGTGGAGAGGGCCTGGTAACATTTACATCAAATATCTAAATATTCAATCATCAAATTAAAATCTGTTCAGGGTGTTCATAAAAGCATGATTAGACAATAAAATGACCAAAAGTTTTTTTGAAAGTGAAATATCCCTTTTATGTAGTACAGTACAGACCCTGGCACCCCACAATCATAAGTGTAATCAATAGGCTAAATGCATTTCCCCTGTTTCTCTGGAAAAATAGAAATAAATAAAACATAGGGCGGCTTGCACCAACACGGTTTAAGCCCATAGTGTACAAAGATACTTTTAGCATTTCCAATGATCTTGTCTGGTGGAATCTCAGGAACATTTGGCCCTAGTGGTGACATTGGACCCTCCACACTGCTGGGATCCTAACAATAAATATACAGAGCCATCTAAAAGAAAATATATATATTGTGTAAAAGTACATTTTCTTCTGTAATATAATTAAAACATTCGTTCATATGGATACATTGTAGTCCACTTGCCAGAATCTGAACCCTGGCATATTGAGTACACCAAGGTTTTATGTTAGAAATGTTGAGTATGGGTCCCCAGCATGTAGAAACTGCCGGATGCTAACTTGCATATGTTGAGCAATTTTCATAATTTGCATAATTCGATTTATTTAGCATAATCCCCCATAATAATGGATAATATGTCAAAAACTGATTGGCCGATTTGAACAATATTGGAGTGGTTTTGGGGGTTATTGAGGATGCTGAATCCATTTCTGACATTTTCTAAATTCAAAATGGCCGTTTAAAACCGGAAATGGCCATATACCAACTGGAAAATCAACAAAAATCACACCCGTGTGAACTGAGCGGTGGTTCTCTCCCCCCCCCCCCCCCCCCCCCCCCCGTGTGTGTGTGTGTGTGTGTGTGTGTGTGTGTGTGTGTGTGTGTGTGTGTGGCCTGGACAACAGCGCCCCTCCCTTAACATGTGTGGTCAGAAAAGGTACTACACAGGCTTGAGGCTACATACAGACCCACCCACATACAAACAAACAAACTAACAAACAAACATACCTACACACACGGCCACGCTATGGAGACGGTGTGACCACCGCTCAAAAAGTATCAAAATCACCCCACTTTAAGTTGGTATAAGGCCATTTCCGGTTTAAAACGGCCATTTTGAATTCAGAAAATGGATTCAGCATCCTCAATAACCCCCAAAACCACTCTAATATTGTTCAAATCGGCCAATCAGTTTTTGACATATTATCCATTATGGGGGATTATGCTAAATAAATCGAATTATGCAAATTATGAAAATTGCTCAACATATCCAAGTTAGCATCCGGCAGTTACTACATGCTGGGGACCCATACTCAACATTTCTAACATAAAACATTGGTGTACTCAATAGGCTATGTCCGGGTTCACAATGGGGCTCTATGGGCTGGCAAGTAGACTATTGTGAATACAGTGAAATATTCAAAACCTTTTTTGTTTTATTTTAATTAATGTATTATTATTACCCTTATTATTATTATTACACTTAGTATGTCTACACTCATGTCATCAACATGGATCAGGAAAAGTTTGGAATTTGCCCTATTTGTGGCGATACTTATCTCCCGATTAGGGAGTCTTACTGGTTATTATTATTATTATGGCATACAGCTCATGAATAAAGAAAATCCAAATCTCAAAACAAGTATTTATCATACAGAATTCCAACCCTCTGAAGTAGGCTAATATTTACTTGAAGTCCAGTGTGATGTTTCCGCAGTCAGTGATGATTGGTTGTGCTAAGGCATATCTCTATGCTTTTTTCCCACAATATATTCTTATAAAGATGTCCGTGAGCCATGAGCCATGACATTTTTGAGGATCCCAGCTGCCTAAAAAAGGTCCTGTGGACATTCACAAATGCCTATACTCATAGTGCATAATATGCTACACACAGTCCATGGTCCTGCTTGCAGTTTCCTGACGCTACAACTTGATGTCAGCAGTGTCACATCTCACATTCAGCCTGAGCAGCCTCCTCTGTAGCTGGACTCACATGCGTCTACTCTGGTAAACCTTTGGAGTAGCTCTGCACAGTATATCTTACAGTAATTCACTTACCAATGTAAGGATACATATTTCAAGGGACAAAAGGGACCCCAATACAAACAAGCCTAACAGTGTTTATCCTTTTAGTTGACCTTATCAGTGGACTGTCCTGTACCTTTTCCTATGCAATTTCTAATACATTATTCATTCATTCTTTCAATCAATCAATCAATCAATCAAATATTGTACTTTTACTCCACTACAATTATTTGAAAACTATAATAACTAGTTTGTAAAGTTTGATAATTATTACAAAACCACTTCAGTCTTTTATCCACCTCTTTCCGCGGGAATTTACTGGAGAATGTTTTGCACCACACCTACGGTTAACAGCAGACATACAAGCTCACGTCGCGTCGCAGATGCAACCGTTGAGAGCTTGTAGATCACACTCGGCTGCGGCGCTGGAAGCTCCGTGCAACGTCTGCGCAATGCACGATGGGATGTTGGAAAGTTGTGGATACATTTTCGTCTACAATCATGGGATGCACTGTGAGCTTGTAGGTCTGTTATATTCAAAATCTACCACAGTGTAAGGTAGACATGAATGTGTTGCCATGACTGCCTAGGTCATACATGGGCAACTGGCGGCCCGGGGGCCACATGCGGCCCCCAGCTTCACTTTAATGCGGCCCGCAGGTTAATACCGGAATACTGATATATTATTGATTTCAGCAGTTACAATTCCAAACATGACCTGCTTTAATTCCATCAGTCTATCTTAGTAGCTTAATAGTATTATTATTATTATTATTTATTTTTATGTGCAATATATTTGTATTTAGGTTCATAACGTTAACTAAATGCGTTTGAAATTAAATCAAAATGTTAGATTTCAGGATTCCAATTCAAAAGAAGCAAAAATCTACAAGCTCAAAACTGAGCTTGTAAATCTGCTATTTTTGCTTAATTAAGATACTAGAATGACAAAGTAGGACATAGAAATATGCAAAGTGGCCCTCTGGAGTGATGGTGGTAATATAGTGGCCCTCGCCATCATCAAAGTTGCCCACCCCTGGCCTAGATCCAGTGTTTTGGGGGTCAGCTGAGCAATTAGAACGACACAAACAGGGCAAGTCCCACTCTGACCCGTACAGTAGCGTACAGTAGGTGTTTGGACATGACTTCATCAAACGGCAGCGCGTGTCGAGCAGGCAGCAGCAGGACCGGAGCAGCAGCCGCCACCGACATCAACCCACTACAGAGGGAATGGAAGACAGGTCCAACAGGCACACACCTGTACATGCAAGCCCCACAGATGGGTGGGTGGTCCTTTCATGTGTGTGTGTGTGTGTGTGTGTGAGTTCTCAGAGGAGCCAATTAGCTGTGTGAGATTGAGAAGGAGCCACGGAGAAGTTGAACACACATCCAGGTTGTTTTTAGCGACGGCAGGCGGTCCTGCATTCTCACCGTGCAGCCAGAATGTTTCACGCTGACGCTTGTTATAATAATATAGAGACTATGTTGCACTTTATGTTGCATGGGGACTATGTCTCCAACAACAAAATTGTTGATCAATGATTTACAAAAAAATAAATAAGTGTGTTTTTCATGAGGAAAAAATAAATGCACCTGTGCCTGTGCAAGTGGTACTCACTTCGCATGGTATCAAAAACGACACACATGCATATCTCCTTGTATCTGCCTCCGTGACATCAGCTGTGGTGATGTCGGTCTCTGCGTACATTCTATGACGTTTGTCTTGTCGGTGCCACGGCATTGGTCCCAAATCTAATTGTTCCTATATCCCATTATTCAGAATCTGGTGATGTTAACCCGGTGAAAATACTATGCCTAAACCTAAACCTAACCCTAACCCTAACCCTAACCTCAGTAAAACTATGCCTAAACCTAACCCTAAAACCTAACCCTAACTAAATTCAGAGTCAGATTATGAGATTTAGGACTAATGAGATTTCGGATCTATGGGCAGTCCCCTGTCCCACTCTCGTGCGACCGCAGCTGTTGTATACTGCATACAGTACATAGGGACACATACATATAGGGTACAGCTCCATAAGTGGGATTCCGGGCATTATGCTCTAAAACGTTGGTGCTGCATACATAGGGACCTACACACTAAGTCAAACATAGGAGCGGTTAGCACCGCTCAAAAAGATGTTGTACAGCATCATCATTTTTTGGGGGGTTATTTATCTCTATAAAGAATATTCCAATTAGAAGATGAAAATATGATTTCATATTGAAATGGCCCTACTGGTTATGAATTGAAGAGTGGAGGTTTCGTGTCGGCCACGGTCCCACTGTGACCACATTTGTTGTGGTCCAATCCAGGGACGTGCTGGCCATTGGGAAAAGCGGGACAACTCCCGAACGGCCGGTTCATTCCCTAGGAAAAAATTAAGAATAAAATGTCGGCCTTCGTTCCATTTTGGGGGCTGGGCGGCCAACAAAGTAAATCGTCAGTTCGTCACTGTCGGGCAGAAACCTTGTATCTCCAAGTTTCAAATTTGTAAATTTTTTCGCAAAGCAAAGCCTTGCTTCATCATACAAGGCCGTCACACAAAAGTAGTGAAAACAGCAGATCTACAAGCACACAACGCCTCGCACCTGTGTGCTTGTAGATCGGCTGTTTTCAGTAGTTTAGTAGATAAATACAAAACAAACGGTTTTGGACATACAAGGTTTCCACTCAACAACGACAAAATTTAACTCATGTAACTGGCCCACTGGCTTGTCACTTGTCATGATCTGAAATGGCAAATCTTTGAGTAGCAGCAGCGCTATAGAGAGAGATCTCTCTCTATAGCGCGCAATGAGGGCCTCTACAACTCTTTTTCCCGGGCTGAATCAGAGGCCCAGAACGTCCCTGGTCCAACCACAAACGATGTTGTCTGGTTTGACGTGATGCACCATGAAGTGCTTCTCCTCCAAAGAGAGAACCGGAGCTGACAGAGTCGTGACTACATGGTGACGTAGCAGTGACGCTGTGGGACCTCTGGGGAAGGTGGTTGCCTGGGCTGCCTTCATATCCACGTATTGGTGCTCAGCAGTGTTCATTTAGATTGTTTGACGACAAACCTTTGTTCAGTTATAGTCAGGCATGTGCACACATAGACATCAAAGGGGGCTTGAGCCCCTGCCCTTTTACCCGTCTGTAAAAAGTGCCCTCTCCAGACCATGAATGCAGTTTTTATACTGTGGTGAAAGAAATGCAAATGCCCCTCTTTCGGGCGCCCGCTGGCCTGGTGGTCAAGGCGCATACCACATACTAGGCTATGATGCCTGCTGGCGTCGCCGGTTCGATTCCCGATCTTTTGCCACATGTCATTCCCCATCTCTCTCCCCATTTCCTGTCAGTCTGCTGTCCTATCAAATAAAGGCATAAAAAAAGCCCAAAAATAAATCTTAAAAAAAAAGAAAAAATGCCCCTCTTTCCATGCCATACCCGAAGGCACTCAAGGCAGCATTCAAGAGAATTGCCTTGTTCAAACTTTAATGCAGCATCTTATGTTGAAATAATTGCCCTCTCTGTGTAGAAATCCAAGTATTCTCCAGTGTTCACTTGATTATACTTAGTTCAGTGTGGTATCAAGTACCGAAAATAGCCGACCTCCAAGCTCACAAGGTGTTGCGCTTGGAGGTCGGCTATTTTCGATATTTTCACCAAAAGGCCATTTTAGAAATGTCAGACCCTGCCTAACATTCTCTGCACGTCCCTGATTATAGTCATAGTCTTATGAATAATCTAAAATGTATTAGTGGTAGTCTAGTTTTAGTCGACTAAATCTACAGTTGATTTTGTCTACTATAATGTATTTTGGCGGGCCCTAATGACTGATTTTACACTTTAAATAGCTGATCTACAAGCTCTCAGCTGCGACACGTTCTTTGATGAAATTGTCAATATATATAGTCTTAGCATAGTTTTTATTTAGTTTTTATTCAGTTTTGGTCAGGGAAAAAAGGCAGTCGACTAACACTTTTCGATTTAGTTTTAGTCAACAAAATCAACTCTGGAGCTCAGCTGGAGGTCCTGCTCTGAAAGCTGATTAAGTATTGGCATAGAGAGAGCAAACACGTGGGTGTCAAGGGGGAATGAGGCGCTGGAGAGAATTGAGAGAGAAAGGGGAGAGAGACATTGATTTTGTCTGGCACTCTCCTCTCTCTTCAAGGACTTGGCACTGGCATATCGACTTCATCTCATGGCTGAGAGGCTGTTTAAATTCAGTCTCATCCTTGACGGTCAGAAAGATTTCAGGGCATGGTGTGGGACTGGGTTGGTCGTTGTTCTTTTGGTGGTATACTGTATAAGTATAACTGGTTTACTGGTGGGGATACATCATGCAATGACTCAACTTCACAGTGAAGGTTTAACTGCCAAAGTGTTCAAATGGATCCTTTTTTGTCACTTCTCCTAGCATCCAATAAAGCCTGATTAATATTTACATTGGTGGAAACTCGTGAGTGCATCTCTCCATTCCGACATGTCTCCTTTCCGACATGTCTCCATTCCGACACCCTATCTCTTACCCTAACCCTAACCTTAAAGGAGCTATAGTCAACTTTTTCATTGTAGGGCCGACACTTTGTTTACATCCTAGTCTATAGACTAGAATGTAAACAAAGTGTCGGTCTGACAATGGCCAAAATGATTATTTTATCATTATTTTACGCTTTTTGTGGTCATTTTTGAATAGAAACACATTTTTTCATAAAATATTTTCGAAACATTATTTTTATTCTAGCATCCGTTTTTCAAGAAAAAGTTGACTATAGCTCCTTTAACCTCTATGGAAGTGTTGCCACTCCGACAATAAGAAGTCACTGTCGGAGTGGCGACATGTCAGAATAGAGAGCGCCCCCCGAAACTCGTTGTGAGCTTGTGGATCAGCCATTTTCAGTTGTGCAACTTACGTAGCACGTACAAATCAGGCATAAGGTAGGTGGTTTTATTTTCATTTTCCACATAACTGCCAATGTCCGGAAATTGAATGCTACAAAATGTTACCCTGAGTGTAAAAATCACACTCGTGTGAACTGAGCTGTGTGTGTGTGTGTGTGTGTGTGTGTGTGTGTGTGTGTGTGTGTGTGTGTGTGTGTGTGTGTGTGTGTGTGTGTGTGTGTGTGTGTGCGCGCGCAACAGCGCCCCTCCCTTAACATGTGTGGTCAGAAAAGGTTACTGCAGGCTACAGACAGACAGACAGACAGACAGACACGGAGACAGACAGACAGACAGACAGACAGACAGACAGACAGACAGACAGACCCACACACACGGCCACGTATAGGAGCGTTGTGACCACCGCTCAAAAATCACACCCAATGTGAAGTGAGCGGTGGTCGTGCTTGCATAACGTCTTCAATTGGTAATTGGTGATGTAATACAGGCTACACACACACACACACACACACACACACATAGCTATGGCAAAACGCTGAGGAAAAAACAATGCTATGGTAAAACGCTGAGGAAAACACATTGCTATGGCAAAACGCTGAGGAAAACACATTGCTATGGTAAAACGCTGAGGAAAACACATTGCTATGGCAAAACGCTGAGGAAAAGTGGCTACAAACAAACGCACAGCCACTCTATGGAGCGGTTTACCACTGCTCAAAAATGGACCTGGAATGGTAAAGGCCAATTCTCACTCATTTTTCTGTGTGTACTCATTAGTCAAGGACCTGCGTTAACATGTCAAACCTTCCACTGCCTCCCTCAATTCCCTGTCTGTCGTCATCGTCTCAGAGCAAGGAACATCTTGACGTTAACAGCAATGATAACACATTCTCTTTATGTGTCATCCCGTGCTCCCTGTCTGTATTAGTGAGAGTGGCGTGACGTCATGGGCCTGCAGACAGCCCTGTTGCTGTCTCATGTGACTCAAGCCTTCTCAGCTGCGTGCTTTCCAGTAGTGGGAGACATACCGGTACTCAGTTTAGTAGCAACACCACAATGTTCAAAGTTTTACTTGAGTAAATTAATTCGGCTGTTCGGTGCTACCGAGATTTTGTGACTCCCCGAACTGAAATAATTCGACCCTGAGCAGTGGCGTCAGTTCAGAAAAAGCTAAGGTATGGCAATATAATATGACAGGTGTCGCCAGGAACAGGCATGATACATTTATTTTAAGAAGTCTACGGTCTACGGTTTCTTGGGCAGCCTGGAACGGTTGTTCAAGTGCAGCTAAACTTGGCATGTTAGTAAACGTGCCACAATTAACAATAATGCATTTGCACCTGTGCAGCTGACCTGCAGAACCTGGGAATATACCAATTTGTCAAGATGGAGAGAATAAAAGAGTGGAGAATATAATTATAATACCTTGTTAAAGTGAACATTTCGTTAAATTTAGCATTTGTAGTTATTTTACTGTAATTTAACAACATAATAACCAGCACAGAGACTTTCATGGATTTATATTTAAAAGTAACTTTTATTTTCCCTCCTGGACCCAGGGTATTTATTGCAGCTGCATACCCCTGCCATACCCAATTGACGCCCCTGGCCCTGAGGAGTTCCCAATGCAGATATGACCAAATATGGAGTGTGCTGACTAACTTTAATGTGTCCTCGTCATGGCATCAGACGCAAACAAATCAGTCAGCTATTATGATCAGAAAAGGGGCATGCCCATATTGTATATGGGCATATACTGATGACATCCACAATCTCCGTATATGGGCATAAAAAAAAAACTGGACGGACACAGAGATCTCCACATTAAATGTACAAAGTAGCTTGTAACTAAAGTTGTCAGACAATTGTAGTGGAGGAAAAAAGTACACCATTTGCTGAGTGTATAGAACTATAAAATATAAAAAAATAAAGTACGATCGCATTTTTGTGCCCGCGGTCGCCCCCAATCCCCACAGCTACAGATAAAGTGCTATTCTATTCTACCCACTTTATCCCCTGAGTGGCTCTTGTTTATTCCCTGCAGATGTGTTTTCACCATGAACCTTGTGTTGCACTTGGCTGTCAGAAAGGCTCTACATAAATAAAACATTGATTTGATTGTTATGAGGGAACTGGCCATGTGTCCACACATTACTAGTCAACCAATCCATTTTCATCCAAAAGAGATGCACACAATACTCACATAACTGAGCCGGGCCGGACACGTTAAAACGTGGCCGGCCCGGAAACAACGATTAGGGCTGTCACCATTATGACATTTTACATGACGATTAATTGTCACTCAAATAATTGCGATTGATGATTTAATTGTGTTTTTGGTGTTGACAATTACATTCCTGTTTGGCTTGTAGGCTTTGAAGTTGCACATGGCAGATATGACACATAACCTACTGTAAATATACAAAGAAATGACTGACATAGGCTATTTGACAACATTTATAGGCCTACTTAAAAAAAGAACATTGATAGTGGAAATAGCGGATCTACATGCTCACAACGCACACATTGCATCGCAACGTGTTGTGAGCTTGTAGATCTGCTAGTTCCACTATTTTTGAAAATATATGAACATTTTTCAACATGGAAGCGATTATGACTACGATTATGACAAAATAATGGGCGCGTATCGATATTTCGATGTCCCGTTGTTTCGAGGTCCCAGTAGTCCCAGGCTAACCTGCCGACGCGGGTGAACCTTAAAGGAGTAGTTCACCCCCAAAATGACTTTTTTTCTATTGATTACTCATGCCATGGAGACTAGAGTTCAATAATATTTTTTGTTTTTTGTCACATTCCTAAGACAAAAATGTACCCCCATTGATTCCGGATGGGGACCCGTTTCGAAACGGGTCCCCATACGGAACGAATGGGGGTACATTTATTGTAATCACATTTTTGTCTTTGGAATGCGACAAAAAACTAAAAATATTATTGAACTCTAGTCTCCATGGCGTGAGTAATCAATAGAAAAAAAGTCATTTTGGGGTGAACTACTCCTTTAACCTGCCCACGCGGGTGAACGCTAACTTGCCGACGCAGGTGAATGCTAAGCCAAAGCCTAAACATAACATTAACCCTAAACCTTACCTAACCCTTACCCTTAGGTCAAATGAGATAAAACAGGGATGTGCTGGGCCCCTGATTCAGCCCGGGAAAAAGAGTTGGAGAGGCCCTCAATGCGCGCTACAGAGAGAGAGATCTGTGACAAGCCAGTGGGCCAATTACATGAGATATATTTCGTCGTTGTCGGGTGGAAACCTTGTACAGTATGTCCAAAACCGTTCGTTTTGTATTTATCATTTAAAAGAATTATTAAACTAGTGAAAACAGACGATCTACAAGCACACAACGCCTCGCGGTGCGAGGCGTTGTGTGCTTGTAGATCTGCTGTTTTCACCACTTTTGTTCGACGGCCTTGTATGATGAAGCAGGGCTTTACTTTGTGAAAAAATTTACACATTTGAAACTTGGAGATACGAGGTTTCTGCCCGACAGTGACGATTTACTTTGTTGGCCGCCCAGCCCCCAAAATGGAACGAAGGCTGACATTATATTTTTAATTTTGTCCTAATGGCCGGCCTGGACCGGCTGGGAATGAACCGGCCGTTCGGGAGTTGTCCCGCTTTTCCAGATGGCCAGCACGTCCCTGAGATAAAATAATTGCGATTAGACGATTATTATGTAATACTTGTGACAGGCCTACCAACGACATGAGACCAAGGTGATGAATCATTCAAACAGGACACAAACACATGGATACCGTCCAAACCTTTCAGAGGACGTTAGTTTCAGGTTAACATGGTGGTGAGTCACTCAAACAGGATCACTTGGCAGCAATGTGCACAGTCTCTTTGATACACAGGCAATCTTGCTCTTTCATTACCAGAAGGAGATGCTTCACTTTGAAGCAGAAACTGGGGTGAAAAACACTTGTGTGTCAAAGCAGCTGCGCTGACGTAGGCTGCCTGCCACTGAGACGTCTTGTTTCTTACGGATGAATGTAGTCAGAGATTAATAAGACATCATCTCTGTCCTGCTGGGGGAGTCGTGGTAACCCCACTATAGCCCCTTTTCCACTGACATGGCCCAACACCACACCACTCCACACCACCCAATTGTGCTAGATTGTCCACTACAAGGACCTGCATGGGTATAGTGGTGTGAAAGCGCTACTAAACAAGATACTAAAAAGTATTCAACCTAGAGTACTGTAGGTACTCTAGGCCAAACAGGGCTAAACACTTCATAATGACTGATCACTTTTCATTTAGACCACCAGGATATAGTTGTAATACACGATAATAGATCTATAATCTATTGTGTTATAACCACTATTATAATCTATTATAGTGTATTATAATTATCATAGTAATACACTAATACTTTATAGGGCATTATAATCACAGTTATAATCCATTATAGTGTATTATAATTTAGGATAGTTGCAATACAAATTTATTATAATTATAATTAATTATAATAAGGTCAATTTGTTTCTTACCGATAGGGGTAGGTCTACTTTTTTGTGTAATGGAAAATGTATATGATATTTTCATGTAGTGTGGTGCTAAAGCTGCAGTCGAATAGGGGCTTACTGTATGTCTGTCTGTGTCTTCAGGCAGAATGTTATTGTACTGTACGTGACAAAGGAACGGCCCCAAACAGAAAAGGGCGAATATATACCTACCGACGCAGCCACGTAAGCGTAGGCTCTAGTCTAGTGTCTCCACAAACAGAAAACATCATCATCATGCTTCACGGATGTTTTCATCAGACTGTTCTCACACACAGCACCAGGCCTTGCCATTAGGAGAGCTGGAGGACTGATAACCAGGGGACATGGGAGCAGGGGCGTCACACCAAATTCTGGGCCCTGGGTACAAGGATTCACTGCGGGCCCCCCATGAATGTTAACTATTGAAAAATAGCAGATATTATACAAGCTCACAGCGCGGCACCGAGTTTGTATATCTGCTATTTTTGAAAAATCGTGAAAATGTGTGCAAGAAACCTATGTCAAGGAGGACCCCCAAGATGATATGTATTTGGCCACGGACCCTGATCTCAAAATATCTAGTTCCAGGGACCCCCAGAAGCAAAATTTGAGTTAGAAATGTTCACTTAAAAAATACATATATTCAAAGATATATTCAAACTTTTCAAAAATAGCAGATCTACAAGCTCGCAGCGCGGCACTCGGTGCCGCGCTGTGAGCTTGTATATCTGCTATTTTTCAATAGATAAAGTTACTAGGGCCCCTCCACCTTGGGCCCCAGTATAACTCAGTCCCACTTTCCTACCCCTTGTGACGCCCCTGAATGGGAGGGACGGTGCGGTGCGGTGTAGAGAGCTCGTTGACCTCTGCTCCGTGCTGGGCCACTCTTGCTCGCTGACGCAAATTACTGTCCATCCATCCTGTTGCACCGTCTCTCCACAGAATGAGAGCCGCCAGGGACCGGTGAATCATCTGCACACAGAGCCAGAGCCCGCTGCTGCCGTCCAGAAAATGGGAAATATTTCAGCCGTGTTGTTGTGACGTAAAGCAAGTTCAGTAGCAACTTCTAATTAACCCATTTAGGGCCTAGAATTATTGAATGCTTTAACTATTTGAAAAATAGCAGATATCCAAGCTCACAGTGCCGCGCTGCGAGCTTGTAGATCTGCTGTTTTTGAAAACGTTGTGAAAATGTGTGCAAATCTTTGAATATAATTGATTTTTAAAGCGAATGTTTGTAACTCAAATTTTGCTTCTGGGTGGTCCCTGGAACTAAATATTTTGAGATGGGGGTCTGTGGCCAAATAAATATCAGTTTGGGGGTCCTTCACATGAAAAGGTTTGAGAACCACTGACATAGTAGTCTCTCAAGAACAGACTAACTGAGCTCCAAAGGACCTTTTCTTTGACGATGGCTGGCCAGATTGCTGACATAGAAACAGGTTTTTCAAAAAATCTTAGAAGGATTTAAAAGACACTTATAGAATCGGGTCAAAATTCAAATTTTCACAATTTTTCAAAAATGGCAGATCTACAAGCTCGCAGCGCGGCACTCGGTGCCGCGCTGTGAGCTTGTATATCTGCTATAGTTAAAGCATAAAATAATGATACACAATAATGTGTACCCGTTCTAAATGGCCCCAATAAAGTGGAGAAAACAAGACGGTGGGTCTAGTCACAGCATGATGGCTCCCATGTGGATCTGGGAGTTAATGTGGCCAGTCTAGGCCGTTTAAGAGCTGGGGACCAATTAAAAAATCCTGGCCCACGTTTTCTGAAAAAGAATATGAAACGATTCAATGTGACCCTATAGCATACATGGGCAACTGGCGGCCCGGGGGCCACGTACATGCGGCCCCCACCTTCACTTAATGCGGCCCGCAGGTTAATACCGGAATACTGATATATTATTGATTTCAGCTGTTACAATGCCAAACATGACCTGCTATAATTCCGTCAGTCTATATTAGTAGCTTAAAGTTATACTGTGTAAGTTGCTAAACTAGTGGTCAGTAGCGGTATTGCTTTTTTCGGCCGTTTTTCGGCCGGAGTTGTCGCGGACCACCGCCGCGGACCACCGGAGCGGCGCCGCAAACCACCGCGACCGATAGTAATCCGTGGAGGGGTAGAACGCATGGTAGAACGTAATTTTCTGGCCAGGATTTGGGGATTAAGAGGTTAAAATCCTTCACCATGGTAAACACTGTAGCTGAGCGAGGCTACTTCCTGAAGACACGGCAGATAAGCTGTGATTGGCCGGTAGTGTATCATGTGTGTATGATCTGCGATGTGATTGGTCAACGTATACACAACGTATACAGATGATGCAGATTACGTCATTTTGCCGCGAAATCCCGCCCCTGTCACTGCTAAGAAGAAAACATATAAAGAGAAGGCTTCAGAAGCTGAAAATAACGGAGTGGGTGTTCTAAAACTTTAGCGATTTAACAGTTAGGACAATTTTAAGATTTGTTTTATATAAAGTTACATGGTATAACTTTAATAGTAGTATTAAAATGTTTTTTTTTTTTTTTTATGTGCAATGTATTTGTATTTAGGTTCATAACATTTAAGTAAAGTCTCTAAGTGCATGTTAAGCACTTTGGAGGACAAGAAACAATATGGGCCTCTTGACCGTAATTACACGGTTGCTTGTATGTGAGGACCATCCACACATTTTCATTATAAATATTCATTACATTTATTGGCATTTCTCGTTTCAGGAAAAGCCTCCAGTCTCTCTGGAGGTGTGTGTGTGTGTGTGTGTGCGCTGTGCGTGTGCGTGTGCGCTGTGCGTGTGCGTGTGCGTCTGTGTGTGGGTGGGTGGGTGGATACAGCTTAACAAGACAGTTTGCAGGACGCAGGTCACTTGTCTTTGTTGCATCAATGTTCTGAAATTCAGCCAAGTGTAACCAGTATGCTAATACCAATATGAAATGAAATCATATTCTTTCTCTTCTTCCTCATTTCTGTCTCCCCTTCATTGTCTCCACCAGCCGAAGGCAGGGGGAGAGTATGTTTTCGCCCCTGTCCGTCCGTCCGTCCGTCCGTCCGTCCGTGCGTCCGTCCGTCCGTCCTCCGAGTTTGTGTACATCTAATCTCCAGCGCCGTTGGCCTGATCGCTGCGAAACTGAGCACACACCCTCCCTGGATGCCAATTCAGAACCTCTGCCCCACATTTTTCAAATGGCCCTGTTCTAGCGCCACCATGAGGCCGATGTTTGCAAAAGACATTTCTGTACACTACTCCTACAGATTTTGTCCAAAAATCCTACAAATCGGTAGACAGTATACGTCCGATTTTCCATATTCCATCCTGATTGGCTACAATTGGCTTCCAAAGTTTGCAGGATTGCTCAGTTTTGAACAAAATGCCTCAAATCAGGAACACAGCGTGCAATCTTGGTGAAAGTGGGCGTGCACGTTCCCACGAGGTAGAGGAAGAAATGCCACTTCAAATTTCTCAAATCAACCTCATGGTGGCGCTATAACAGGGCAATTTGTGTGGCCTGGTGGAGACCTGTGCATGCTCGGAAGAGCACTGCTTCTAGTTCTCTTTCACTTTCCCCTTCCCCTCTCTTCTCTCCTGTCTCCAGTGACTATGGCTGCTAGCGTCACAAAAGCAAACAGCCAGGGGCAGAACTACATCTTGTGTCAACCTGTCATCAAAAACGACTTCATTAAGGCATGAGTCAAGCACAGATCAAACGCCATTGTTTTTTCTATTGCTTAACCAATTCAGAACAGGTACACATTATTTTATGCTTTAACTATTGAAAAATAGCAGATATACAAGCTCACAGCGCGGCACCGAGTGCCGCGCTGCGAGCTTGTAGATCTGCTATTTTTGAAAAATCGTGAAAATTGGAATTTTGACCCGATTCTATAAGTGTCTTTTGAATCCTTCTAAGACTTTTTGAAAATGTTTCTATGTCAGCAATCTGGCCAGCCATCGTCAAAGAAAAGGTCCTTTTCACTTAACTGGAGCTCAGTTAGTCTGTTCTTGAGACTACTGACTACTATGTCAGTGGTTCTCAAACCTTTTCATGTGAAGGACCCCCAAAATGATATTTATTTGGCCACGGACCCCCATCTCAAAATATTTAGTTCCAGGGACCAACCATGAAGCAAAATTTGACATACAAAACGTTCGCTTTGAAAATACATATATTCAAAGATTTGCACACATTTTCACAACCTTTTCAAAAATAGCAGATCTACAAGCAGCTGTGAGCTTGTATATCTGCTATTTTTCACTGGTTAAAGCATTCAATAATTCTAGGCCTAAATGGGTTGTTAATTTATCCATTGTTGTTGTTATGTGCAGGTGTCATGCCCCCAAAAATAGCAGGTCTACAAACTGAGCTTGTAGATCGGCCACGGAATATTCGGCACACGACATTGGAGCGCAACTAAGTAAAAATCCTTTCCTTTCCCTCATCTAGTGCTGCAACTAGACTTCATTTTGAGGCACAAAGATGTTGCACAAAATTGCTTATAGATAAGCTATTTTCACTATTTTCCTTCTTTTATCATTTTTGTCCTGCGATTTTGTAACCCTATGTAATCCTGGTCTCTGCTCTCCCTCTGCCGCGCCTGGGGAGACAACGGACTGACCTCATGCTTCCTTCTATGCATGAGGAGTCCAAGTTGCTTCTTTTCACCTGACAGTGGGTATTTTCCCCGGTTTGTACGTAGCGCGTGGAAGAAACGCGTTATTCCAACCAGTTCCTTTCCCCTCCATCAGGCTTCCCGGCTGGCCAGGGGGGAGGCATTATAGAGACCAGGATTACTGCATGTTTTTGTGAGGGTATCCATACCCTAGGAGACACGGGGAGAACATATTTTCACTATTTTTGAATATCCATTATATTATTAAATGATTCAATCGATTTGTTGCACCCCTAACGTAACCAACCCATCTCCTGTCTTCCGTCTTCCATCTCTGCTTTAGCTCTCCTTCTTGCTCTCTCTGCCTCGGCCTCTCTCGTTGAGTTTTCTGTTTGAGTGGAATAACAAAGGCCTGATTTGCTGATGACAGCTGAGTTCTCAGTGTTAAGTGCACCTCATCACGGCCCTGGATCCATGCAGGTTGTAACAGGGACGTGCTGGGCCCCTGATTCAGCCCGGGAAAAAAAGAGTTGGAGAGGCCCTCATTGCTCGCTATAGAGAGAGATCTCTCTCTATAGCGCTGCTGCTGCTACTCAAAGATTTGTCATTTCAGATCATGACAAGTGACAAACCAGTGGGACAATTACATGAATTAGGCCTATATTTCGTTGTTGTTGGGTGGAAACCTTGTATGTCCAAAACCGTTTGTTTTGTATTTATCATTTTAAAAAATGATTTAAACTAGTGAAAACAGCCGATCTACAAGCACACAACGCCTCGCGGTGCGAGGCGTTGTGTGCTTGTAGATCTGCTGTTTTCACTACTTTTGTGCAAACAGTTAAATTTTTACTTTTGTGCAAACAATTAATTTTTTTTCCTAATGGCCCGGCCTGGACCAGCCCGAGAATGAACCGGCCGTTCGGGAGTTGTCCCGCTTTTCCCAATGGCCAGCACGTCCCTGGGTTGTGATGTCCCAAAGGCCTCACCTGCAGCACACAAGACAAACAGCACGCAGAAGCGGACTCCATGTGTGCGTAACATTTAACCGATTTAGGCCTAGAATTATTGAATGCTTTAACCAGTGAAAAATAGCAGATATACAAGCTCACAGCGCGGCACCGAGTGCCGCGCTGCGAGCTTGTAGATCTGCTATTTTTGAAAAAAGTTGTGAAAATGTGTGCAAAATCTTTGAATATATGTATTTTCAAAGCGGACGTTTGTAACTCAAATTTTGCTTCTGGGTGGTCCCTGGAACTAGATATTTTGAGATGGGGGTCCGTGGCCAAATACATATCATGTTGGGGGTCCTTCACATGAAAAGGTTTAAGCACCACTGACATAGTGGTCTCTCAAGGACAGACTAACTGAGCTCCATTTAAGTGAAAAGGACCTTTTCTTTGATGATGGCTGGCCAGATTGCTGACATAGAAACATAGTTTTTTTTCAAAAAAAATCTTAGAAGGATTCAAAAGACACTTACAGAATCTGGTCCAAATTCTAATTTTCACGATTTCTCAAAAATAGCAGATCTACAAGCTCGCAGCGCGGCACTCGGTGCCGCGCTGTGAGCTTGTATATCTGCTATTTTTCAATAGTTAAAGCATAAAATAATGATACACAATATATGTACCCGTTCTGAATGGGTTAAAAGTCATCTGATAGTGAGATAAAGACCCGGGTTCAAGTCACGACATCTGCCAGGATAATGATTTGGTCAATATTAATTGAGGGAGGCAAACACAGCGCTATTGGCGGAATAGATTGCTGATCGATAAGTGTATCTGGCACAGAGCCAGTTAGTCATTTATAATCAACCAGGCGTTGCATTATTATTTGGCAATCAGATGTGTGTATCCCTGTATTGATAAACATTTGTAATGTCCATTGTGTTAGGTTATGAAAAATGATTAGCATTTTACTGTGGTCAACTAATGAAAAGAACCATTTCATTATCAACACATTTTTCACTCTTTTTCATCCTAGCAATGCAGAATTCATGTGCGAGCAGCACGCACGCACGCACGCACGCACGCACGCACGCACGCACGCACGCACGCACGCACGCACGCACGCACGCACGCACACACACACACACACACACACACACACACACACACACACACACACTCTCTAATTGAGATACTGTATAGCTAAATCCCCAGATTTAGTTTTCCCTCAGACTACAAAGACCACGTGTGACAGCAGCTGATGCAATAATATCCGCGAAGTCTCTCTCGCCCCATCAAATATTGAAGCATTATACATTAAAAATGAATGGCATTAAAAACGTCAATGATCCTGCTGCTCGTGTGTGAAATACCAGATTAGAACAACACCATCATTTATGCAATGAGCTCTTTCACACACTGTGGATGCTGTGGGAATAAATGCTTATTGATGGCCAAAATGTAAAACCTCCTGCAAATTTCATGATTTTTGAAATGAGGACAACAGGCTATGCTGTGTGCAAGATCCTTCTGACCCTCATTTTGTAAAAAAAAAAATGTCATGTGACTCAGTCCCGTCATACAGAGTTTTGGGAGGGGGGTAAAGATCAAAGTCCTGGGTCCCCCCTCCACGTGGGCCCCCCTCCACGTGGGCCCCCCTTGGTTTTTAGCCCGCGCTGAAAAATACAGGTTTTTCATGGGAAATTATTCATTTTTAAAGTAAAAAAAAGTTAAAAACAGTTCTACACGGCGGCAGAACCGTTTAGGCTTAATATAATAGGGTTTATATAAAGTATGATGTCTTAATCTTACCTTGGGAGAAAGTTCTTTCACAGTCACTCAAATCTTTCCTATACACAAACTAGACTGCTCCCAAGTCCCGTTCAACGGGGGGCCCCCCCCACCGCAGGGCCCCCCCTTTCCGGGAGGGGGGACAACAACAGTACCCTCTCTCTCTATAGCGCTGAGTAGCAGCCCACAGAGCCATCACATTGGCCCCACTGGCTAGTATATCATTTGAATACTGGCTCACTACTCCCTAGCTTCCTTGACTACTCCTGGATGGTCTACGTACAACATCATTATAGACTCTCTTTGTACCAGAAAAACAATAATAATAATAATCTTTATTGTCCCCAAAGGGAAATTTGTCTTCACAAGTCTGTTCAAAACAAAAAACAACATATAACCACATAACACAAAACATCACAGGACAGATCATCAGGACCCCACTATTCACAGAAAACCATCCTAGCGACGGGGGCGCTTGTTCTGCTTGTTCTGTATCTTCGCCCTGATGGCAAGAAGTTGAAGTAACGATACAGAGGATGATCAGAGACCTAAACCAATGAGACCTAAAAATCACAGTAACCGTTCGTCGGTTTGTATTTGGGGCCTCACGGCGCGTCCGGAAGGCGGAGAAATCTGGTGCATGCCCAATGCCCGCGCGCAATGAGGGCCTCTCCAACTCCTTTTCCCGGACTGAATCAGGGGCCCAGTACGTCCCTGCAATGAACAGTGGTGTAAAAAGTAGCCTACTACATTCTACTTTCTTACTTAAAGAGGCGGTGCCATAGTTTTGTACTTTTTCTGGTTTTCATGTGTCTATAGGAGGTTGACAGTACTTCATTAGACCCCCTGGTGTGGCTGTTATGAGCAATTATGTATTCATTCATTATTCAACATTTATTCAAAATATTCATATATATATATATATATAAAAACACACTGTTTAAAACCACAGGGCAGGAAGAGGTGGTCATAAGTTCTCGGACTGTAACAATGAAATTCATAAATTAGGGCAAACCGTAGCGCAAGCAAAAAAAGATGAGTTTTTAGCCTAGATTTAAACATGTCTAATAGAGTAGGCATCCTTAACAGCTGGAGGGAGAGCATTCCAGAGATAGGGGGCACGATGTGTGAATGCTCTGCCTCCAACTGTTTCTTTATTATGACCATGCAGCATCCTGGGAGCGTAGTGGTCATCCAGGGATGTATGTGGTTCTATTAACAGGGACATGTAGGATGGAGAAAGTCCATTTAAGGCTTTAAAGGTCAGGAGCCGCACCTTGAAGTCGGCCCCTGGCAGCCAGTGTAGCCCTGCCGATACAGAGTGTTGGTGTGATCGAATTTCTGATGCATTTTGGACAAGCCTAAAGGCCTGTGCATACTTTGACCGAAACCGCAGTTTTCGGTCAAAAGGTCCTTTTCAACTATAAAATGTAATTCCTCGAAAGTTCTGTAATGCTTTTTCTCCGAACAATAGTTCTGAAATTTGCACAACGAGATGTTGTCACTCGCCGAAATCAGGTTCGGTGAAACGGCAAACGTGATTGGTCGTTTGGCCCTCCATTCAAACTCATTTGAACTGGCTTTCACAGTGCATGACTTTGTGCTAATTCAACTCAACTACAGCTGTCAGTCTAACAGCTGAGTTGTCTCCTCCCATGCTTACTTCACTCTGTCAGCATATCTGTATTCCTGTAACTGTTTCTATGTTGCCTTTATCTTCAGTACATGTCCTTATACCAGGGGTTCCCAAACCTTTTTGTCTCAGGGCACCCCATAAATATTTTTTCAATCCGAGGCACCCAACATTATAATTTTCACTCCCAGCACCTTATATTTATAGCATATCGTTGTTGTCGGGTGGAAACCTTGTATGTCCAAAACCTTCGTTTTGTATTTATCATCTATAAAATGTACTAAACTAGTGAAAACAGCAGATCCTCGTGTGCTTGTAGATCGTCTGTTTTCACTAGTTTTGTGCGACAGTCTTCTATGATGAAGCAGCGCTTTGCTTTACCAAAAGACGTACGCATTTTTGAAACTTGGAGATACAAGGTTTCTGCCCGACAGTGACGATATTTTAGTGATTATGTTGCGGGGAAAACGTTGAGATAATAGACATTTTGGTTAGAACGGCCTGAAAATAACTTTGTACTTCAAGTTTAAAATGATACTAAATCTTATAAGTGTCCAAATAAATTCCAAATATTATCAAATTATCTTGCGGCACCCCTCGACTGCCGTCGTGGCACCCCAGGGTGCCCCGTCACCCACTTTGAAAACCCCTGCCTTATACGACCATGTTTAGCATAGCATCTCTGTTAGGATGAGAGTATACGAACTGTCAGAAAATGAGACAGAGGAGGCTTGACAGGAGAGGCCAGGGGGCCTGCTCCTTCATGATCTGTAATGATTGATGAGACGCTGCTTAACTTTTTGCCTTCTTAAATAAAACTTTGTCAATCCTTCATCCTTGTGGAACATTCATTTTTCCATCATACTACCGGTATGTCATTAATATACCGTAGAGTTGTTGGAAATAAGAACAAAGTCCCCCCCTTCTGTGTTGTTTTTCTCAGATCAGAGAATAGAGAAAAACAAAGGAAAGAAAGACAAATAATGACTATGTCTGTTGTGCAAGTGAGAGACCTCTTTTAGCAGCAAATATAAGACAAAGAGGTTTTAGCAAGAGAGAGAGAGAGAGAGAGAGAGAGAGAGAGAGAGAGAGAGAGAGAGAGAGAGAGAGAGAGAGAGAGATCAAGGTTGTGTTTTATTGTCACATCTACAGGTAGGATACATAAGAATAAAACACATAGAATGCATATAGTTAGTAGGGGTGTAACGATACATTTTAACAACGATACGATACGCATTACGATACATGGTTGACGATACGATACATGGACGATATTGGTTCATTCATGGCTATACGATACGATTTGATTCAATGGTTTAAAATCGATATAGTAACTATTTAGCAAAGAAATGTTATCTGTGTAAAACGTGTAAAAGATCTATTATTATGGAAGTAAATGCTGTGATTATCTAGCAAATGCATGGACATTATATTTCAACACATATGGACAAACCCGCCTTGACATGAACACAGGGATTACACACATTTATCGATAGACCAAGAGTAGCTATATGGAATGGAAAGGTAATTAGACCCCTCTTATTCATTTTCCCTCTTAAAATTGCCAAATACAAGGCACAAATACTTTGTTTCCATACAATCAATTATTTGCATTGCAAAACGATTCGATACCGATTACCACATTTTAAAACGATACGATACGATACAAAGCCAAAACGGTACGATGTTTTGCTTTTGCAAACGATATAGTAGATCAGGGTTCCCCAATTAGTTTTCCCCAAGGGCCGAATTATGTCTAGGGTACCAAGCCAAGGGCCACAGCATTGAATCATGTCTAGGGTACCAAGCCGAGGGCCACAACATTGAATTATGTCTAGGGTACCAAGCCGAGGGCCACAACATTGAATTATGTCTAGGGTACCAAGCCGAGGGCCACAACATTGAATTATGTCTAGAGTACCAAGCCAAGGGCCACAGCATTGAATCATGTCTAGGGTACCAAGCCGAGGGCCACAACATTGAATTATGTCTAGGGTACCAAGCCGAGGGCCACAACATTGAATTATGTCTAGGGTACCAAGCCGAGGGCCACAACATTGAATTATGTCTAGAGTACCAAGCCAAGGGCCACAGCATTGAATCATGTCTAGGGTACCAAGCCGAGGGCCACAACATTGAATTATGTCTAGGGTACCAAGCCGAGGGCCACAACATTGAATCATGTCTAGGGTACCAAGCCGAGGGCCACAACATTGAATTATGTCTAGGGTACCAAGCCGAGGGCCACAACATTGAATTATGTCTAGGGTACCAAGCCGAGGGCCACAACATTGAATTATGTCTAGGGTACCAAGCCGAGGGCCACAACATTGAATTATGTCTAGGGTACCAAGCCGAGGGCCACAACATTGAATTATGTCTAGGGTACCAAGCCGAGGGCCACAACATTGAATTATGTCTAGGGTACCAAGCCGAGGGCCACAACATTGAATTATGTCTAGGGTACCAAGCCGAGGGCCACAACATTGAATTATGTCTAGGGTACCAAGCCCAGGGCCACAACATTGAATTATGTCTAGGGTACCAAGCCGAGGGCCACAACATTGAATTATGTCTAGGGTACCAAGCCGAGGGCCACAACATTGAATTATGTCTAGGGTACCAAGCCGAGGGCCACAACATTGAATTATGTCTAGGGTACCAAGCCGAGGGCCACAACATTGAATTATGTCTAGGGTACCAAGCCCAGGGCCACAACATTGAATTATGTCTAGGGTACCAACATTGAATTATGTCTAGGGTACCAAGCCGAGGGCCACAACATTGCTTGGGGCGACGGTGGCGTTCCCGCTACTCCAGCGACAGTTCAGTTATCATCGTTGGCGGGTGAAAATCTTGTATGTCCAAAACCGTTCGTTTTGCATTTATCATTTTAAAAATGATTTAAACTACTGAAAACATTATTGTGTGCTTGTAGATCTGCTGGTTTCACTACTTTTGTGAGACGGCCTTGAATGATGAAGCAGGGCTTATACTTTGCGAAAGAACGTACAAATTTGGAGATACGAGGTTTCCACCTGACAACGACGATATACTAGTGTTGTTGCTGCTCTTATACCACCATTATTACTGGGGTTGGTGGGGGCCTGACAGTAGCCCCCCGCGGGCCGTAAATGGCCCGCGGGCCGCCTATTGGGGAACCCTGTCATAAAGTGTCAATGCCTGTGCCATGGAACAGCAATACAATGAGTAATTCTGTATGTTATGTGTCTTAAGTGATTATCCATGAATGTACTTTGTAACTTCCATATAAGTATATTATGTATGAGATGGATAGCGAGAGATATTTGAAGTGCATCTGATCTTATTTCTCACATCCCTAATTAGAAGCATCTCTCTCTCCTTTTCCTTGTATTCCCCTTTCCCCTCAGGCTCATTCTCTTTTTTCCCTCCATTTCCTCCCTCCCACTGTTACTGTATCCCTGAAGTTACGACTGAAGACTCAAATGAAGACCACAGAGGCTGTATCCCACATCACCATGAAAGTCTAGAAACAAAAAAAGCGAACAGCAACCGGAAGCGTCTTTCAGCTGAGAAGAAACTCATTATAATCTAGCTTCCATTGCTGTGGTGTCTTTTGGAGATACCTGGCTTAGTGCATTGAAAGACTGACAGGAGAATGGACCGTGTATTTTAAATGTAAGTCTTGTGTGCCAAGAACAATAATATAGCTGACTTCAGGAACCTTTCCTTGAAATTCAGAAACGTTTCTTAAGTTCAAGGGTTATTAGTACCTGGGGTAAAAAAAGTCCCTGTTATTGAGTTAGTCCTAACTCTCAAACCCTATATATTTCATTGACCAGAGGCCCATTAACTACCATATGTCTACCTGTGGATATTTATAACAAAATAATATTATATTTTTAATTGTCGATAACGATATCATAAGTGTCCTGTTCTTCCACAAATAAGGTTAATTAATAATGCTGCTCCAATTTGACGTTGCCAGCCTTATCTACCCCGAAAATACATTTTGGATTGTGGTGACATACATGATAATTCGGTCTATACAGAGTACAGTTTCTATTAAGGAATCAGTGACACTTTATGTAGTTTTGACCAGTTCAATATACTACTAATATATTGAACTAACTAGTATCTAATAGTATCTAACCACTTTACAGTTAATTGAGTTAATTGAGTCCTCCCGGGGTCTAAATACTAGACCCCTTTTTCCATCTACACTCAATCCTCGTGAAAAGAGAGCATGGTTTTGATACATAATGATCGCCAGTTTCATCAGCGTTGCGTAAAACAGAGTTTTCAGATTCTCCTCCATTCATCTTCCAGAATTGTCATCGAATTTCTCTTTCAGATGGTCCTTAGCGCTTCTCATCCAAAAACAATACATAATTAATCACTATACTTGTTTGACTGATGGGGTCCCCCAGGGCTCTATGCTAGGCCTATGCTAAATATCTTCAGTGAAAATGAGCAGATCAAAAAGCTCATGACTGCAACCTTTCATCCTATGTTCTCGCCCAGAAAAGAGCCCACTAAACAACTTATACTAGACGTCTAAGTTTATACGTATAAAAAATGGTCTACCAGAGGTATAGATATGCACGTTTTTTAGACGTCTAAACTTAGACTAGACGTCTAATATACGTCTAATAGACGTCTAAGTTTATACCTGGGTCTAAATTTAGACGGCTAATAGACGTCTATATTTAGACCTTAACGGCCGGCTGCGATGCGTTTTGAGCTTGTAGATCTGCTATTTTTGCTTCATTTGAATTGGAATCCTGAATTATTTTTGGTTATTTTTTAATTGGAATCCTGAAAACATTTTGATTTAATTTCAAACGCAAACGCACGTTATATACTCATGTTAACTTTATGAACTTAAATACAAATACATTGGACATAAAATACATTTTAATACTACTATACTGTCATTAAGCTACTAATATTGACTGACGGAATTAAAGCAGGTCATGTTTGGAATTGTAACAGCTGAAATCAGTAATATATCAGTATTCCGCTATTAACCTGTGGGCCGCATTAAGTGAAGGTGGGGGCCGCATGTGGCCCCCGGGCTGAAGGTATGCACATGATCTGAGATAATGATACACATCTCCATGCCTCTAGTCTAAGTGCATCCCAAAATGCTGTTATTGTGGGGTGCTCTCTGGCCAGGTCATAAGTCATCTTCCACCAGTTTAAGATGTGATGGTTTCCAGTTTCGATTCACTGAGACAGCCTTCACTTTCAAGCTAAGGGGGCGATGCCCTACGATACTCCTTAAAGGAGTAGTTCACCCCCAAAATGACTTATTTTCTATTGATTACTGACTCCCACTCCCAGGCGCGGTTCTAGCCCTGAGCAGCAGGGGGTGCTACAGGGAGCTTTTGCCGCGGGCGCGGAGCGCGCGCGTGCACGAAATATGCGCGCACGTCAGGAAATAGCGCGCAGGCTCAGGCTGTGTGTTTGCACGCATACTGCATGGTTTCATAACAAGTTGTTTCTGTTGCATCGAGGCCAACAACACAGGTACAGAATAATGAGAAATAGTCTGAAAGTGAGGTCTGCGCAAATGTTTCATAGGTTGATATTCATCTGTCCAGAAATTAATCAATTAGACTACTCACTGTATGGTCGAGTGGTCACGATAGTGCGTCCAATCCATGCATCTCTTTGGGAAAGTTGTAAAGGCTTTGGTGGTGATCTTGTACAGTTTCCATAACATCTCCTCATAAAGAACTTCAATCGAGTGTATGTTTGTTTTATATGGGTTGTTAGTTGTCCTGCGTGCCTTCCATAATACCCATGGTCCATGGGTTAATGGACTTCTGTCTTCTCTCTCCCCCCAACGCCCCCGTTCGCAAATTAATGTGTAGGCTAAACTGTTCTGATAATAGGCCTACAACTTGTTTTGGCTGTCCATTCATGCTGTATAACTTAAACTGCGCACTCGTAGGCTATTCCAACCCAATGCAGCTCACAGAGCGACAACATAACAAACCGACAACTAGGGCCAACCCAGCAACAACTATCGTTTCCTGTCTTACTTTCACAATAAAGTGTCTCCCGCTTACCTCCCATTGCAGCTTATTTCACGCAGGTTATTATCAACCGGAAAAAGTGTAGCTTAACCCATGTGTTTTTGTGCAACCAAACGTGCATGGGAGAGAGAATGATGAGGGTGAGAGAGAGAGAGAGAGACATTGAGAAACAGAGAGAGAGAGAGAACTGCCGTTGTTTAGGAGTAGTACTGCACTTGGTATCACACTTTTCTCCGTCTGACCGTCTCTCTCCCGATTTTGCTAGCCCCGAAAACTACTGGTGCTAGTCCGGAAAATAGTGGCGCTTAAGTCCCCAAAGCCTCCGCGTAAATCCGCCACTGCTGACTCCATGGAGACTTGAGTTCAATAATATATATATTTTTTTTTATATTTGTCGCATTCCTAAGACAAAAAATGTATTATAGTAAATTAGGCCCCACTGATTCCGGTTGGGGACCCAAAATGCATTTGGGTCCCCATCCGGAATCAATGGGGGTAAATTTTTTGTAATCAAATTATTGTGTTGGGAATGCGACAAAACATGTCTGCTAGCTGCTTAGAATTAGATTAAGTTGTTAATATTTGTTATGGCTTGGCCCCAAAGCCCCCCCCCTCTCTCTCTCTCTCTCTCTCTTTCTCTCTGTGTATTTATTTCTCTGTCCCCACAGAAATAGACCAATCACAGCTCAGCTCAAACTGCTATATGCATACAGTGTGAACCACAAGGTCATGCTCAGTATGCTATCAATCAGTGATGGGCAAGCTACTTGGAAAAGATAGTGAGCTACACTACTAGTTACACTTGATTAAATATAGCTCAACTACACTACAAGCTATCCCCAGAGAAATGTAGCAAGTTACTCTACAAGCTACAGGACAAAAATAGCTAGCTACATCAAAACTACTTTTTCTTTCTTCTTTTTTCCACCAAACAAATGGGCATGGAGGCATAAAATGCTCGCAAATAAAATGTTTATTATAAAACAGACTGAAACTGGAAACATTCTGTCTGGCTTTAAATTAAATGTATACCCCTCACTATTGGGGACACTATTGTAATGACTATTAATTTATTTATTCATCCCGACCGGAATGGCCCGGCTACTTGGAACATGTAGTAAGCTATACATTACTAGTTACTCTTGATTAAAATATAGCTCAACTACACTACAAGCTATCCCCAGAGAAATGTAGCTAGTTTCCATTACGCTACTTACACATGTAGTTAAGCTATGTAGCTAAGCTACTTGTAGCTAGGTACTGCCCATCACTGCTATCAATGCTATAGCACCCAACAGGTCATGTAGGCATTTGTCAAGATACAGTATAGGCCTACACTAGTATGTAGGCTATATAATTACTTATATCATGAAGGAATGCAATAATCCCACTACAGGGCACAGCACTGCTATGATGGCAGTGGTGGCCATTTTGTGGTGCCATAGAGCAGGGGTTTTCAAAATGGGTGACGGGGCACCCTGGGGTGCCGCGACTGCAGTCCAGCGGTGCCGCAAGATAATTTGATAATATTTGGAATTTATTTGGACACTTGAAAAAATATTTAGTATCATTTTAAACTTACTATACACTACCAGGGGCGGACTGGCCATCTGGCCCACCGGGCATTTGCCCGGTGGGCCACTAGGCTAGGGGGCCGCCCACTGGGCAACTAAGCATCCGTAATGGCATGGATTTCTACACAGAGAGGGCATTTTTTCGGCAATTCTTTCGTTTTTCCGATGTGTCATTACAGTCCGACGTCCCATAAGTCTGACACTGGTGAATGCTAACCTGCCGACACTGGTGAATGTTAACCTGCTGACGCTGGTGAATGCTAACCTGGTGAATGCTAACCCTAACCCTAAATCTAACCTTTTATTCCGACTAATGGGACCTCAGACTATTAAAATGTTCCCAATTCTTTCAACATAAGATGCTGCATTCAAGTTCAGGAGAGTTTGGACATAAGGCAATTTTCTTGAATGCTGCCTTCAGGTATGGCATGGAATGTGCATTTTCTTTCACCATAGTCAAAACTGCATTCGTGTCTGGAGAGGGAACTTCTTACAGAGGGATAAAAGGGCAGGGGCTCAAGCCCCCTTTGATGTATGTGTGCACGTGCCTGATCTATAATTACTTTGTATTCACCAGCCTAAAGGCCCTTTCCCACTGGGCGTGATAAAATAAAAAATAAAGTTTGTCGCCGACATATCGTTATCGCGCCCAGTGGGAAAGGGTCTTTAGAATGTTGTAGTCCTCCTCTATTTCTTGATAATTGGTTTATAATATTTTAATATTGATGGGGCGGTCATCGTAATCAGTTTGGTTCTTGCTCTGAAAGAGATGATGCAAGCTACTTAACCATGTTTGGTGATAATGTTATTTCTAATACTTCAGACAGGCAGAACGATTTCAATTGCCTTTCACTCAAGTTTATGGTTATTATGGCATAGCCGCCTAATACTGGTTTATAGAAGCTAGGTAATTAAGCAATTTGGAATTGTTACAGGCACGAATTGAGAATTGAATCAAACTGTACATAAAGTACCAAAAGTAGAAAGTACTCATTATGCAGAATGTCCAATTCACAAGTTCTCAAATGTTTAAAGAATCTCTTGACAATAGACGATTGTGAGCTTGTAGATCAGCTATTTTCAAATAGCCAAAATGTATATTGAAGTGGTTAATGTAGGTTTTGTAATAGCCTAATAATCAAAATCGTCTAAGTAACTACAGAAGTAACTAAAGTTTTCAATTCATTGTAGTGGAGTAAAAGTACTGTGAACTGGAAATACTCCAGTAAAGTAAAAGTATTTCAAAATTGTACTTAAAGGGGCACTCCACCACTTTTCAACCTATGTTCTTATAATTGGTCCTCACTCAAAAATAGCTTTTTTCTTTGTTTCTTTTTTTTTTTCTCAAAGGAGGGCTGTGGGCAGGTCAGAAACCCATCGTCTTGTGACATCACCGATTGCCAATCCATCTTATAGAAACTGCAGGCTTTCTATTCCTGAAAAGTTGCAATTTTAAAGTGAAAGCCATTGTTCTCGCGATAATAAAAATCGAAATCTTTTTTTCCAAAATATTGATTACATTTCTTTTTTTTTTGGAAAATGATGATGTCACAAGACGATGGATTCTGAACTTTCCACAGCTCTCCTAGGAGACTTGGACCAAGTAGAAAAAAATTGTGATATTTTATCATGAACATTAGTGAGGACCTATTGAAGACAGGTTGAAAAGTGGTGAACTACTCCTTTAAGTACAGTGCTTGAGTAAATGTAATTACCGTAGTTTACTTTCCACCAGCATGGCCTTCTTCATGGTATGACAGTATAAATCAGTTTTAACAGCTCCCGACCTCAAATACCCATTAGTGAATATTTAGTTTTGTCTCCAGTAATCAGGGACGTGCTGGGCCCCTGATTCAGCCCGGGAAAAAGAGTTGTAGAGGCCCTCATTGCGCGCTATAGAGAGATTTCTCTCTCTCTATAGCGCTGCTGCTACTCAAAGATTTGCCATTTCAGATCATGACAAGTGACAAGCCAGTGGGCCAATTACATGAGTTATATTTCGTCGTTGTCGGGTGGAAACCTTATTTCCAAAACCATTTGTTTTGTATTTATCATTTAAAAAATGATTTAAACTAGTGAAAACAGCAAATCTACAAGCACACAACGCCTCGCACCGCGAGGCGTTGTGTGCTTGTAGATCGGCTGTTTTCACTACTTTTGTGCGACAGCCTTGTGTGATGAAGCAGGGCTTTGCTTTGCGAAAAAATGTATAAATTTGAAAATTGGAGATACAAGGTTTCTGCCCGACAGTGACGTTTTACTTTGTTGGCTGCCCAGCCCCCAAAATGGAACGAAGGCAGACATTTTATTTTTATTTTTTTCCCTAATGGCCGGCCTGGACCGGCCGGGAATGAACCAGCCGTTCGGGAGTTGTCCCGCTTTCCCAATGGCCAGCACGTCCCTGCAAGTAATCTAATGCCAATTTAAGTCGACCTGTCTTACAAGGGCCGATAATTAACACTATTGGAAGCCTGCAGGAGATGTTTCTGTTTTATGCTCTGAAATATAATTTGTCCAGAGCACCTTTTGTCTCCAAATAATAACAGACGGTATTCTGGGCCATTTAGTGCAGAGAGCATCTTGTGAGTGTAAGGACATGGGTTTGAAGTCTACTCTGAACAAACATAAATAAACCTAGGCCTATATATACAGGCTACACTAGTAAAGACGCCTCAGGACGACATAAAGGGCGAGGTTGCGCCAATTTTGGTCATCTGGCCAGTGATGTATATCAGACGAGTTACCAATATATGGAGACCCCTTGTACCCATACAGTATAGAGTATGGAGATCCATGTACTGTATATCTCTGCTTTCGGCCGAAACCTCCTAACTCCAAAATGTTAATTTTCAGGAAAATGAGCTCAAGTGGAGATAGGAGGTTTTGACAGAAGGGCTTTTTACTACTTTTCATTGGTTCAATATTATTTTAACCAACACTCAGACATAAAGGGTGTTCAATAGCACATATTTTTATGAAAAAAAGAGAGGGCCAATCGGGTGGAGTTAGCTGGTTTGGCAGAAAGTGTGGAGTTAGAAGGTTTTGTCCCAATCACTTTTTACTACTTTCCATTGGTTCAATATTATTTTAACCAACACTCAGCTGTAAAGGGTGCTCAATAGCCCTGATTTATGCCAAAAACCTCAAAAATGGAGTTAAGAGGTTTTGGCCAGACAGTGACGATATGGTACATCCCTTTCATGCCCATACATGGAGATCCCTGTCTGAACCAGCCGCACAGATGTGGGCTGTCTTCCTCCATATATGGGCATTACCATATGAAATCCTGTTAGATATGGGCTTAATTTGATGACATCAGGGATCTCCTATATGGGCATAGGATTCTGTTGGGTGTTTCCCATGACATCACAACATAAAATATATTTTATGCCCATACATGGAGATCCCTATCTGAACCAGCCACACAGATATGGGCCATGTCTTGGCCTTCTGGCCATTGTTATATATCGTTGACATCAGCGATCTTCATATATGGGCATAAAAGGGATTCTAGGGAATACCCATATATGGACTTTTACATAGGTGATGTCACCTGTGATATCACCTGTGATGTCACAGTGATGTGTCAGGGGAACCACAGTGTCAGTGTTACGCATTCATAGTAAACTTGTGACCTACGGTTGCAATAAAGAAAAAGAAAAATCAAGAACACTTAAGAAATAGTTCTGCTCAAAGTAATGGCTTAGGAATGTGACAAAATAATAATAATAATAATAAAAATAAATATATATATATATATCCATGAATTCATGTCTCCATGGGGTGAGTAATCGATAGAAAAAAAGTCATTTTGGGATTGAACTATCCCTTGAAGGCTTGTATGAGCTGAGATCATGATTGCGTGCATGTCTAGTCCATTCGTCCCATTTTGATTTTGTTCTTACTATAGATGGAAGGGTGGTGCTCCATCTGTGAATGGCTGGCTGCCTAGTTGGCCTTGTCTCTTCTTGCACTAGACATGATGTCACACGCACGCACGCACGCACGCACGCATGCACGCACGCACGCACGCACGCGCACAGAAGTTCATTGGTGCAGAGGGTAAGACTGGAAAGATGCTGTTTTTGAATGAGGAGAACGGGCTTGGAGCTGGTTGGTTGATTTATTGGTCATTTGTACATGCAGGCTTATACAGTACTTGTGTTGATGGTTCAACAAGAACAGACAAGATATACTTTTTTAATTGTATCTTTTTTACACGCCGTGTCCCTGCAAGACGTGTTCATTGTTCAGTGTAATCCTGACTGTCATTCATGGAAGGAAATCCGCTGTCACTAAACCTACTGGTGCGTATGGAGCAGTAAGGCCTGCTACTTTCAATAATGTCTGAATGTATTCATCCTGAATGGTCCTCTCATGCAGCATTCCCTGTGATTCTGTCACGGTACAAGGAGTTAATAGAAGGGAGCTCCACAATTTAACACTAAACAAGGCTCTAACTCGTTCTCCTGCTACACCATCAACATGTGGAACGCCCTTCCTCAAGCCCTAAAGGAGAGCAAATCCCTAGCCTCCTTCAGAATTGGTATGAAAAGTCACCTTCAGACAGCTGCTACCCGTGACTTGTAAATAGATTAAGCCCCCATGCTCCCCCCCCCCCCCCCCCTTTTTTTCTCTTTTTTCTGCCTTTGTATTTGATGTTATGCTTTTGAAACTGATATTATCCTAGATAAAGTACTATGTTCTATCCGTCTGTCTTTCAATGTTATATGAGATACTTAAAGTGTGGTTCCTGTGGAAATAAGCCTCGGCTTTCTAGGATCTCTTTTTAGTTGACCTTGTACCAGTGATTTGTACTGTCATGAAACTGTACTTTTTTCTATTGCAAACTTCTAATAAATTCTTCAATCAATCAATCAAATGACAATGCTTGTTACTTTTCTTCATACGTGGTCTCCAAAACATTAAAGCAGCTGATGCCATAGCGTTCCAAATCATGAAATTTCACTCTGGATACTGGACTTATTTAGAAGGTTGACATTTCTCAACTTGTTTTGAGTATAGTCTCGCGTAATATTGTAATATTTTGAGATATGGATTTTTTTTATGAGCTGTATGCCAAAATGTAAACAAAAAAGGTTTTTAATATTTCACTGCATGCACAATGTATCTACTGAAATAATATATACCGGTACATATATGAAAGTTAATGTTTCTTTCTTTTTTTTTTCTTTTTTTACGGAATTACAGAAAATAATTGACTGTTCAAATGTTTTGAGACAAAGCTGTACGTAGAATTATGAAATAAAAGTGCACCTTTATTCTGTAAGGATACTCAGTGAAGGATATGAATCATTGTCTTGTGTCATCATCAGGGACGTGTCTGTTGGGCCCCTGATTCAGCCCGGGAAAAAGAGTTGGAGAGGCCCTCATTGCGCGCTATAGAGAGAGATCTCTCTCTATAGCGCTGCTGCTACTCAAAGATTTGCCATTTCAGATCATGACAAGTGACAAGCCAGTGGGCCAATTACATGAGTTATTTCGTCGTTGTCGGGTGGAAACCTTGTAGGTCCAAAACCGTTTGTTTTGTATTTATCATTTAAAAAATTATTTAAACTAGTGAAAACAGCCGATCTACAAGCACACAACGCCTCGCGGTGCGAGGCGTTGTGTGCTTGTAGATCTGCTGTTTTCTCTATTTTTGTGCGATGGCCTTGTATGATGAAGCAGGGCTTTGCTTTGCGAAAAAAATTACAAATTTGAAACTTGGAGATACGAGATTTCTGCCCGACAGTGACGATTTACTTTGTTGGCCGCCCAGCCCCCAAAATGGAACGAAGGCCGACATTTTATTTGTAATTTAATGAACTGGCCGTTCGGGAGTTGGCCCGCTTTTCCCAATAGCCAGCACGTCCCTGGTCATCATCCATATAGTTGGGAGCTCATCACTTTCACCACCATACCAATACGTGGGTCGGCCCTTCTCAAGCAATGCCAGCACAGGAGGGAATTGGATTGGAAAATTGAGTTAGCACTCAATGCTTCATACATGTTGTGTATTTGTTGCACACACACACGCACGCACGCACGCACGCACGCACACACACACACACACACACACACACACACACACACACACACACACACACTGACTCCGTGGAAGGGGGAAGAGAATAGATGGAACAGAGATATTTCTTGCTACTACTGTTTATTAAGTGCTCTGGTGTTTACTACACACTGGGATTGTCTTTGCATGATTTATGCTTGTGACGCACCCAGGCACCCTCAACGTGAATAAGGATCTAAAAACAACGTGCTTCAGGGTAGCGTGAGCAAGCCACAAACGGCAGTCAACCAGCGGGTTGAGACCCCCTGGCGGTCGCCCCTCGCCATTATGGCATCTTAGGCCATGCAGGGCTCCACCAAAAATATGGGCGAACCGGGCGAATTTGAGCATCAGACGTTGACTTGACATTGACGTCGGCAGTGGAGCACCCTTCATTAATTAAAACGGGAGCGTTCCCAGCGTTGATGTTGACACGATGCTCGACGCGCCCGGTGGAGCCGGGGGGTAACTGGTATATTTAGGTTATGTGTCATCTACCATGTGCAACTTCAAAGCCTACAAGCCAAACAGAAATGTCAACGACAAAAACACGATTGAATCATTAATCGCAATTATTTGAGTGACAATTAATCATCACGTAAAATGTCATAATCGTGACAGGCCTAGTCATACAACAAGTCATTCCTAGTTGGATGCAGATGCAGCCTAGTAACGAATGGTAAAATGCCAGAGGCAGAGAAAAACATGGGCTAATGAGCCTCTGCATTCCCCATACTGTAATAAGGACTCAGGGGGGGACGAGGAACCATGTTTATATTTGCTCTCCAGAATGAGCCAACGCTTGACTTCACACCGATGTGGCCTCAATCACCAAAACACCCAGCCGTTTCCTAGAACCATTATGATTTGAAGGATTAAGTTATTATCCAATAACCAAGTGGTTGAACGCTGCTCCTCGTTGGCTAAGGGCCATTATACTGTCGTTACTTTTTTTGAGGAGAATAGACTTGACCTATAAAGTTTTGTTGTAACATACTGGTCTCGCCCACAATTAGAGCTGATGAAGGCGAACCAAGATGAGACCAACCACCTTGTACCACCTCCACATTCCTCTCATAATGGCACGTCATGTGTGTGGAGATAGCAATTTTATTCCCAGCAGTAATCACTGAGGAACAATTCTGTTCCAAAATCAGTTTTTGAGCGGAGCAAACCGCTCCTACATTTCACTTTGTGTTGGCCAGAAAATTAGCACGGACCAATCATTCTATCCATGACGTCAAGGATATCCATGTACAGCCAAAAAAGGTAGCACGGATCTGCATGTCCGGGGGCAAGGTCTGACCAACCCAGCCGACAGGCAAGGTCTGTCCACCCCACATCCTGGACTTTGCCTGAACCGGCCGGCGCTTGGCGGTTTGAGGTTGAACACCAACCAGGGACGTGCTGGCCATTGGGAAAAGCGGGACAACTCCCGAGCGGCCGGTTCATTCCCGGCCTGGAATCGTCACTGTCGGGCAGAAACCTCGTATCTCCAAGTTTCAAATTGATAATTTGTTTTCGCAAAGCAAAGCCCTGCTTCATCATACAAGGCCGTTGCACAAAGGTAGTAGATCTGCATGCACACAACGCCTTGCAGTGCGAGGCGTTAAATCATTTTTAAAATGATAAATACAAAACAAACGGTTTTGGACATACAAGGTTTCCACCCGACAACGACCAAATATAACTCATGTACAGTAATTGGCCCACTGGCTTGTCACTTGTCATGATCTGAAATGGCAAATCTTTGAGTAGCAGCAGTGCTATAGAGAGAGATCTCTCTCTATAGCGCGCAATGAGGGCCTCTACAACTCTTTTTCCCGGGCTGAATCAGGGGCCCAGCATGTCCCTGACACCAACCGAACAGAACTGTCACAGATTGTGGTCATTGTCTCAGGTCCCGGGCGGCACACAGACGACACCAAACTAAAACTAAACACACACAAAACCTTACATAGTCCGACCGGGCCTCTAGTCTGACATCATACGCAACAAAAATAATATTGCCATGCAACATATCAACACTGATTTGTGCAGGCACCCTAGGAGTTACTGGAATTAGCCATGAAGTACACATAAAGTGCAGAACGGACAGAACGGCCCATACGAGGAGATATTCATGTGTTTCGTGTTTGCACTGCTTTGCATGGGTGCCATTCTTACTCTACAATACATTTTACTCAATAGTTTTCATACATTTCATACATTCATGTTCCTGAATATATTTATTCACTCCGCAAGATAGAGAGAGTCTTGTGTGGCATCCGTGCAATTTACTGCTTAATTAGTTCTCCTGGATCTTTCTAAGTGCACATCCACCTCAGCTGGCCCAAGAGGAACCCATCTGGAACTAGAATTCCCTTGAGTGTCTCCTTCAAGCTCGTCCAACTTCCTCTTGCATTTGCTCCTGCTGTATTTCCATGTGGGTTCCACACATTGTGGGCAACCTGCGGTTTGCCTAATGCAATACCAGCCTCGCAATGACTGATGGCAACCCTCTGGAAACATAACCGCCGTAAACTATCACTCTGTTTCCACTGTGTGTAAAGGTATTAATGGAGAGTACAAAGACGTGCTCCAGGGACGTGCTGGGCCCCCGATTCAGCCCGGGAAAAAGAGTTGGAGAGGCCCTCATTGCGCGCTATAGAGAGATCTCTCTCTATAGCGCTGCTGCTGCTACTCAAAGATTTGCCATTTCAGATCATGAAAAGTGACAAGCCACTGGGCCAATTACATGAGTTATATTTCGTCATTGTCGGGTGGAAACCTTGGATGTCCAAAACCATTTTAAAAATGATTTAAACTAGTGAAAACAGCCGATCTACAAGCACACAACGCCTCGTGTGCTTGTGGATCTGCTGTTTTCACTACTTTTGTGCGACAGCCTTGTATGATGAAGCAAGGCTTTGCGATAAAATGTACAAATTTGAAACTTGGAGATACGAGGTTTCTGCCCGACAGTGACGATTTACTTTGTTGGCCGCCCAGCCCCCAAAATGGAACGAAGGCCGACATTTTATTTTTATTATTTTCCTAATGGCCGGCCTGGACCGGCCAGGAATGAACCGGTCGTTCGGGAGTTGTCCCGCTTTTCCCAATGGCCAGCACGTCCCTGACGTGCTCACAGATATAACTTCACCCCATGGGTCAATGTGAAATGACCAACTCAGAAGAAACACACATGTTTATGGCCATTTCTTGTACTGTTTATTTCTGAACAGCCTTTTGTCTCAGCTTGGCCAGTGTTGCCTGTGAACCAGAGGTAACATAACATAATCACTTTAGTTTAACCACATTAACCCTGGTGTTCCTATAGTATATCGGGGCACCAAAATATAGAAAAATAGACTTAGCAAACCTAGACTTAGCAAACAACACGATGAGTTGTGAGCTTGTAGATCGTCTATTTTTTAGCTATTTGTCGTACAGCGAGGTATAGGGCTTAACACCCAAAACAACAGATACAGTGTTTTGCAAATAATGGCTCAAACTCATGAAAATGGTCTAGTCCCGCTGGGATTCCCCAGCAGTGTAGGGACTGGGGAGAGAGTTGTCCCACAACACAGAAAGGATTTTGCTGATGTGCCTCACTTTTATATATGCAACCATTGTGTGAAGGAGCGCAGGTTTGCCACTGTATGAGTTCCTTTGGACCCAGATAAACTCCTGAAATCCCACAACAATTCTACTGAATTCTATACCAAACCACCAACAGCACCCATGTTTGGTGCCCATGTTTGACAAGTACTATTAGCCGGGGATCCAGTCCATCAAAATGGGAGAGGACCTGTGATGTTCTGCCGCACTTTTTATTTCTGTTTTATCTATTAGTTTGGTCATTAAGGTCCACAGAATGAGAGGCCTGCTCTGCCGGAAACATCGCAGACTTTTTATGGCCATTTGTATATTCACTGTCCCATTGACTCCACTAGAAATATTTTTAGAAGAAAATAAATCTGCTTTAAGTACTATGTGAGGGGTCAAACTAGGGGTTATTCATCATTCTGAATCCATTGCAAGCATTTGTTTTGCATGAAAAACATTCCTTGGGCTCAATTTTGGCCACCCAAAACTGTGAAAAGTGGAAAAAAGTGATGACTCATCACTTTTCACAGTTTTTGGGGGCCAATATTTTGCCCAAGGAATGTTTTTCATGCAAAACAAATGCTTGCAATGGATTCAGAATGATGAAGAATCCCTAGTTTGACCCCTCACATGCTACTTAAAGCAGATTTTTCATTTCTTTTTTTTATATTTCTAGAGGAGTCAATGGGACAGTGAATATGCAATGGTCATTCTGTGGACCTTAATGACCAAACTAATAGATAAAACAGAAATAAAAAGTGCGGCAGAACATCACAGGTTCAACCCTATTCCTTGAGCTTTTGGGCATGTGGATCCCCGACTATATAGGCCTACATTCCTTAACCACGAGTTCACAATGCAATTCGAATAGTAACGCAAACACATGCATGCACTAGAAATCCCAAAATGGCGAATTGAGAGATACAGGAACATTCAGTGTTTTTATGGCAATGGTCTTTTTAAAGCTGTGATCATGCTGAAAGCTGAATAAACATAAGAATGTTCGTCGCAATACAAATTATATAGAGCCTAAGGACAACTTTGTTTTTTTTTACAACAAAGGCCCATATTTTAGATTGTAATTAGAGAAAAGATAAAGTGAGTGTTAAAATGTTTTCATTTACTTCGTTCTATTGTTTTATCGCGTTTACCGTGCTAAAATGTGGGGCATGCGTACAAGTGGCTAAATATGTCTATTCTAACACTTCTAGCCCCCATAAGTCACATCTAACCATGAAAGGTTGCGTTGTATCTTGGGAATGGGCTTATTCTGTGTAAAAGGACATATTTAGCTACTTGTAAGCATGTCCCCAACCACTGAAATAAGAATCTCTAAAACAATAGAAAGAAGCAAATGAAATAATTTTAACACTCATCTTGTATATTTATTCTTTAATTACAATCTAAAACATGAACCCTTGTTGTAAAAAACTAAAGTTGTCCTTAAAGGGGCATGAAGCCTGGCTGATTTTATAGTTTGTCTTCCGCTTCAGATGAAAAACACAGCGGCAGCTAATCAAATTAATAATGGGCGTGTTATCTCATCTCATAATAACTCATTATTCTCTTTTAAATATTTATCCCACGATTTTGAAACCCATTTTTCACCCGCTGTCAATTATCTAATGTAATCCTGGGCGTTACATTCCCTCTGCCAACCTGGGGAACCAACGGACTGACCTCATGCTTCCTTCTATGCAAGAGCCAGAGGATCCAAGTTGCTTCTTTTCACCCGACAAACTTGGTTGGACGTAGTGCGTGCAAAGGCACACGTTATTCCAACCAGTTCCTTTCCCCTCCATCAGGCACCCGGCTGGCCAGGGGGAGGCAGTATAGAGACCAGGATTACTGCATGTTTTTTTAGGGTACCTACCCTAGGGGACACGGGAAGAACATGCAAACTCCAACCCCACCTAGGGTATGGGCGCTGATGACGAAGAGGAGAGAACAGCTATAGCTGTGAGGCGACAAATCATTGGAAAACTGGAAATCAAATCACAAAACCAGCCTGGGATTTCATTCCCTTTTAGCTGTCCTGGTTGGTCAGCTGTTGTATAACCACTTTAGTAAGGGAAAGTTAGCCGAGTATTAAACCAATCTGGGAACTAAATCTAAATCAATATCTTTCTTCACAAATGTGTTCATAAAGGTGTCTACTATGCAGGGCCGTCGAGAGTATTTTTGGCAAGGGGGTCAATATCAAAGAGCTGGCCGGGGCCCCCCTCCACGCGGGCCCCCCTCCACGCGTGCCCGTATTCGTATTTTGGCCCGCGCACAGCGCGGGCCGAAATAACGTGTATTTCACAGGAAATTACTCATTTTCAAAGTAAAATAATTGTTAAAAGTGGTTCTACATGGCGGCATAACCGTTCAGAGATTGTGCTAGGGTTTTAAACTGGGTTTTAAACTGTTGATCACCATAACTGGCATGGTTAAAATTTACCAGACATCTGATAAAAATATCGGTCATAGATATTTGTATGCATTAATGACAAGCAGGTCGGGTAAATGCAGCACACAGACACAGCCCTAAGCATGACCTTTGTTTTGGGTTGAGATTGGCACATTTCCTGGGGCAATCTGCCCAGATCATGTATGCCACACGTGTCTTCTTCTTCTTTTTTAGTTTTTTACTCTAAAAAAAAGCATCTGCAATGCAGTGCATTTGAAACTACATTGCAGTGCACATCATGGGGTGATCACTGCTATGTTGTTGCTGAGTGAGGTCAGCAGACAAATTGACATTAGTGAGATGAAAAAAAAACCTGAGTGAAATGTGCCAATGTGAACCAGAGACATCGGTACATGTTGGATTGTACTGTTTGAACATAAGTATGTACACAAATGTTAGGGCCATCTTGCACAAATACATTAATTAACCACGTTACCATTTGCGCATCGGTGTGCGTAAATGGTTGCTCAATAACCTGAACATTGCATTACTTTGAGAACACATTTCCTTCATAATAAGAAACAAAGCATATAGCCTGCTGCACAGAAATATGTATTTCAGATTAATCCTTCAAAATATGGCTCAGCTTTCAGCTGACATAAGGTAATAAAGTATATAGGCTTAGGCTACTCACAAGCTATTGTAATAGATAAAGGCGTCCCTGCATCTGGTTTAGGACAGCTGTTTGGGACAGTTCAGTTGATAAGCATTTGTGCCTCCTCGGATATATTCCACTCAAGCCACGGTGACATTTTAACGTGGGACAGCCCAGCCCAGTCCATTTTTTTCCATCTTCAAATGCGTGTGCGTGGCTGGACAACTTAGCCAACTTTACTCACACAAGTGCCCTCTTGTTTCAAAGTGTCTGTAACATACTCTAACTAATAATACAGCTTTGACTGTCCATCTTCCACGTGCAACTTAAACTGTGCCCTATTCCAAAGCCATCATGAAGCCAGCGACAGAGGTACAGTATAACATTCAGTGACTGTGAGACAACTAGGACCCAGCAACACACAACTATCTATTCTGGTCTTACATTCACAATAAAGTGTCTCCCGTTTACCTCCCAATGCAGCTTATTTTACTCAGGTTAATATTAAAAGGAAATATGTACTGTATAACTTATTTTGTGCAACTTCGCTTCGCTTGCGTCTCTCTGGGAGGGAGAGAGAGAGAGAGAGAGAGAGAGAGTGAGAAAGAGAGCAAGAGACAGTGAGAAAGAGAGAGAGATGTCGCTTATATTAATGAGCTGCCGCTCCAAACATGTACAATTATGCAATATATAAGGTGCTCACCGCATTTTCGAAACTCTTTCTACTGACCCGCAAACTCCTCGTCCTCGCCATGTGTTAATCCATATGTTTTACAATAAATTAATGTTTACTCAAACTTGTCTCGGAGTCTATAGCGTTCACTCCATAGGTTCACTCAGCACTGTAGCTTCTTCCGCAAACAAAACGTGCTAGTATGAGAGCGAATAGCGAAGGAGATAAATGTCATGTGGGCCATCTTGACCCAATGAGATTACAAGATTCCGCAGTGGAAACGTAATGACATCACAGCCTGCCTACCGTAACTGACAGTGTAATTGCGCCCTCCAAATCTTTCCTAGGGGGGCCCAGGCCGGAGGGAGGGGGCCCGGGCCGGGGCCCCCACTCCACCGGGCCCCCCCACTCCCGGAAGGGGGTAAAGAGTACCCTTTACCCCCCCCTATCGGCGGGCCTGCTACTATGTACTATCACCTCTGAACTTTCTCAATCACAACTCCCTTGGGGAACTTTGTGGGAACCAATCAAAATCGGGGGTATCGGGATACCTGGGCCTGGGATTAAAGGGGATAAAATGAAAGAATTGCCAATATGAGCATATGGAGTGTGTAATTAGGGTATTTTTGGGCTGCTGAATCCATTCCAACCATTAGTTTTCAGTTTAAATGACTCCTTGGCCATAAAATAGGCCTAATTATGTAATTCGAGTTTACCTGTGTCCTGTTAGTCCCTATGCTTTAAACCATTTTGAGTGTTCCTCGTCAGATTGTATCATGTTATCATGTGTGTCATGATGTGCGCTTAGCCGCTTACCCGCCTGATCTTGAATAGTTTTCATGAATTCAAACCCTACTCCAACCATTTTTTTTATTGCCAATATTATATGTCTCGTGGACACAAAAAGGTAGTTTGTTGTGGCCTATTTCATGGCCAATGAGTAATTTTTACTGATAACTAATGGTTGGAATGGATTCAGCAGCCCCAAAATACCCTAATTACACACCTCATACGCTCATATTGGCCATTCCCCCCCCCCCCCCTTTAATCCCAGGCCCTCGGGATACCCCCAACTTGGATGGTTCCCACAAAGTTTCCGAAGGGAGTTGTGATTGAGAAAGTTCAGAGGTGATAGTAGACACCTT